>NW_023270418.1:7120413-7171770 GCF_011800145.1 Mirounga leonina
AATTAAGAATTCCTCATATCAGTGAGATCATATGATACATGTCTTTCTCTGTTTGACTTATTTCGCTCAGCATAACACCCTTCAGTTCCATCCACGTCGTTGCAAATGGCAAGATCTCATTCCTTTTGATGGCTGCATAATATTCCATTGTATATATATACCACATCTTCTTTATCCATTCATCTGTCGATGGACATCTGAGCCAACAGTGTTTTTAAAGGAAATCTTTGTGCCCCTCAAGGGGGGAAAATCAGAAAACATGACCCAGGAAAGCAGATGAAGGATAGTGGGTGGCAAAGGGGTTCTAAGAAGCCACAAGAATGTGAAAATAGATAGAGATTCAGAAAAACACCAGTTAAAGGCCCCTGTTTTTAAGGCAGCAGATGCCAGTTTTTGTGGACTTATGACATATTGTCAAATGCTAGAAATCTTGGCAGCATAGCTGTGGTGCTTGTATGGCAGGATTCTTTCCCCAAAGGTGACCAAAACAGTATCTCTCATTCCACAGACTCTTTTTAAATGTAACTTCAGCTCTCCACCCATTGAAAGGTGGGTCTGTGTCCCCTTTCCTTCAATCTACGTGGTCTAGGACTCACTTAGCACCAACAAAATGGACTGGAAGTTAACTCCAAAGCTAGGTCAGAAATTGGGAGGCTCCCTCTGCCTTGTGCCCTGAAGTGTCTGCCCTGGAGCCCTCAGTTGCCATGTAAGCAGCACCCCAGTTTGGAGGCTGCCATGCTGTGAGGAAGCCAAACTAGTTCACATGGAGGAGCCCTGAGGTTATACCAAGAGACACACAAGAGAGATATCTGGCTGGTCCCCAGATGCTACAGACACCAATTGACTAAAACTGAATGAAAGACTCCAGAACCATCCATCAGAGCATTTCCCCGAATCATTAACTCACAGAAACCAAGAATGATAATAATTGTGCCTTTGAACCACTGAGTTTTGGAGGAATTTGTCACACAGCAGTAGAAAGTGTAAGAGAATGAAGGACTTAAAACAAAACTGAACAAGCCAGGAATCACTCAAATGGGAGCACAACTGCAGAATCATCACGTCTCATACTGTCAGTAAACACATGCACAATTTCTTCTACCAGCTCCCCTAAGCAGGGTTCCCTTTGGGGTGTTCTCAAACTCTAGTAAACACTCTCTTTTCTTTGACCCTGGCCTGATATTATGATCCTATGCCCTGCCCTACAGGGCCTCCGCAACCAACTCAATTCTGTTTTATTTAATAGACATTAATGTAACACCAGAAGTATTTGCATCAAAATCCAGTGGCTCACCCATCACCGCCATCTTGATTTCTTCTTCTTCTTCCTTTTTGTTAAATACCTTCCTTCTCAAATTTTCTGTTAAAGTTAATGTAGCCACGTGGCTTATACAAGTTATAAAAAAATGGAAGCCAACTATCCTGAACCATTTACTTCTTTTGGACATTTGTTAATTTGAGGAGAGTTGGCAATATTACATTAGTTTCAGGTGTATAGCTTAGTGATTTGACAAGTTTATACATTATGTTATGTTCACCACAACTATAACTACCCTCTGTCTCATTACATTGCTATTACAATATCACTGACTCTATTCCTTATGCTCTCCTTTTTATTCTCATGGCTTACTCGTTCCATAACCAGAGGACTGTATGTCTCTCCTCGCTTCATTCATTTTGCCCAACCTCCCGCTCCCCACCCCTCTGGCAACCATCAGTTTGCTCTCTGTATTTATAGTTCTGATTCTGCTTTTTGTTTATTCATTTTTTGAGAGTCCATTTATGAGTGGAATCATATAGCATTTGTCTTTCTCAGTCCGATTTATTACACTTAACATAATACCTTCTAGATCCACCCATGTTGTCTCAAACGATACTATCTCATCCTTTTTTATGGGTTTTTAAATATATAATATATATATCATATATATACACACATATCCTCTTTTATATATAATATATATACTATATATGTACACATATGTATGTATACACACACATATACACACACACACACCACATTTTTCTTATCCATTCCTCTATTGATGGAAATTTAGGTTGCTTCCATGACTTTGGATATTGTAAATAATGCTCCGATAAACATAGAGGTGCATATATCTTTTCAAGTTAGTGTCTTCATTTTCCCTGGGTAAATACCCAGTAGTGGAATTATTGGATCATATGATATTTCTATTTTTAATTTTTTGAGGAACCTCCATACTGTCTTCCACAGTGGTTGTTCCAATTTACATCCCCACCAACAGTGCAGGAAGGTTCCTTTTTCTCCACATCCTTGCCAACATTCATTGTTTCTTGTTTTCCTGATTTGAGCCATTCTAATAGGCATGAGGTGACATCTCATTGTAGTTTTGATTTGCATTTCCTTAATGACAAGTAATGTTGAGCATTTTTTCATATGCCTGTTGGCCATCTGTATGTCTTCTTTGGGGAAGTGTTTATGGGTTTCTAATTCCATTCTTCAATAAAAGACACTAGGGCTCTTTAGTGAAATGGACAATTCGAGAACTTGTGCGGGGAAAATACAAAGTGAGTCTGGAGAATCTTGCAATGCCAAAAAGTAAAAAGTGCTCAAACAAAAGAATGGAGGCACACCAAAGGTAAACAGGAGTCAACCTGAAAAAGCTCCCAGTGGAGCCAGAACAATTTGAGTAACAAAGTAACATAGCACAGTAATACCTCATTTTACTGCTCTTCACTTTCGTGTTTGGCCATCTACTGCCTTTTTTACAAATTGAAGGTGTGTGGCACCCCTGCGCTAAGCAAGTCTATCAAACGCCATTTTTCCAACAGCATGCTCACTTTGTGTCTCTGTGTCACATTTTGGTAATTCTCACAGTATTTCAAACTTTTTTCATTTTTATTATATTTGTTATGGTGATCTGTGACAGTGATTAGGACTGCCTGAAAGCTCAGATGACGGTTATCATTTTCTAGCAATAAATTTTTTTTTAAAGATTTTATTTATCCATTTGACAGAGAGGGACACAGTGAGAGAGGGAACACAAGCGGGGGGGTGGGAGAGGGAGAAGCAGGCTTCCCGCCGAGCAAGGAGCTCGACGTGGGGCTCGATCCCAGGACTCTGGGATCATGACCCGAGCAGAAGGCAGACACTTAACTACTGAGCCACCCAGGCACCCCTATAGCAATAAATTTTTTAAATCGAGGTATGTACATAGTTTTTAAAGACATAATGCCATGCATACTTAATAAACTACAGTATAGTATAAACATAACTTTTATATGTACTGAGAAACTGGAAAGTTCATTTGACTTATTTTATTGCAATGTTTGCTTTATTGTGGTGGTCTGGAATCAAACCCTCATATGTTTGAGATATACCTGTATCTGATTATTATCCAAAGTACAAAATAAATATTTATGATTCCCCTTTTACAGATAATAGTTACATTATCTATAATACATAGAATAATTGCTTACATATATTACTTACTATGTCACAGGTCCTTGTTCTAAACATTTTGTAAATATTGATTATTTTAATCCTTATAGCATCCTATGAGGTAGAGTGTATTGCTGAAACCATTTTACAGATGAAGAACTCAAGGTCTGTCATGTCAAGCCACAAATAGAAAAGGATACCATTTGTATAGTACATTGTAGGCATTGGGCAACCATAAGAAATTAGCTTTGGGAGACTGGCCACCATAGGGCTGTCCAGCCACCCAAGAGCTGGGGCACTGCCCTCCAAGGCTCACCAAGAGGCTAGGCTGTAATTTGCTGTGTCCTACAGCCTAGGACTTAAACCTAGACCTAACACTCTATAATCTCTGTTCTTTGCCTTACAATCAAAATAGTAAATGCCAAAACTGTAATAATAATTATACTGAGATTATACTGAGATCGTACAATTATACCAAACTTCAACGTAGAGTCTCAGAAGTTGTACAAAGTCTCTATGGGCCCTAAGGAAAATGTAGTCATTAACTTATGAAGTAAAAAGTAAGTAAAGTACTTGCCCAACCAAGCAAGAGATCTGGAACAAACTGCTCAATGGAGAGACACAGCAAAACCTCTCAAGCAGAACCCAGTAAAACTGAACTCTCTGTTCCCAGAATTTTAGCTGAGTTCCACTTCTAGGAAAAGAAACACACAAGGGAACAAGCTGAATTTTTTTCTTGAACTAAAAGAAAAATCACAACAACATCTAGGTGTTTTCTGGGGTCATAACAAATTCAAGGTCCAGCATCCAGCCCCTACCACCACACACACATTATTAAAACAAAGAATAATGGCACTGTGGGACAGAGCAGACGACACAGTGTCGTGGGGGTGGAATATTCTCCACAAAGCACCTGCTATGTGCTAAGAACTGTTCCAGGCACCCTCCCTTTATTGTTTTTCACAGAAATCTTTGGAGAAAAGTAGTATTAATACCATTTCGCATATGAACACAAGGTTCAGAGAGATGAAATAATCTGCCTAAGGTCACACAGCTAATAAGAGATGAATATAGTATTTGAGTCCAACTGTGACTGCTCCAAAGCCCTTGTCTCTCTTCATAAACCACAATCAAGGAAAGATAGTTAAAGGTATAGGCAGACTCCTGAGCTCTAGGGAAGGCTAAGCCAGAGATCCAGGAAGTACCTCATGGCTCTATGACAGAATGTAGGTCCCAAATTCCATGTTTGTAAGTAGGGATCAATCCACAACTGGAAGTGGGTGGCCATATCACTAGATAGTGATAGATAACTCATCAGGAAATAGCTAAATAGGCGATGTCAGGGAATCTGTCATAGAAGACTAGATTACAGAGGCAGGCTTCCTATCTCTGGGAAAGCAGAGAATGAGTTTCATTGACATTCCCCACATTCTCTCCTGACTACAACCTAATATTAATAGATTGCTTACTGTGGGCAGGATATTTTCCTGCTTTTTTTAATTTAATTCTCACATCATCCCTATGAGGGAGATACCACCATTACTTCCAATTCCTAATGAGAAACTGAGAACTAAATTGCTTAACCAACTAACCTAATGTTGGAAAGTCAGGGTAGAGCCAGACACTCTGATTCTAGAATCCACATTCTTAACCACTAAGAGGAAAAGAACAAAGTTCATATATTGAAGTTCAACCCATATTATTCAGTCTATTTAGAATATTAAGTATTATTTCCATTATAATATTTAATTTTATTTTACTCTGATAATGAATTTCATTAGCATTGAGTTTCATTACCATAGTTTTAAAGTTTAGTTTAACTATACTGCTTGGCTGGTCATTAATACTATATTGCATGTATTATTTTAGTACTGGGTTTTATAGTGATGATTGTTATCATTATTACAGTTTGGGATTTTATCATTGCTGCCATGCTCAGTGTTTTAGTAATAGCTTAATGGTCTGGGCAGAGATGGAAAAAAATGACAATCAAGATATTAAAACAATCTCATGGTTGCATGTGTCAAATGAAAAATGAGTAAATGCAGCACCCTGTGGCTAATCCTGCAAATTGGTTTACCCAACACCTGTTCAAAAACCCTTTTTGTGTGCCTTCCTGTACTATAATGGCTAGCAAATAGGGAAAACTACATTTCCCAGACTCTTTTGCCGCTGGAGTACTCATTATTTACAGTCTGTGAAGAAACACCTCTTCCCAATCCTTGGAAAGCAGAAGTGACACAGATGACAAGATGACACAAGACACAACATAACATAATGATCACAATCCACAAGACAGGATCTTCTGGGGTACTCGGTTCTTCTGGGTAGCTATGATTAAGGTTCTGGCATCACAGGTGATAAGTGTTGGGCATCTCTGGCAACACAGTTTCTTCTAGATGACTTTCTATAGCAGTTGGGTGCTTCCACTTGCTATGTTCTTCTAGCTGTGTAACATCAAAACAAGTTCCCTGGCTCTCATTTAAATTTAATAAATTTACTAATGCCCTATAATAAATCCCTTTCCTAAAGTGGACTCTGTTATTTATAATTAAGAATCTTGACTAATACACACCCTTCCACTACCTGACATACTTTCGAAGTGGGAGAGAATATTTAGAGGTTATTGAGTTTGAACTATGTCCTAATGCGAGAGAACTTCTAACAGTAATTTTGACATTCAGCCTCCATCTAGGGAAAGGGGATTCATTTTTGCCACTTAAAATCCTTTACAGTTCACAATGACTTCATCTGGCATTCCCTAAAGGGTCTTTTACAGGAAAATTTGTGCATGTATACATTTAGGATTCTGTGGTTGAATAAATGTGGAGAATAAGTGCTAGATTAAATAAAGTTACACAGATTTCTTTCCTGGAGAATTTATCAGAGCCTTGCATTTACTAAGGTTCATAGATAATCTTTTTTTTTTTTTTTAAGATTTTATTTATTTATTTGACAGAGAGAGACACAGCGAGAGAGAGAACACAAGCAGGGGGAGTGGGAGAGGGAGAAGCAGGCTTCCCGCGGAGCAGGGAGCCCGATGCGGGGCTCGATCCCAGGACTCTGGGACCATGACCTGAGCCGAAGGCAGACACTTAACGACTGAGCCACCCAGGCACCCCCATAGATAATCTTTAAGAAGTAGATAAACTGTGCAATTACTTCCCAAACATTTAACCAAATGTTCTTCTTCTGTGGTTGCTTTCTAAGAATTACTGTTACACAAGATCCCTTTTATGGTGCTTGCCTTAAATTAATGAATTACCAGAAGAATGGGAATTTCAGCTTTGAGATAGGCGAATGAAGAGGTTGTTTGGAAACCAAAGGTCATTTGGCCCCCTCAGATAACATCAAAGAAAAAGACACCAGCTCCTCAGAAGTGAGATCAGTCCTTTTTTCCAACAGCCCTGACTTAAGAGGAACTCTGCTGAGCATATCTGAGCTGCTGCCTCTGTTCTGAAGTTCCAGGTATCTACTGATGCACTACGAAACACCCTGAAACGTCACACAAATAGTATGGAGAGTTCCTATATACTCATTACCCAGGTTCCACTAATATTAACTTCCTACACAACCTTAATACATCATCAAAGCTAAGTTAACATGGTATCACATTTAACTAAACTACAGACACTATTAAAGTTCATCGGGTGATTTACTAATCATCTTTTTCTATCCCAAGGTCCTATCCAGGATCCTGCATTGTATTTAGTTGTTTCCCCTTACTCTCTGCTAACTGTAACAGTTCATCAGCCTGTCTGTCAGGTCTTGACACTTTTGACAAGTTATTTGATAGAACCCTTCTCAGTTTGGTTCTATCTGCTGTTTTCTCCAATTCTGTAACTGGAATGAGGTTATGTCAAACTACTTACTGTCTGGCTTCTAAGAGGGAAAAGAGGAAGCTGCTTGTCTTCTGAAAGACAACAGAAGAGCAACACGGAAGCTTCTATTGGTCAAGGCAAGACAGATTCAAGGGGAGGGGCAAGAGAGTCCACCTCTGGATGTGAGGAGCAGACTGACCTATAGGAATGGAAGTAACAGATGGTGGCCATTTTGAAGACCATCTACCACAACTGGGTTTTCAAAAATACTTTAAAAATCTACCTAACAAGACAACCATGAATCCTGGGAATCTGTCACTATCATACTGAACATTTCCAATTATGTGAAATTTCTTTAAAATAGAATGACTGGCAACTGTTTTGTCTACTTCACAGGGTGTGGTAGCCATGGATGATTGTGGGAAGATCTCCCTTACTAAAATGGAAAAACTGCCAGGGGAGAGTGCAGTTAGCTAGCAGCTTCCAGATGCTGCATTTTGGCCATCTGTGATAGTATTCATTCTGGGACCACACCCTCCCCAGGCTCTTCCTAGCCAGTGATGGAGTATGGCAGTGGAGCTAGAACCATACCATTCCTGCTTTGTCACAGGATTCTCTAGCAAACACTCTGTTCAGGAGCTCCCCATCAGCCCAGTAGAGACATACCCAAAGCTACACTGCAGTCTGATCCTCTTCCTACTCATCTCTTTCCTCCTCTGGTCCTTCCAGGGCTGTCAGACCTGCATTGTACTTGAAGTCTCTCCCCGGCCACCACTGTTCTCTCTCCCCTTCAACGTTCACAGGCATTCCCCTCAGTAAATCTCTCACACTTCTAATTTCATCTTGCCATCTGCTCCCAGGAGGACATGTCTTGACACACAGAATGCTGCGAGGATCAATGAGATCATGGATGCAAATAGTCTTTGAAAACCATAGCAAGAAGACTAAGCATTAGGTATTATCACTTAAAAAAAAAAAAATACAGGGGCAAATTGTTTTATACAACTCAATAGCCTTTTAGAACTCATTGCATCACTACTTCATTCATTTATTAATATTGATATTCTTTTTGTTGTTGTTCAAAGAATATTGATATTCTTAGTGATAGCTCAGTTTAAAAAGATTAGATTTAATAGGCCCCATGTAAGAAAGCATCTAAATTTGTATTGAACTGAAAGAGATTCTCATCTAAAAGAGAATTTACTTCTTAAAGAGGTAAGTTTCAGTTATCTGGGATATTCATTCAAGGTCAAAAGCTAAGAGTCTTTCCTTGTTTGGTCCTCTCCCTGGGATGCCACCTTTTCTGGGGAATTGGGGACTTGCTGGCTACCCTGGATTAGTAACCTATGGCTGAAGCCCCAACCAGAAGTTCCCAAGATGATGAGGATCATTCCTCCTCTTTTTATTACAATAACCTGCAGAGCAGAAGTCCTCTATAGCCAGCCTCTTCCCTGGATCTGCTCCTGTCCATTGTATTCTACACTTGGCAGCAAGGGTTATCATTCTTCTACTCGATATCCTTATTAACTTAACTAAGACTTTTAAGACTAAGTCAAAATGCCTTGGTCTGACCACAGGCTACCACTTGCTCACCTCACTCTGCTCCCTGCAACACACACACACACACACACACACACACACAACACAGTCTGCTTCAGCCATATTTCATCATCCTTGGAGATGCACATTTTTTTTCACATCATAATACCCCTGAGGTTGGGATACATCTGAAAATCATAGTAAAACAGGAAAAGTTGTTAACTCATAGTTCTGGTCTTACATGCACACGCATGAAAAGCACCAGTTTCAAAACTGTCAGAATGGGTGTTAGTTTGGAAGAAAATCCCAGAAACAACAGTGGACCACCCTTTTAACCCATAGGTACCAAATGTCATGAGGAGGTTGTGGCGGGGTGGTGAATCAGAGGCATTTAGCATCATTACCTAAGGAGAAATCAAAAGTAGGCTACTGCCAGATATGCAAACCCAGCTTAAGGGCCCAGCCCCAATGGCTCAGTTCTTCCATGAATTCTTTCAAGAAATGCCGTATCAGCAATGCTCTATCACCAATGTTCTTCACCATATTGTGTGCAAAAGCTTAGAGTCACTGCATCTGAATGAAAAACACCTTTCAAAAGGCTCTGACTCTAAAAGTGAAATTTTAGGAATACTGAGAGCAAAGTATTTTACATATATATTATTTTGCTATATTTGATAGAATGTTATTTGGTAAAATATATGTCCAATGAAGAACTAAAAAAACATGGAGTCTGGGAAGATGGTGGAGTAGAAGGGTCCTAAAAATTAAAAAAAAAAAAATGCTCTTTCAAATAGTATTTAAACCCTAAGTTATAAGAAAAGTTATGCCATATTTAACCGGCAGTATTTTTCTCTTTCTTGGGGGTATATAAAATAAGGGCTCATCTTAAAATCAATGGTGTCTCAAAGTATATGACATACAGTAGAACCACTTTATTCTCTTGCTTTCTCTGATCTCTGGACTTTCATGTGTTCTGCTCTTACTTTCTAGAACACTCTCTTTGCCCGGTTAACTCCTACTCATCCTCTGGGTTTTAGCTTATCATTTCCATGAAGTCTTCCTTAACCTCCCCACCCCCACCCTCAAACTATTGAGTTCCCCCTGCTACACAGGGGTCTCCAGCACTGACACTGCAACTCTCCCAACAATTATCACCCTCACTGTCACTGCTTGTATAATTTTCTGTCTCCCGCACAGGCTGAAAACTCCTTAAAAACAGGGAACTCCTCTGTCTTGCTCACTTTGCCTGGCATAGTTGGCACTCAGTGAATATTCATTCATCAGCAAATAAATTAGCAAATGAATAAGTGCTTCCATTGCACAGCATATAAGTCAATTCATTCAATCTTAAATGGCGAAGCAACAAGAATTTTATCTCACAGATGGGGAAACTGAGGCACAGAGAGTAAGAGGATAGTTAGTGACGGAGCCAAAACTAAAATTTCCTAAAGCCCCATGTTATAGTGACACCTAATGTTTATTGGGCATTTACTATGCCCCGCACTGTTCTGACTTCTGTATATGTAGAGTCTCACCTGACTCTCTCAAAAACTCTGTTAGATGGGAGTGATTAGTATCCTCATTTTATGGAGAGGGAAATTGAGGTGCGAAGTTGGCAATAAAATTTCCTCAGATAAAAGAGCTAATAAGTGGCACAATCCAGATACAAACCCAAGCAAACTCCAGAGGACTTTCCACAGCCTTAGAGGTGCTGGTAAATGGAATCAGAAAGGTAGCAATAGTAAACACTATTAGTTACTAGCAGATCAGTTCTTAAGAATGTGTTTTCAAGGGGGCCTGGGTGGCTCAGTCCTTAAGCATCTGCCTTCGGCTCAGGTCATGGTCCCAGGGTCCTGGGATCGAGTGCCGCATGGGGCTCCCTGCTTAGCGGGAAGCCTGCTTCTCCCTCTCCCACTCCCCCTGCTTGTGTTCCTTCTCTCACTGTGTCTTTGTCAAATAAATAAATAAAATCTTTAAAAAAAAAAAAAAAGAATGTGTTTTCAAGCTAGTCCAAGACAAAAGCTTTATTTCAGTGGATATTGATACCAACAAAAACAATTAAGTCTAACGTAGTTGAAAAGGCGCCCTCAGCTTGACATAGCCAACTCTTCAAGTAGCTCTAAAGTCCTAGATGAAGAAATTAAACAGTTTCTTTTCACTAGTTAAAAAAAAAAAAGGTGATTCAATGCAAATGAATGCTTAAAATCCTCTGATAGGGTCTGTCACTTTATCTCAAAGCAATTAACTGGTACACCAAGTGGGAGCAATCAGCAATGATTAGTACACTACGCCAAATATTGAATTCGAGGATGTAACTTAAACTCCAGTGTTTGTTCTACAAAATTCAAATAATGTTTGGCAAGGTAAAGGGCCCTTGATCCTCCTCCCAAAAGCACAGGTCTTTAATTCCAGACGTGGACTTCTTCTCCTTTCCTGCTATTGACAGTGTTTGCCTTCGCCGGGAGAGGGAAGCCCAGACTTGTGTGGACAGAGTTTGACTGGTGGGGAGAAGTACATACCTGGAGGGCTAATAGTGCTTAACAAGAAACAGGGCATCGGACTGACTCATTCAAAACGAGGCCTCCCTCACCGTTGCTTTGTTCCAACACTAGATCAGAGGCACAGGCAGAGACTTGCTGAAGTTAAACACTATCAGAAACACTCCAGCCCAGCTATGCTGGGGAGGAAAACGAGATCCTCGCCAGGTGGGTGTTCGTGCCAAGGCTACTGAGAAGAGCTGGAGACACATGCCAGGGCTCCGGTGAGGAACGAGCCCGCATTCTTCAGGGTCACACAGCTGCTGGAACCATATTGATAGTCGTGAAAACCTTTGGGAAATGCTTTTCTGACAGGCAGTGGTACCCATTTTCTATTTCTTTTTTTCTTTTTCCTTTGGCTTTTTCTTTTTCCTTTGGCTTTTTTACTCATTTTAAAATGAGTAAAAGTCTTAACATATATTGCATTATTTGTTTCAGAGGTACAGATCTGAGATTCAACAGTCTTGCACAATTCACATCGCTTACCAGAGCACATACCCTCCCCAGTGTCTACCACTCAGCCACCCCATCCCTCCCACCCCACCCCCCACTCCAGCAACCCTCAGTTTGTTTCCTGCAATTAAGAATTCCTCATATCAGTGAGATCATATGATGGGGAAGAATGAAGCGGGGGAAATCGGAGGGGTGGACGAACGATGAGAGACGATGGACTCTGAAAAACAAACTGAGGGTTCTAGAGGGGAGGGGGGTGGGAGGATGGGTTAGCCTGGTGGTGGGTATTGAGGAGGGCATGTTCTGCATGGAGCACTGGGTGTTATGCACAAACAATGAATCATGGAACACTACATCTAAAACTAATGATGGAATGTATGGGGATTAACATAAGAATAAAATTTAAAAAAAAACATATACTTAAAAAAATAATAATAATAAAAAAATAAATAAAATGAGTAAAAGTCATTTTAAAGCTGCGGCTCCAAGGCTGTATTTCTATTCCAAGGTATCCAATGTTTTCAGGCGTCATGATCGCACTTCGAGCTGGATAAATTTGGGTGAATCTCTCAACTTCTTTTTTTTTTTTTTAAGATTTTATTTATTTGGCAGACAGAGACACAGCGAGAGCAGGAACACAAGCAGGGGGAGTGGGGGAGGGAGAAGCAGGCGTCCCGCTGAGCAAGGAGCCCGATGTGGGGCTTGATCCCAGAACCCCGGGATCATGACCTGAGCCGAAGGCAGACGCTTAACAACTGACCCACTCAGGCGCCCTGATCTCTCAACTTCTTAAAGGTTGAGTTCTCTTGCCTATAAGATGAAAATAATAGTGTCCACATTCGAGGATTCAATGAGATAACAAGTACACCTGACATACAGTGAACTCAATAAGATGAGCTCTTTTGTGATTCCTTTCATGAAAGAGCACCTTCAGGTTAATCAGTTTTTGATCCTCCAAAACCAATCAAATTTTGGGAGGAAGGAAGCTCTTCTACTAAAAGATTTTCTAAAAGATTGTTTTCCTGTGGCTTAGGAAATACCTCTTGTTTACATAATTAGGACAAAAAAAATTTTAATAGAGGGATACAAATATAGAGAAATTGCATTCCCAATTAAGGATGTATTCATTCAATAAGCATTTAAAGGCACCAGACTTTGAATAGGGTATTAATTACTTCCTTTTAAAGCACTTTTAGCTCACATTGTTTTGTTTTGTTTTTTTTACCAAGATTCTTTCATTTGATCCTTGACCATGCTCTGTGGGAATAGATGGGGATCCTTGTTTACCTCTTATAAGTGGGAGTGAAAGTCATAGACAGCACTAGCAGCAGTCCTACAAGATCAAAGTCCTTGATATCAGACAGACCTGGGTTTGAGGACTGGGTCTGTTACCACCTGTGTATCTCCTTGAGCAAGTTACCTTTCTGCATCTCATTCTCCTCCTCTGTGAAGCAGGAATAATACACCTATCACATAGAACTGCCATGAGGATTCAGTGAAGTAGAACATGTACTTATTACATACAGTCCCTAACACACAGCTTAACACACTATCCGTTAGTGATCATCATGGTCTTATTACAGTTTTGTTTTTTGTTGTTGTAATTGCTCAAAGCCATCCAGCTGAAATTGCAGAATTGGGTCTAAAACCTTTGTTTGCTGAATTCCAATCCAATATTTTTTGCCATACCAATAGTTTCCAAACATCGCAAAACATGGAAATCCCTCTTTAGGGAAACAGGCACACGAGTATGTAATAGGGCGGAGCAGCTCTTGCGGGAGTTGGTGGGGGGCGGGGGCTGAAGTCTCTCTGCCCACTGCCACGGACAGAAGTCTCTCCCTACCCCCCACTCCATTACTACCAAGTGCGCTGCTTGCAGTCATCATGGCCTGAGCTCACCAGGGACTCGATCTCAAAGAGTGAAGAGGGCATTTGGACAACAATGTTTCCATTTGCCTTGTTAGTATCATCTGCGCCTCTTCCTACTTGTTTTGCCCTGCTCCTCATTTCCTATTTCCCTTGGTCCTTTGACCATCACATTGTTTTGGCTCATGAACTCCATCAATTCTACCAGTTCCTGACTGTTTGCTAGGACCAGAGCCCCTCCCATTTTGTTCTGCCAACCAGCATCTGTGTCTGCCTGTTCATGGAGGTTCATCCACCTCCCCCTGTGGAAGAGGGAACGTTTCTGTCCCTCTCCTCATGCCATGCAAACTTCTGCCACCCCCTTCTAGCTCCTCCCCTCACCTTTCAAGAGAGGATGAGTTACTAATCTGACTGATCAAAATTCTAGATCATTTTTAATGTCACATGTTCTTTGGGATCAGATTACTGTGTGTTAAAGGTACAAACCCATTACCTCCTCCATGTGGTTGGGAGCATACAACCAGGCAGATCAACTGTATCTCCATATGCATGCCTAAGCATGCTGGCCCTTGTCTCTCTAGATAATTGAGCTGGTCAGAAGGATTCAGACTCAACTCTATGAGACTAAAGGCCCAACTTAGTCTTCAAGCTAAAGTCAGTGCTTTCCCCAGAACTCCACGTTGAGGGTTACTGGGTACTCCCAGGGCTAATTAGATTCCTACTTAGCTGTTATTCCTTGACTCTATTTCCACTGGAAAATCAACTGGGAGGAGAAGTGACTGGTAGAGTAGATCTAAACTTTTCCAGGTCCCTGGACAAAAAACTATTAAAAAGCCGACCTTCCTTTTTTGTGCCTGGCCCCCTTCCTTTGCCCCCAGCCATTCACAGGTCCCTCACCTTATAGCCATCCTCTGGTGAAACAGAATATTGTAGACATCCCAGCCTATGCTCCCCCAGGCCCTGAACCCAGAATGCCTTTCCTGGCTTTTTTCTGTCTAAATCCTACTATCCTTCAAGGCTGACCACAAATCCCTCCTCTACCTGAAGTCTTCTATTATCCTGTTGGAAAAAGTTCTCCCTCCTCTGGCTCACATAACACTTAATTTTTCATTCAGTTATAGCACTTACTTCATTCTGCCTCATATTCCAAAAAGTTGTTTACAACAGCCCAGTCTTTCCCACAAGACTGGAAGCAACTCCAAAACAGGGAGGCTGATTTGGTCATTTCTGATACCATTCAGCCTCTATCCCTGTGCTTTGCAAACCGTAGTGCACAATAATACATTGCAGTGCGGGAACCCAATAATGTCCCAAGAAACCGGATCAGAACCTTAATTTATATTACTATATATATAATATAATAATACGTATTATATATATTGCATCTGTTGTTTGCAAAGAACAACTGTGTGTGTGCGTGTGTGTGCGTGTGTGTATTGCTTGACCAGTACATATATTGGTGATCAGGTTGAACTGTTAAAGAACCCAGTGTTGGAAATTCCAGGGGCATTGGACATCTTGTGGGCCTCTGAAGCATGAATGGAAAACATGAGTGGGAAAGAACTCACCTTTGGCCTATTTGTGAGTTCACTTAATTTCCTGTTTTTTTTTCTCATTTTTAATTACGAACAAGCTGCCCCACGTGTTTCCCACTTCTGCTACCAGAATGCACTGTCCGTGGGCTTTGTGTGTTAGTCAGAACGCTGACGCAGTAAGTGCTAGCCATCAAGGCCAGGCCTTGGTTCCCCAGGCATGCTGAGGGATTCTGACCCCTCGTGCCAACAGTCAGACTTCCTTATGATTTCCCGCTTCTCTCAGAAGACGATCTGGTGGGGCTTCTGAGAGGCAGTGGAAAGGGCACAGAGTGTGGAGACTGAAGATTCCAATCCAGTTTTGGTGGGTCCCGGTTGTACAAGTTGCTTAACATCTCTGAACCTCAGTCTTGTCTTTTTTTTTTTTTTTTTAAGATTTTATTTATTTATTTATTTGAGAGAGAGAGAGAGAATGAGCAGGGGGAGAGGCAGAGGGAGAGAGAGAGAAGCAGACTCCCCACTGAGCTGGAAGCCTGATGTGGGGCTGGCTCCATCTCAGGACACGGAGATCATGACCTGAGCAGAAGGCAGACACTTAACCGACTGAGCCACCCAGGCATCTCCAAACCTCAGTCTTTTCATCTGTAAGCTGGGACTGATGAGACTTGAATGAGTTTTTCTGCAAAGGCAGGTATGGAAATGTTTTGTAGACTGGCTCTCTGGAAAACAAGGTGCTCTCGTTCTCATGAGTCAAACAACTGTGTCTGCTAAAGCAATGAATGTGTCTCTCCCATAGAGAAAGTTGTCAGAGCCCAGTCTGGGATGAAAGGTAAGTAATCACTACAAAAAGACAGCTGGGAAGAAGAGGTTGGATACTAAGTCTCCTCAGGGAACTCACCAAAAACACAAGTGCTTAGTGACTGGAAAATATGCCCTTTTGTAAATAAGCTGTTGCTTCCATCCCCTCTTCTCCAAGACTCTCTCCCATCATTAAATTGACTCTAAGGATAGAGACCCCCAGGAAAAAAGGAGCCCTGCCCCTGGGTACCTCTGGAGAGACTGGCATGTTGCTGTTGGCTCCCCCGCCAAGGATCTTCCATCGAGTTCAGTTAAGGAGGCCCAGGACAATGAAGCCGTGTTACCACGTGACATTTCCTCACTTGCTATTGGTAGGCAGGTTTGCGGAGCCAGCAGCCCACAGCTGGGTTTACAACCTCACATCATCCTCATTAATTAAGGAATTCTGAGCCTGTTGCTCACCCTGAAGAGATTTCTGTGGCATGAGATGGTGGCAGGTTATCCCTGCAGGAATGCCACACAGCATCTGGGCACTGTTAATTGGGGGCAGCGCAGGGAGTGTTGTGGGGATGGGTAAAAAGGGCGCTGAGAGAATGGAAAGCAAGCTTTATGCATGAGGGCTAACCATTGGCTTCTCCCATTCTGTACATGCTCATCAAGTTCAAAGAAGCCCTCAGCTTCAGTTTCCATGACTTGGAAAACATTGGCTCCCACATTACAAATGTACAGCACATTTCAGATCAAATGCCAGACAAAGTGTCCCACTTCCACTGAAATATCATTTATTCCCTGGATTGTAGAATGTCCCGATAAACCTGATCAGAAGGGTGTAAAGAAGCAGCTACCAGATCCCATGGTAGTTCCAAGGGAGAAAAGAAGACTATCTCATTTTCTAAAAGTCTCGCTTCATAAGAGACGGTCCTTGGAAAGCGCTAAAATCGGAAGCAGGAAAACTGAACTAGAAAATGACCTCAGTCTTCATAGCTTTACTCTCTGAATATCTATTTGTGTAATTGTAATGGCAAATGAATTACATCCTCAAACCAGGTTGCTCTGTGTGACTAGAATCAAAAACATGTTGGAGTAGAATGAGCACTGGGTGTTATATGCAACTAATGAATCGTTGAACACTACATCAAAAACTAATGATGTACTATAGGCTGGCTAATTGAATATAATAAAAAAATTAAAAAATAAATAAATTGAATTGAATTCCACACACACAAAAAATAAATTTCCTTCAAGAAACAAACAAACAAAAAATAGCTTCCTCTCTGGGCTTAGACCTAGTTTGCGGCGACATGGCTAAACGCACCAAGAAGGTCGGAATCGTGGGTAAATACGGGACCCGTTATGGTGCCTCCCTCAGGAAAATGGTGAAGAAGATTGAAATAAGCCAGCACGCCAAGTACACTTGCTCCTTCTGTGGCAAAACAAAGATGAAAAGACGAGCTGTGGGGATCTGGCATCGTGGCTCCTGTATGAAAACCGTCGCTGGTGGCGCCTGGACCTACAACACCACTTCTGCTGTCACAGTAAAGTCTGCCATCAGAAGACTGAAGGAGTTGAAAGACCAGTAGAAGCTTCACCATTTGAAACATTGCTAGCCTATAATAAACGGGTTAATTTATGTAACAAAAGTAAAAAAAAAAAAAGAAAGAAACAAAAAAATAAAATAAAAATTTAAAAATCAGCTGTGCTAAAAATATATATATATATATTCATCAAGTTTTAGAAGATTACCATAAACAGAAAAAAAAAAAAAAAACCCTTGATTTTCTAAGAAAAGAGATTGTTCCTGTTGTTTGGAACATAATAGATCTAAAGAAGTCCTTGTGAGTACCTAATAGAACAAGAGCCCACAATCCCAGATACCTAATGCGCATAGTAGAACCCGAAGTTTTGCATTCTGGTTCTGGCACCAGCTCAGCCAGCTGTGTACCCTTGAACTATTCCCCTCTCTGTCCAGTCTTCGCCTTCTTCATCCACAAAAAGATAGCAACAACACCTGGCCTGACTCCTTCACTTACCAAGGCCGGTGATTTCTAACAGAGGATGGATGGGAAACTCCTTTGCAAATACAAAGCATGCGTATGATGGCGGAAGATTCTACTCTAGGCAAGAGTTTTAAAAGTTTCATTGTTGGGCGCCTGGGTGGCTCAGTCGGTTGAGTGACTGCCTTCGGCTCAGGTCATGATCCCAGGGTCCTGGGATCGAGTCCCACATCAGGCTTCCTGCTCTGCGGGGAGCCTGCTTCTCCCTCTCCCACTCCCCCTGCTTGTGTTCCCTCTCTCGCTGTGTCTCTCTCTGTCAAATAAATAAATAAAATCTTTAAAAAAAAAAAAGTTTCATTGTTGTTTTTATTGTTGTTTTTCTCCTTTTAAGGAGCCTTTAAAGCTCTTTCTTTCAAAACGTATTTTGTTTCAAAACACATTTTTTAAAGAAATTGTTTGATTTTGTTCCACTTTGTAATGTTTGGTGGGATGGAGCAGATACGTACTTAAAGGTTCCATCCAAAACATGATTTACAAAGATAGTTATGGAATGCCATCCTTTAAAAATATTATTTTAAAAAGAAAAATAAAGGAGATATTAGCCTAATAAAGGGAATATGAATAAGCATTTTTTGAAGTAGAACAAATACCAAGTGATAATTTAACTCAAGACCATCAGGCTGAGTGTCTAGGAAGTAAACTCAGTACACAGTGTCACACTTGAAAGAGCACAGACATTAATATATTTATATATTCCTAGAATAATTGAGAATCTTAACCTTGATAATGAGAAATCTTTTTCTATGGAGTCACAGAATTTCATATTGTCTATATAGCTGGGAAACAAAGAAAGAAAAAAGCTACTAAAACACAGTTAGTAAAGGCATGGTGAGTGAAAGAATCCAGTCTCAAAAGTTACACACAGGGGGGCTCAGTTGGTTAATCATCCAACTCTTGGTTTTGACTCAGGTCATAATCTCAGGATCATGAGATTGAGCCCCATATAAGGCTCTGTGCTCAGCATGGAGTCTGCTTGTCCCTCTGCTCCTCACCCTGCTTACTCTCTCTCTCTCAAATAAATAAATAAAATCTTAAAAAAAAAAAAAAGTTACACATAGTATGGTTCCATTTATGTAACTTTCTCAAAAAGACAAACTACACATCTTCCTCAACTTAGGATGGGGTTACTTCCCAATAAACCCTTTGTAAATTGAAGATATCATAGGTCAAAAATGCACTTAATGCACCTAACCTACCAAACACCATAGCTTCAACTAGCATAACTTTAATGTGCTCAATGTACATTAGCCTACAGTTGGAGACAGTCATCTAATATGAAGCCTATTTTATAACAAAGTGTGGAATATCTCAGGTAACTTATTGGATACCATACTGAAAGTGAAAAACAGAATGGTTGATGGGTACAGGATGGTTGTGAGTGCACTGATTGTTTACCCTCTTGATTACGGGGCTGACTGGAAGCTGAGGCTCATTGCCCTGCCTAGTTTCACCAGAGAAGACCATACTGCCTATCACTACTCCAGGAAAAGATCCAAATTCAAAATTTGAAGTACAGTTTCTACTTAATGTCTTGCTTTCCCACCATCATGAAGTCAAAAAACTACCAAGTCGAAGCATCATAAGTTGGGGACCATCTGTATGGTGACAGAGATTAGACCAGTGGTCACTAGGGATTCAGGATGGGGGCAGAGAGGGCTTGTAGAGAACTAGCATGAGCAAGTTTTTTTATGATGACTGAATAGTATTGAGTCCTGACTGTGATGGTGGTTCATATAAAATTCATAGAACTGTACAGCAAAAATAAATCAATTTTACTGTATGATCATTTGAAAATAAAATTTTTAAAAGGAGAGAAAAGAAAAAAATCACAGCATGGAATCAATGCAGCAGAATGCAGGCCTTGTCCTCTGAAATGTCACATTTGCAAATGTATTTGTAAATAAGCTTTATAGCAGCACCTTTCTAACATTAATGGGCACACAAATCCCTTCAGGCTTTAATTACGATGAAGATTCTCCTTCAGTAGGTCTGGAAAGCAGCCTGAGTTTCTGCATTTCTGTGAAGCTCCCAAGAGACGCCCTTGCTTCTGTGCCTGCAGACAGCACTGTCGAATGTGCATGCTTTGGAGAATTTAGCTCAGTTGGAGCAATTATGGCAATTATGTAGCATCACACCAACCGCCCCCATCCTTTACCCATAGTGGAGATCACTAATTGTTCAAACGCATTTTCCTCCTGAGCCTAGGTATGACCATTATGGATAGAGCACAATACAGATGCTACTCCATAGGAATAATTATGTGAGATGAAGCCTATTGGTCACCCTTGAGCTTAAAAGTGCTGATGCGAGTCCCATCCACCAACATTACAAAGAAATCCACTTAGAAAACCCACGTCCTGTCTCAGGCCTTAGTGCCCTAGCTCCAAAACTCTGTGTGCTGGACAAATTAGCCACAGATCATTTATAGATGTATCTTTCCTTCCAGCCAAGATAGGCAAGCTTGTCTTTCCATCTAGGCTGTAAATGGCTTGAGGGCAGAGACAAATCATTTACTTCTTTTAGTAACACCCTTAATATCCTCTGAGCCTCAGTTTCTTCATCTACAAAATAAGGATAATTATACGATCTCGTGAGGTTGCTGTGAGAATTAATAAGAAATAGACGTGAAGCACTTAGAATAGTGCTCTGCAAAGAGCAAGACTCAGTAACTGAAAATTGTTATCATTATCCCCAATAATGCCCCAAACTGGGTCATGGCCAAGGCAAATGTTCAAGAACGACTGCTATAGGGAACCCAAGATGCAGAGAAGTGTGAACACTGAACAGGGAGCCGAAAGATAGAGGCCACAATGCACAGCTGTCCCTTTACCTCTTGAACTTCCTTTCTTGGGTGTAATGAAAACTTGGATACACTATTTTTATGATTAATTTCAGCTCTGACATTCTGGATATTGATAACATTACAATAACACTCATTCACAGCACTGTAGCATTTTAAAAATCTGTAGAGAATACTAAGTATCCAGTTGAGAGCAAAAAGAAAAGCATTATATAATACTTCACAAAATCTATTTTAGGCAAAAATTCCGTTCTCCATTTTCACGGAGTTACTGGTTTTCTACCACTGGAGGGCGTGCAGTGCTTGGTTGTAAAATATCCTTCCGGGTTTTTTAGCTCTCTGGCTCACAACTTCAATTTCAGTCAATCAAATCGGAATCAGAGAATCAAAGAAATTGCCCCCTTCATATGACAGAGTTAACAGATGAAGGGCAGCTCGAAGAGATTATGTGAATTGGCAAAGTCAACAGAGAGAAAATTTTACTTAATCAGCCTGGTGCCATTTCTATTACCTTTCCCCCCCTTTAATATTAGCCCCAGACAGACCTTCACACCGCAACCTCTCAGCTCAGTTTTGAGCCCATCCTTTCTTCTCCTTATTCCTGCACATGGCTTCTCCAGCTTCCCTTGTCTTTTTCTCAAATCTCCAAAGAAACTAGATCCTGGTCCTTTTGAATATGTAGAACAGGTTTAGTTTACAGATAGTCCAAATCCATTCAATGACCTCTAAATGGTTTGCTTCATTCTTGATCTGGGATATGAATGGTGCAAAAGATGGAAGAAGGGTGCTTTCCAGCCAGCCAGTGTTTACTGAAACCCTAGTGTCCACTAAACACAAGGTATGGGTGGTACCAAGGAAATGAGACATAGTCTCATCCTTTAAAGAGCTTCCAAACTAACTAGGGTGATATATGGAATGGAAGGGAAGGGACATAAAGAATGACAAAACTTGAAGGAACTTGCAAAATAAAATAATAGAAGTATTATATTTTAAAGATTTCCAAAATTATAGTCCACTCATCTTCACTACTGTATAGTATTCCATTGTATGAATGTACCACAATTTATTTATCCATTCTACTATTGATTAATACTTGAAGAATTTCCAGATTTTCATTGTTGTTGAGAATAATTCTATCATGAACATTTTTTGCATGTTTCCTGCTACAAGCATACAACAATTTCTCTAGAGCAGTAATTCTCAATAAGGACAAGTTTGCCTCTCAGGGGGCATTTGGCAATTTTGGATACATTTTTTGTTGTCACAACCAGGGGAATGGGTGGAGGAAGTAGAGGCATAAAGCTGATACTGGCTAGTGGATAGCAACTAAGAATGCTGATAAATAGCCTAAAATGCACAGTACAGCTCTGCACAAAAAAGAATCATCTAGTCCCAAATGTCAATAGTATCAAGGTTGAAAACCCCTGTTCTAGAGGATATACTTAGAGTGAAGTTGCTGTATTATAAGTGTGCTCATCTACAAATTTTCAAGATAGCATCAGATTCTCTGCTAAAGCGGTTGCACCAATTTCTACACCAATCAACAGTTTCTATGTCTCATTATTCCACATTTTATGCAACACTTGGTAGTTTGATTTTTTTAATATTGGCCAATCTAGTTGGAATAAAATGGATAGCATGTAGTATTGAATACTAATAAGACTGAGTATGACTGTTGGCCATCTATGTTTCCTCTTCTGTGAATTTCTTGTTCATGTAATTTGCCCATTTTTTTTAACTATTTGTTCACACTTGTCATATAGCTTTTCAGGGGTTATTTTCTATATTAATCCTTTGATAGTTTATTACATCCCAAATATCTTCTCCCAATTAGAAGTTTGTCTTTTTTTTAATGGGGCCTTTGAGGAATGTAAGTTAATTTTAATGTGGTCAAATTTACTTCTTCTCTGTTACTTACAGTACTTTTAATAAATCCTTTTCTCCCCCGGTTAATATGGATGTTTTCTTCTAAACATCTGAAGATTTTCCTTTTACATTTAATGTCATTTGGAATTTATTTGAACTCTGATATAAGGTAGTATGGAATCTTTTAGAACTGTCCTAGAACCTCCTTTTTCCAGGCCAATCAAAAGTGCTTTCCCTTAGGACAAAGTCTTTTAACTGTGGGCTTTACCTAAGGACTTTAGGTTAAGAAGAATCAAAGTCGCGTCCTCCCCTACTCAGTTGGTAAATCAGCAGACTGTGAGGAATGAGAATGATGACCCCAGACCATCTCTGCAATCTTCCCATAACCTTTTTAGTGCTTTGGTTCCTCTCTACACCCTTCAAGTTCAGGACCTCTCTCTCCACTCTGGCAAATATGCTCATGTCAAAGTGCTAGAGACTCACCACTCGCAACCCAAGAAATCCTGCTTTCTTGGAGGACTCCAGGAAGAAAAGGAAAAAATTATTTATAAATGGCAGAACCCCAGGCATGGATGGATGCACTGGAGATTTTTCAGGAGGGTTCACCCAGACCCACTCCAGAAAGAGTAGAGGCAGCTGCCTACTTGTAAGGAGAAAGACACATCTCTCCACCCTTCTCGTGACTGCAGAAGAGGCTGTGACAACTGAACCTATGGCTCCAGCTGCCCGGTTCTCAGTAGTTAGCCATAGTAGCCAGAAGCAGAGATGGAAGTGAGGAAAGTGCTCAGGGGCATGCTGGAGCTGGTGGCACAGGCTCCAAAGAG
This sequence comes from Mirounga leonina, assembly GCF_011800145.1. Classification (NCBI taxonomy): domain Eukaryota; kingdom Metazoa; phylum Chordata; class Mammalia; order Carnivora; family Phocidae; genus Mirounga; species Mirounga leonina. The sequence goes on from NW_023270418.1 coordinate 7,143,925, forward strand.
CCAATTGTGTACAACTTTTCCCCATTTGCATTCAGTGACATTAAACTTGGTAGCTTGAAATTGACCATTGTGGGGGAATATGCAGCATGCAATTGGTGAACACTAAACTCTAGGCTTCTCCTTCCTACCCAGAGCCAAGTGTTAATCATTTACCAGCGCACCACTGAAAATACAGCAACCCTACCCAGTTGTGGCCCTCGGTTAACAAATCCCCAGTGATTATCCCTGTCCCTGGGACAACCCCAAGTCCAAGTCAGTGTGTGAGTCTCTATTCAAACTTAGTCCCTTCAGGGAACAAAGTATAGTCTTATTTTTCCCTTGAGCAAGTAGCACCCAGCTCTCAAGCTTTGTGTTTTCTTTGTTTCTACTTGCAAGGAGTGGCCTTACTATGGAATCCTGCTCTGGACCTTGCCTCCTTTAGCAATGGGATACTGTGATAAGGTATCCTATGCCTAGGAGCTTGGAATTATTCCCTCAGAAGAGGAAGTGGTTACCTATGAAATTCCTACAATCGTCCCCAAATAAATCTGGGCCATACTCCAACAGGGGTATATTTGTTTGCTTGTTTGCTTTGAAAGGAGCTTATTCAAATTTCTGTATATTGGCAGAAAGAATATCTAGGACAAAGGAGGTTCTCTGGCTTAGCCACTAGCTCCCTGTACAACCTTGAGGAAGTCTCTCTCTGTCTCTGAGCCTCAATTTTCTTAGCTGTCAAGTGTGGTTAGATTAGATTAGATTAATTGTTTCCCAATGATTTTTGGCATTGGAACCCTTTTATGAAATGCAACCTTGGGCCCAACTGCAACATATAAGAGAGATGAGTGGGGGGTGCCATGGCTAAAGGTAAATTTGAGTTAAAGGGTGTTCCACTTGGGTGAATAAAGGGAATCTAAAAGGATGATTGTGAATGCTAGAAATGTAACAAGATGCAAAAACTGTTTTCCAGAATTCTTTCTGGCAGTATAGAGTGTTATTGGAAAAAGTATGGTAACCACATGAGATGGGAGTGAGACCTCCCCCACCCCCCACCACAAGGTGTACTTCCTTTAAATTAAGGGTTTAAAGTTGTAAACTATTTCCTAAACTGTGTAGGGCCTGTGAGATAGAGTTTTCTTTGACTAAGCCACTTTGTAAGTGTGGGGCCAGAGCTGAATTGCTTTTGGTAACAGCGGAAAAGCTAAACATTGTAACCTCCTATATCACCCAAAAGGCAAGGCTCTCTCTCATCTCTATATGGTCAACAAAAATGTAAAGATACTCTCTTTAAAGGAATGCAACATTATCAGCCTGTCCAGGATGCCTCAGACGTTGATCAAGCCCTGGTTGGAAGGAAGGCCAGAGAGGTACAGACCTCCATCTGTCCAGTCCTCTGCTGGCCCTGACCAGCCCTGCTATCCTTCATCTGAACCCCATGGCTTTACGCATGCTGTGTTGAAAAGTCTGGACTATAAGTCTTCCCCAGCTGAGATGCTCTATTCCAGTTCCTCCTTAGCTCAAGCTACCATAGCTTCTTTCTTGCCTGGATTTCTACAGCGATAGCTTCCTAATAGATTTCCATTTCCACGCTCTGTGTATCTCTGTCCATTCTCCTCATTATGTTCTTTTAAGCTAAACCATAATACTCCTTTGCTCAAACCCTTCAAGGGCTTCCCATTGCACTTGGAACAAAATCCAAGATGCTCATCATTGGTCCTCAAGCCCCTGATCAATCTATCCACTGCCTATTTCTCCAAATGTATTGTCTACCATTCTGCTCCCCCTCACTAAGCTCCAGCCACATGGACTTTCTTTTCCTTCTTCAAACTTACTGAGGTCTTTGCAGTTGCAGCTTTATGAGCCGGGTATGTTCCCTCCCCAGATCTGTATATGGCTGCTGCCTCCTTCTTATCTCAGTACAAATGTCATCTTTTCAGAGAAGTCTTCCTCGATCACACAGTCAAATCCCATCCATTCCACACACAGTTATTCTCCCCCAACAAGGCATTCGCTCTCACAACATTCTGTTTTGTTTTCTTCCCATCCCTTATCACGAACTGAAATTATATTGTTTTCTGTTTGCTTGTTCCTTTTCTGTGTTTTCTTCCAGTATGTAAGCACCATGAGGTCACCCTCTCTGCTTCACTCTCACCTGTGTCTCTAGCATCCAGCATAATGCCTGGCACATGGTAGACACTCAATAAATACTTGTTGAACAAGTGAATTAATTTAATATTGTTGAATATCTTGATGTAAACGGTGGCACCAGAATCCAAACAGAGCTATCTTGGATGCTCATAAAAGCTACGTTTTTTCATTGTTCTTATGTTCCAGTGGGAGGGTTCTGCTTGGTACTTATACTCTTATCCCCTGAGGGAGATGTTAACTTCACCCTGAACTGACCAGAAGTTCAAAGAAACTCCAATGCTCTGTGCTACAAATAAAACCACCCATGCTCTTAACTCAATTCTTTTCCTTCCCACATGCATTATTTTCTTGACTTGAACGATGCTGGGAAAAGGTCTGGGACCTAATCAGAGAAATTATTTGGTCCTCCAAAATAAAGCTACTCTACAGGGAGAATCCCAGCATGTAGTCTCATTCTACCACTCCAGTGCTGTGCAAGTGCTCTCTGTGAGCTATGCCCTATTCTGTCTCTCCAACTATGCATATGTGTCCCTCTGATTCTCTGCAGCGATTGCCAAAGATCTCTGAATCTCCTTTGGATATAATCTCCTGTTCTATTTTAGTCTTCAGGTTTTTTTTTTTTTTCCAACCTCAAAGGCAGTCTAAATTGGGCAAAGCAGGTTTGCTCAGCTTATTTTCAAATTCGCCTGAAGGGAAATCTTGGTACCAATCACTAAGAAGATGATACTCTTCTTTTCTTGTTCTAAAGAGAATCCTAGCCTCTAATCTGGACCCCAAAAGCAAGATCTGGCCTTTAAAGCTGAATACAACCTTTGGTTTTCTCAAGATCCCCCTGTTGTATCTGCTCTCCAAAGAGTCTGTTAACCAAAGATGAAAAAAGTGACTAACAGCTCTGTTATGACCATAAAGACAATATACTCTACCCTGTCCACATTGCTCTAGGTTTTGCAAAGAATGTTCCCTGAATTCACTCCCTTCCTTAATTATGACACATGTTGCTACTAAGAAATTTGTGTTCTGTATGAGTTGTCCATTAGGAGATATCAATTTCAATTGGATAAGGAGTTCTGACTTTCCCTCGAGTCCTGCCCCCACCATATCAATAACCTAGCTATTTTGAAAAGTAATTTAAAACAACTTTTATACTCTAAGAGCTAAAGTAAACTCTTAATATTTGCCCAATATATGTCCTGAGACCTTTACCAATCTCTAATTTTGAGACTACTCATGGCATATGATTATTTTCCCTGGTAAATGTATATTTAACCTTGCAAAGCAATCCTCCTCTTACTTGATCCCAATTGATATAATTGACCACTCCCTCCTTTTTGAAATATTCTTCCTTTAGTTTCCATTCTGATAGCTCCCTCTCAGTTTCCTTTATTGGTTCTCCCTCCTCCACTAGACTGGTAATATTGGAGTCCTCAAAGCACAGGGCTGAGTCTTTTTCTTCTCACTTGACATTTTAATCGTAAGGGTTTTTATTTGGGGATGCCCGGGTGGCTCAGTCAGTAAGTGTCCAACTCTTGATTTGGCTCAGGTCATGATCTCAGGATCTTCAAATCGAGCCCTGTATTGGGCTCTGTGCTGGATGTGGAGCCTGCCTAGGATTCTCTCTCCCTCTGCCCCTCTCCCACTCTCTCCCTCTCTAAGAAATAAAACATTTTTTTAAATTAAAAATAAGGGTTTTTATTAATTCCCAAGACTTCAAAGACCATCCATATACCAACGACACTCCTATTTATCTCTCCATGTCAGATAGCTCCTTTGACCTTCTAATCCATTCCTCTAGCTGCTTCTTGCATGCCTGTGCTTGGATATCTGCTAAATGTATCCATATTGAACACTTGATTATCTCCTTCAGGCTTTTACTCTGGCAGTCTTCTCCATTTCAACAAATGTCACCATTATCTATCTAGTTGCTCAAGCCAAGAAACCTGAGTCATCCTTGACTCTTCTTTTTCCCTCACCATCCTACATCCAATCCATTGCCAAATCCCATAATTCCTACTTCTAAAATATTTCCAAAATCTATTCACTTCTCTTCATCACCATTGTCACCCACCCACGTCTAAGATGCCATGGCCTCTTCTGTCCCCTTCCAATGCATTAACTATACAAATATTAATTACAAAAAGCAGCCAGGATTATCCCTTAAAATTATACATCAGCTCATGTCACTCTCTGGCTCTAATCTCTTTGGACTGTAATAAAACCCCAGATCCTTTGCAGGTCTCACAAAGCACACTATGATCTGGTCATCACTCCTCTCCTGCCTCATCTGCCATTCTCCTGGCACTCACTTTGCCCAGCCACACTGTCCTTTCTGTTCCTTGAAATGTATCAAATCAATACAGAGAAACCTTAATGAACTGGAGTGCCCTGGGTAAACTGAGGAATAAGTAAAACCGGTTTTGAGTTTCTTCTATTTTCGGTTGAAAGTCTTTCCAAAAAAGTATGAATCTAGTGTGGTGCTCTGGAAGTCAAAGTTGGCAAAAATGACAGTAATGTTTCTCATAAACTGAAAATCTGACAGAGCATTGGCACTGTTTTTCACCAGTAATAACTCCACCAGTTACTCTTCAAGGGAGTGGGTGAAGATGAAAAATATATAGAAATGAATCTTTGCTGTTTTCACAGAATACCAGGATTGGCTGTTTGCTATTATCAGTATTGTATTTTGGAGGGAAATTATGCTATTTACCTAGCAGTCTACTAACTGGCCTCTTGCTCTTAACCGTAAAGTAGAGAGAGAGAGGTTCTCCATTAACACACGTTGTTTATCAATCCCACTCAGTCAAGATCACTTTCATCTGTGTATGTATGAGTATTTGCACATGCAGCTCTGGGTCATAGGAAAGTTATTTAAATTTTCTAGCCCTCAGTTTCCTTATCTGTGAAAGGGGATGATAAAATCAAGGTTGTTGTTAAGTCTATATGAAAGCATTTTGAATGGTAACCCCTAAGTTGGTGGTTATTATTGGCAAGTGTGGAGGGGGGTGTATACATAAGTAAATCTCCCTCTTTGTATTTTACTTCATTTCCTCCCAAACCAAGACTATCTCCCTTTGCTATTACCAGTTGTTAAGATTTTAGGCTCACAAGTACTATATAATTTCCTTTCCCAGCAATATCTTTATACTTTCCAAAATAGACACCCCAGGGTTAGGCAGTGGTTAGGAAGACCCTATTCATGCCACAATGGCCATGCTTTGGCGCCTTGCAAATTCCTCTTTCTGGACATAGATGCTTTTGAAACAGTACATTGTTATCTCAAGGCCTTGCCCCTGTGTTTTAGATAAGCTGGGACTTTCCATCAATCTTCTTTCCTGCTCATGGTAAACATCAAGTCTCTCAGAGTACGCCTTGTCTCTCTCGTAGGGCTCCAAACAAGTCAGATGTTCAAACAGAAGGCTCCTGACACTGCCATGAAGAACGATGGCTCTGGGAGTGGTTTTCTATGTTACACCAGATTTGAAGGCCAAAGGGTCAGCTTGGGCAACTTAAGTCCTCCATCAATAATTCCAGCCAGGACAGGATCATCAATTCCCTTCATCTCAACCAAGACCTATGATCACTCCATTGGAGGCTGAGCCAATGGCCCTGTATAATCTAACATTCGTTCCCTTACTATATTAGCCTCAAATAGAACATCATGGGCCTATCCAAAGCCAGCAAGATTTAAAGAAAGCTGGGGAGTTTCCAGCTGCACATAGAAAACAACAGCTTCACAGTATGGGAGATAAAGATGCAGGGGAGACCCGTACCTCTGAAACAATACATTATATGTTTAAAAAAAAAAAAAAAGATAGTAGGAAGGGAAAAATTAAGGGGTGGAATCGGAGGGGGAGATGAACCATGAGAGGGACTATGTACTCTGAGAAACAAACTGAGGGTTCTAGAGGGGAGGGGGGTGCGGGATGGGTTAGCCTGGTGATGGGTATTAAGGAGGGCACATACTGCATGGAGCCCTGGGTGTTATACACAAACAATGAATCATGGAACACTACATCAAAACTAATTATGTAATGTATGGTGATTAACATAACATAATAAAATAAAATTTAAAAAAATGCAGGGGAGAGGTAGATCTCTTTGGGAAAACTTACTGAACATTTTTTTAAGATTTATTTATTTATTTGAGAGAGAGAGAGAAAGGGAGAATTCTGGGGGGAAGGTCAAAGGGAGAAGGAGAGGGAGAGACAAAATCTCAAGCAGACTCCACTGAGTGCAGAGCCCGATGTGGGGCTCCATCTCACAACACTGAGATCATGACCTGAGCCGAAATCAGGAGTTGGACACTTAACCAACTGAGCCACTCAGGAGCCCCTATTGAACATTTTTAAGGAGTGAGGGTATAGGGATTCAAATGTCTAATGCAGGAGAAAAAGATCATATGGATATAATCTTTAAGCTCCATAATGAAGTTATACTGAAAATCTTTGTAAACAATTTAGTTATAAAACCACAAAATGTAAAAAATGGCCCTTCTATTCCTTTAAATAGGAGATACATGCTAGCAGATTAGAGACCATTGACCAAACAAAATGCTGACTACTTCAGAAATTCTTGAATACAATGACTATGTCACTCCTGTTTTTATTAGTATTCATTTTTAAACAAAAAAGTCAATAAAACACCTGGTCAATGTGTAAGACACTGTAAGACCAATTAGTAAAAGCTATATGTACCAGAAGGGTCATGGATATACTCAGTTTCAGTTATTAAGGGAGGAAATGCACACATGTGAAACAAAAAAAGTATAGTCTGTAGCTCTAGAAGAATTGGAAACAGAGATATTTAAAGAAAACCAGTTGTCAACTGCAGAGCAACACTGGTGCGATACATACTACTCTGGAATTCATTCTGGATTGGTGACAATGTGAAAGAGATATGATATGTCCCTGGGAGATTTCTGTCCTGACAACAGATTACTGGGTCCCTGGATCTTGTGTGTGTGTCTCAATTTGTTATGGTAAAGCAACCGAAAAGAGAACAATCATTTTTTAAAAGGTTTGTGTTTATAAGGAATTTTCTTTTTACCTTCCAGAAAGCTTCCGTATCTGTTATTTTCTGCCACCTTCCCTCCAGGGTCCAGGCAGAGAACTGCCTGTGAGCTGAAAGATAAGAGTGAGGCTCCAGGTTTTAGAGGGACCAGCTCTGATCACATGTGACGTAGGAGGTCAAAGTTTTAAGACTCCTTGAGTTTCCTTCTACATGATGCCAAAGAATGCAATACAATACAGACACCAGAATTTAAGATAATTATAGGATTGCTATAATTTTCATTTTGTTTCTAACAGTTCATGCAGAAAGGTGAAAAATATGTTCAAAGGAGCCTTTGCTTCAGAAAAGGACTTGAAAAACCGTGCTCAAGCTTTCAATTTCCCTTCTTTCTCCTATCACTTCTTCCCCTTCTTTCCTTCCCTTCATTTGCTCTTTCTTCATGAATACCCATATCTTTAACTTGTTAAATTTTCAAATATAACATCCTTTGCAGAACTCAACGGACAGTTGATTTATCTTTAACCAGAATGCAATGCATAATATTTCATTTCCCAAAACAAAGTCAGACTATTATTATTCATTTAATATTTTAAATGGATGAATTTAAAATGTAAATAGAAAAATGTGTTTTTATTTTAAAAAAATCTAAATTAGGAAATTTTTTTTCCAGAATCAGTCACCTTTTTTTTTTTTCAGTCCAGAACAGGGAAAAAAAAAAAAATGGAATATGCAATTAAGTTTGCATGATGAGGTCAACAACACTTCTGGCTGGCCCTCTGTTTTATCCTTAAGCTCCCTCAGGTTTCTATATGAATACCAACACAACAAGAAAATCCCTCTCTACCTATAACTTTTAATTTTAAGAAGTAAATAATGTATGCAGACACAAACAACCATGTACTGTCTCAACTCTCCCTTCTTGCTTCCTAAAGGAAGCAGGGACACAAGGTTGATTAAAGGGAGAGGGGCTAAAAGGAGAGAGAACCAGAATGATTTTCAAAAAAATCAAATCTACCCATAACATTCCCCTTCTCAAAAGCCTGCATGTCTATCGACAGCCAACAGAAGAGCCCAACCCCTTTGAGAGAAATTCAAGAGCCCCACTCTTAATCCTTTCTCTGTCTCATCTCCCATCATATGCTTCGCTCCAGTCACCCCAGTCTGCTAGCATTTCTCCACACACACTCTGCTCTTTCATGTCAATCCCCCAACATACAGTAGGGTTCCCACAGACAATGGCTAGTCTTCGTAGTATCTGTATTCTTGCCAGCTTGCAGAATGCCTCACTCATATTACTGTCCATGAGTGTTTATTAAATTGAAGTCTCCAACTTTGTCAGGTTTTTTTTTCACACTACTTCTTAGTAGATTGAGAAATCACTCTGTATGGGCTAAAGCCTTGGGGAAATGCACAGTCATGGATAAAATGTAAGTTAGTATAACTTTTCAGAAGAGGAATTGAAGCATGTATTTTCAGAAGTGGAACTGTCACTCCTGGCCTGGCTTCCGAATATGTATTCTAAGAAGTAAGCCTATATACCTACAAGCAAGTTTATCACAGGAATGTGTATAAGATCAAAATGTCATAAAAAAACAAAATGCCCAACGAGAGATTCATGAACTAAACTATGGCGCACTCATACAATGGAATGGAACAGAATCTAGCAACAGAAGAGTGTGTATGCAATGAAGGTGGGGCAGTAAAAGGTGAACGGAAAGGAAGCATTTGCAGCTTTGAATCGATGGCAATATTAAGAAATAAAAAAATGTAGTCTGCATGTTGTAATCACACTTTTTAAACAAAGAAATATAGTTTATCCATGGAAATGTCTAAAAGAACAACATATGATTATTTTTAATTAGTTGGGTAGCTATGAGCGTATTAAGTGAAAAAATAAGATACTTGATGTCAGGTAAACACTGCACCTTAATAGGAACATGTCAAAGCACCCTATGCAAGCTTCCATCCGAATGAAGCAAGACAGAAAAAGGCCATTAGCATAACATCTTCCAGCTTGCAAGCCACAGAAGAGTCTTAGCCATGTCAGTGGGACAGCATGGATATAAGCTAGAAGAATCCCCACTGGGGAAAGTGATAACACCCCCATTACAGAAGTAATAACAGTCCTTCTATCAGCTCATGTATTTTTAAAAGAACTAAGAATTTTATTGCCTTTTTCCCCCAGAATCCTCCTTTTATTATTGCACCCATTTCACCGCCCACACGCTCAGCTCAATCACTTCATCAAAGCGGGAATGAAACGGTTTTCCTACATCCCACTACCCCCAATCCCATCTTAATCGGGTTAGCTTGAAACCCATTCATCACCCTGAAAAATCTCAGCTAGAACATCCTAAAAACACACAGAGAAAGATAAACAGAAAACCGAATTACACTTTCTTGGACATTTCAACCCCCAGTGGGTTTTCAAATTCCATTCTAGGTCATTATTGGGTAGCTGCATTGATTCACTACTAACTGGTCACCCTGATGGCTTAAAACAGAGCTCTCAGTCTGCAAGAATGAAGATGTTATCACCAAGAAAGTGAAGGGCTTAGGAGACAGCTGGTTGCCTTTACAGGAACTGACGTATCTGGAAGGAGACTCAGCCTGGCTTCTGAATATAAACAGGAATTAGTAAGGTAGAAGCAGAACAAATAAGCACAGTGATTGAGAGACCTTTTCCAAAGAGCAGGCCCCTGTGAAGGAGGGAAGAGGACCAGACACCCAAACTTTCCCTGAGGTTTCTGCCAGACTCAGAGTTAGGGGAAGGAAGACAGGCTTTGGAGTTGACAAAACCAATTGAGAATCCTGGCTCAGCCACCTCACAGTAGTACGTGCTGGGCAAGTTACAAAACTCTTGGAGCCTCAGTTTTCCTGCCAGGAAAATGGGTGCAATAACCCCCAAGTCACAGAGTGGTTGGGAATAATTAGAGCTAATATAGGAACTCCTAATACCTGGCACGTGGTGAATACTAAATAAATGGTTGATTTTATTACTTGAGAAGGGGAAGAGAAGCCAGGAGAGATATAGGAAACATTTTGGGGGAAGAGAAGGTTTCCCAATACTCTCTTCTAATTTCAGATCAGCCCACATCCAACCAGAGTAGAAGGCACCAGCAGAACTCACTCTCTCCATTCAGCTAGAGGTCAGTGTTACTCCAGTCTCCCTGAGGAAGAAAGCAAGGATAGTACAGCTTGTTTGTAGAGAATCTGTCTGCCTTTCCAGCCTCAGGCTCTTTGGTGTCTTTTCCTACAATTTTCAGGATGGGTTCACCATCATCAGGAAGCGTCTCCATGTCATCAGAAAATTTAATCAAACCCCCAACTCGTGGCTGTGCTTTGAGGGATTTTGAGGCACAACTTGAAAAAATAAAGGGGGGGAAGGGATTAAACAGAAAAAGCGCTACCAGTTGCAACTGGCTTTCTTCACGGATGGTGCGTTTGAGTTATTGGAGTTTAATCATAAACCCATCATTTGGAAATGCAAAACTCATTGATGTTCAGGGGCCTGACATTTTGTGGCTTGCCTACTCCCTGCCAAATGAGATCTCACTTGCTTGAATGAGGCAAGAAGAGAGACGAAGGTCGTTTCCAGGGGCCTCCCTGGGTCATTCCCATCACTTTGCATGCCAGCACAATCTCTTTCTGTCTCTGTTTCTCTCTCCTTCTGTCTGTCTCTTCCACTCTCTGTCTCTCCCTCTTTCCCTCACTCTGTCTCTCTATCTCTCTGTCTGTCTTTCTCATACACAGACACACACACACACACACACACACACAGAGTTCTCAATGAGAATGATAAAAGCAATGGCTAAAGCAAAGTGACAAATAGCCTTCCTGGAGCAAAAGACTCACTGGCCTGGAAGGAATCTCAGACATCATGTCCCCTATCTGTCTGATAAGATTTCATCTCAAATCCTTCCTGGCTGAATGGAGATCAGGCCAGTCTAAAAGATCACCATAACCTCGATCCTCTCACATTCATTCATTCATCCTTTCATGCATCCCAACAACAGACATTCATTAAATGCTAATATCATAAAAGTCTACAATTATTAAGTCCTTACTATGCATCAAGGATAATGGTGAGAAAAACAGGCAAAGTGCACAGAGCTAAAGGCCTTCCCTAGGAGGATGACATTAAATAAATAACTACAAGTAAAACGTTATAATTACAACCTCTAGCAAAGAGCTGTGAAGGAAAGGTTCGGAGAGTTATAAGAGTGCCCAAGGTAGAGAACTGACTTCATCTGGAGAATACGTTGGTTTGTTCAGGGAACTGGTCATGTACTCAGAGCAAGTGGATCAAGAGTCCAGAGAGGGCAGGGGGCTGACGGTACCAGCCTCATGAAGCATAGAACGGATTGGTCTCAAGATGCGCTGGGGGGTCTCAGTCAGTAAAGCGTCTGTCCTCAGCTCAGGTCATGATCCCGGAGTCCCAGGACCAAGCCCTGATCAGTGGGGAGTCTGCTTCTCCCTCTGCCCCTCCCTCCTCTTGTGCTCTCTCTCTCTCTCTCACTCACTCTCTCTCAAATACATAGGATTGGTCTCTATCCTGAGCAGGGGGAAGACACTGAAGGATATCCATGGAATTATATCTTAAAATAAGGCAGACAGCATATGGCTAATTATATCCACTTCATCAGAGCTTAGAGCTCTGGAATCCAAGGCTATAGAGTTAGACCCCCTGAAAGTTAAACAGTGTCACAGAGAGATAACATTCTATTTGGATCCCCCATGTCAGCCACCATTTCTCAGAGGCCATTTGTGGCCTACAATCATTTGACTCTGACACACTTATTGAATTTCCCCTGACCTCCACCCCATGCCCGACCCTGTGTTGGCAGCTGGGGAGAGGGAAGTAGTCAAAATAAGACACAGATAAATAACCTAAATCCAAGGCAAAATAGTACAGATGTTATAAAAGGGGTACTGAAATGGAGTCAACAAGGGAAGCAGAGTTTGACCAAAAGATGTAAGGTCTAGACCCTGGGTCCAAATTGTGAGTGTGCCATTTATTAGCCCGGTGACCCCAGACAGGTCACCTCTATGAATCTAAGTTATTTTGAGGCCCTGAGAGTGAGTTCTGTGTAGTGAAAAGGCTATTGAGAAAGTTATCTTGGATTTTTAAGTCAATTCATTTATTAAAGTTATACATGTGTTTTCTTCTTGGTTTTACATTCCACTTACAAATCTGATTTTTCTATTTAGAAGTGGAGCAAGTTTTCTCCTACTTTTTTTAGTCATTTCTTAAAGGTGGTTTTATTAAAGCACAGGAACAGGGCCTGGGGGCAGGAAGAGGTGCCTTTTTTTAGTCACTTTTAAAGAGCCTTTGTCCAATGTTTGGTTAAGATTGCAAACACAAGTCACTGAATCTTTTCAAATAGTTTAAATTGCATTTATAAATTCAATTTTCATTTTTAAGCACATCAATTGTCTGATCAACAAATGTTCCCAAACATTTAATCTAATAAAGTCTGCTTCTAAATGTGAATGACATGAATTTCTACTTAAAGTTGTGAGTCTCAATAATTTGTTAGTTATACATTTTAAATTAGAATTATGAGTATCATTTAAATAGGCTAAATTTTCTTAAACATTGCAAGCATATAGAATTATGAAATATGGCCTGACTCTTTAATACAAAAATATTTATACTATGGTTTTGATTATTTTAGACATGTATATATGTAATCTAAAACTTCCAGGAAATGTAATATGCTTACCCAGTAAAAAAGACAATCATCCCTGCTAACTGAAATTACCTTACACAGAGCTATTTGGCTGGAAATATGATCTGGAAATTCAGGCTTCCTGGGTGGTGCACTTTACAAAAACTAAGAAAACTATTAAATCATCTCAAGAAGTAGGGGGAGTTGCTATCTCAGCATTCCTGGGATTACTAGTGATCAGAGATTTTGGTAACCTTGATGTGACATCCTGAACTCTGTTTTTAAAGGTTATGTCAATGATTCTGTAACTTCAAAGTGGGGCATGGTCACATCCTGGGACTCAAGTTATATGCACATGGTAATTCTACCTCATAAACGTCTACTCACAAATGTCTGCAACTCAACTCAGCCTGGCCTCTTGATTAGACTATGCATTTTCTTTGGCTCTTAAGATCTCTGCATGTCTCTTCCACTGAATGTTATAGACTTTTGAATGTAATAGAATCTAAAGTTATGTGAATGTCTTTTCTAACTCTTAACAGAATGTTGCATTCTGGGGCACCTGGGTGGCTCAGTTGTTAAGCATCTGCCTTCAGCTCAGGTCATGGTCCCAGGGTCCTGGGATCAAGCCCCGCATCAGGCTTCCTGCTCAGCGGGAAGCCTGCTTCTCCCTCTCCCACTCCCCCTGCTTGTGTTCCCTCTCTCACTGTGTCTCTCTCTGTCAAATAAATAAAATCTTAAAAAAAAAAAAAGAATGCTGCATTCTTCAGCTACTGAATTTTAGAGATCTCATAAGATTTTATCTGACTTGTAGTCACAATTTATGAAGCTAATCTACTAATGTCCTCATGTCTCTGGCCTCTGTGTTTCTGTTCTTGATAGCATAGAGTGGCAAAGAATTAGATGAGTAAATGCACATGAATGTCACTTTGTGATCCATAAAGCACTGAACAAATATTAGTGCCCAGCAGAGATCAAAGCACAGGATAGATGATGATGATGATGATGATAGATAGATAGATAGATAGATAGATAGATAGATAGATAGATATAGATAGATAGATAGATAGATGATAGATGAAAGAGAATGAATTAAGTGCAACATGAGAACATGGGGAAAGGAGTGATTACTTCCAACTGGACATTCAAGGAGAGCTTCACAGCTCTCAATGGAGCATTGAGATGGACCTTGATGAATGGATAGGATTTTCTTTAAAGATTTTATTTATTTATTTATTTATTTGAGAGAGAGAGAGAAAGAGAAAGAGAGAGCACGAGCGGGGGGCGGAGAGAGGGAGAAGAAGGCTCCCCACTCAGCGGGGAACCTGATGTGGGGCTCCATGAGGGGCTCCATCCCAGGACCCCGGGATCATGACCTGAGCCAAAGGCAGACACTTAACCGACTGAGCCATCCAGATGCCCCCAAATGGATAGGATTTTAGCTGACTGGTATAATGATGGGGAAGGCTGCAAAAGTCCATTTGGCAATCTTTACAAAAGGCATTCAGCATAAAGCTAGCACTGAGTTTCAGGAAAAAGTCAAGGCTTCTCTTGGCATGCAATATTCTTCCATCTACCACCTCTCTGATCCTCCTAGACTTCTCATTTTCTACACTTGAATGCAGTTTTAATTCCATGTCTTCATTACCTACAACTTCTCTTAACACGTCAAACATGCTCCAAAGAACGCTGAGGGGGGCCCAATGTTCTCTCCTGAGTAGGCTGATAATGTCCATACCATTAGCTCTGTCCAACATGAGGGTTTTCCATGACCTCAGATATAAGAACTTCTTCTGAGTGATAAACTGGTAAAATTCATATGCAAGAAGAATGAGTAATAAGTGGGAATCCTCCAAGTAACTGCTGCAAATGCGTAATGATGCTTTTGGGAACATGCAAACTCCCATCCAGATGATTCGGGTATCCAGACCCTTTCCATGTCTTGAGGCTCATAGTAAATTTTTAAAAAGAAATGCCAAAATAGTTTTTAAAAAATTATCCTATGCATAAAATGTTTATATTTAACAAAGTTAGACTTTTAATCCTCAGTCAGTGGAGCATACGACTCTTGCTCTTGGAGTTGTGAGTTCAAGCCCCATGTTCAAGCCCCTAGAGCTTAGTTAAAAAATAAATAAAAATTAAAGTAAAATATGATATCACTATGTTCTCCCAAGGTTAATTATAGGATTCATATATTAATTCATAGTATACAGGTACAGTGGTTCAGTATTGGAACATATGTGTAAAGATGTATACTGAACACCTTCCTCTTTTAATCCTATGTGTGCATTTCTAGATAATGTAAAAAACCCAACTTTGAAAGCTTTCAGGCTCTATGACACTCAAAGCTAAATGACCTCCCTAGCTCCCAAGGACCCCCCAATTCTGATAAACCCTAAGCAAAACTTTCATAGCCCAGGAATTTAATAAGCAGAAATATCATTCATGTGCATATGGTGCAAGCATTGTTCATACGTTTAGTGAAGCTTAATTAACTTCCATATTTACAAAGGTGATCAATAGCTACTTGGGAGCTCTGTGTACCATAGTGAGTCTGGAACTAACTAGCAGTCTTCCCTTTGTCATAATTAAGCAGCGAGCTACCATCATGCTGAGGGATCCCCTAAATTCCTCAAGAGGAAAGCCATTTGTCTAGGGCCATCCAAAGTCTTCAGAGAACAACACTTTAACTTGCTTGCCTTAAGCATGGATCACCAAGGGTCACAGTGCAAGCATGGATAGCCACCTATTCTGAATACAGACAGACTTGCCATTAAATGCCTTGTTTTCAACACAATCTCTTACTCCTACTCCTTAAACTTTTTTTTACTTCCTCATCTTTGCCCAGGTTCTGGAAGAAAGATGAGCCCCCTCCTCAGCTGAGGTGCCTGAACCATAGTTCCCTTTCTTTTGTATCTTCAGTCTGTCCTCCACCTTCCAGAGATGTGTTCTGCCTCACCAAGAATGCACATTCCCAGATATTTCATGACTAGTGCATTCTCAGCATTCAGGTCCTAGCTCAGATATCACCTCCTTGGAAAGGAAGGCCCCCTATCTAAAGTAACTCTCCATCCCCAGCCCCCCTCCCTTGTCCCTCTGCCTTCTAGTCTTCACATGGCCTTTATCACTCTCTATAATTACCTCACTCATTTATTTATTGCTCTCTTTATCCCTCACCATAATTCAAATTCCAGGAGAACTCAAATCTTGCCTGTCAGATTTTGAATTGTGTCATCAGATTTTAGGCCCCTGGCAAACAATTGGCATTCAGTAAATATCAGTTAAATGAATAAAATCACTCATTTCTTTACACAGCAAATGTTCATTAAAAGCATGTTAGGGAGGTTCCTGGGTGGGTCAGTCGGTTAAGCATATGCCTTGGGCTCAGGTCATGATCCCAGAGTCCTGAGACTGAGCCCTGCTTCGGGCTCCCTGCTTAACCGGGAGTCTGCTTCTTCTGCCCCTCACCCTACACACTCTCTCTCTCACTCTCGCTCTCTCTCAAATAAATAAATATTTAACATTTTTTTAAAAAATTAAAAAAGCATGTCAGGGGCGAGGAGTTGTGTCCATAAAGGAGAATTTCATCCATTTATGAAAAATGTCTCCTTGCTTCTCTACCACTTTCTGCCATATTCTCCCTCAACCCCCAAGAACAGACACACACACAGACTGGGCTCTCCCTTTGTGCCTTGTGGCCCAAAGAAAAGAAACCCAAAGATAGGGTGACCCTGTCCCCGTGGCCAACTGCAATCAGAGCTGGCCCTGGCAGCTGGCCAGACAGTGGAGGCCCAATGTTTCTTGGGCCCAGCCTAGTAAATATTCAGCGGCAATAAAAGCACGGTCCAGTGAGCAATTGGATAAAGAGGCCCAGGTGTCCCTGAAGGAGCTGGTCCCCATTTACAAGAACGTACAGACGCTGGCTAGGACACAGCCCTCCTCCTCAGCCTTGACTTTATCCCCGCAAACAGGCCCAACCTGGAGCTTTCCTCCGGACCCTGGCAGCCGCCTGGAAAATGAGTGTGACAGTAAACACATGTTGCTTCGCCTGTGACCTGACAAATCAGGTTACCTGCCTCAGACACACACACAGGGGCTCTACTGTGAGGCAAGCTGGAAATCCAGCTCTCTGAGCGTACAGTAGTACAGTGCTGGTGTGTGGTGGGGGTCCGGAGTCACTCGGAATGCCTTGCAGTCACGTGGAACAAAAATATCTTCTATTTATCTAATGTCCCCTCTTCCAAAGGAGCTAACAACAGCCTTGTTCTTGTCAAGGAGCCCAAACATTCTCATTCAAAGACTGTATTTACAAACGAGGCCGAATGGCCATAAAACTGATGACCTTGCTGCTTCTGGAATCTCATAAAAAGTTTCCAAGCTGCTCCTCCCTGGAGCAAATAAGGGTGTTGCAGTTGCTAGTGCCCTGGCAGGGTTCCAGCTGGGGCTATTACATTCCTCCCTCATCAGTTTTCCTCCTAGCTCCAAATGCAGACTTGTCTGCTCGGCAGGGTGTTTAACTCTGGAGGTGCTGCTGCACTTGGAATATTCAAACCCAGACGGGGGGGCAACACAGAAAAAAAGAGAGAGAGAGAGAAGGGAGAGAAGAGGCAACATTAACTGAGAAGCAGTCACACGCCAGGCACCATGCAAAGGATTTCCCCATTCAAGCTAGCCGTCACCGGAAGCTTTGACCCATGTGCAGCATATTGAAGACGTTTGCAGTAGACATTGCTCATTTTGTGGGGGTCGCTTGGATACTGTTTAATAAAATATATATATATTTTCCAGTGCCCTGTGCTGTCGAAGCAGCCAGGTGATTCAGATCAGATTCAGGTCAGTGGGAGGCAGTAGACATGTGTATGGGTGGGTTTCTGAAAAACTATTGTCTTATTGATAAAAGGAGTCACACTTAGCTGGCATGTGTCTTTTGCCCTTTCTCACTCTTCCTTCTTTGAATGAGAAGGTGAAACTTAGAGAAGCAGCACCTATCTTATGACCAAAAAGATGAAAGATGATAAAACAGTAAGAAGTAAAGAGCCTGGGGTATTGATGGCAACATGGGAATGCTCCCTCATCCCCTATCTGTGTGTGCTTAGGCTTCTTGTTACCATGAAAAATTAGGCCCTTTCCTTGTGGTGGTGGACAGACTGGAAAGTGGTCCCCATGATCCCCATCTACTGGGTGGGGGGGGGGCATGTCTTTGTGTGATCCACTCCCTTTGAATATGAGTATGACTTGCTTTTAGCCAATAAAATATGGCAAAGGTGATGGGATGTCACTCCCACGATTACATTAGGTTACGTAAGGCTTCATCTTGTTAGCAGACTTGCTCTAGAGCCTCTCCTTGCTGAATTAGTAAAGTCGGCAGCCATGTTGGAAAAGCCCATATGGCAAAGAGCTACAGGTGGCCTCTTGTAACTGTGGGAAGTGCCTACAAACTGCAGGAGGCTTCTAGGAAATCTGAACAGCCTTTGGGAGCTGACAGTGGCCTCCGGCAGCAAAATCCAGAGCCCTCAGTCCTACAGCTACAAGGAAATATACCCTGCCAACAACCTGAATGAGCTGGGAAGTGGATTCTTCCCCAGCCAAGCCACCAGATGAGAATGCAGCCCAGCTAACACCTTCACTGCAGCCTTGTGAGACCCTAAGCAGAGGACCCAGGCAAGCCATGTCAAGATTCTTGATTCACAAAAACGATTAGATAATAAATGCATAAATTTGTGGCAGTTTGTTTTGCAGCAATAAATCACTAATACACTCATTTACACTGCTCTGGTCAGCTTTCTGTTACGTGCAGATACAGCTGGCAGAGACACAGACGAGCATTTAGGGACACTTTCTGAAAGTGTTGAGAGATGGGAGTTGATTTTTAGAGAAGGCTGAAGAGCAGGGATTGTTGGCAGAGGAAGAGAAAGTCAAGGTCCTAGATTATTCTTCAAATAGAACTGAGTCTTCTCATTTAAAAGGCTTTCTAGGGGCTCCTGGGTGGCTCAGTCGTTAAGCATCTGTCTTCGGCTCAGGTCATGGTCCCAGGGTCCTGGGATCGAGCCCCACATCGGGCTCCCTGCTCGGCAGGAAGCCTGCTTCTCCCTCTCCCACTCCCCCTGCTTGTGTTCCCTCTCTAGCTGTGTCTCTCTCTCTGTCAAATAAATAAATAAAATCTTTAAAAAAAAATAAAAGGCTTTTTAGCTGCTGACTATATAGTTGCTTTTCAAAGTATCACAGTGATTAAGGACTAGAAAAAAAGAACATTTGTTGAATAACCCTTTGGGATAAGTCTTTGAATTAAAGGCGGGAGAACAAACAATATATTCCTCTTCTGACCACTTTTAGTTTTCTTGGAGGTAGTTTTGTAATTGGAAAATAACAGCACCAACTGGCATCCCTTGAGCATTTTCTATGTACAAAGTGCTGTGCTGAGCCCTTCACCTGGATTACCTCTTTGTGCTCACAGCCATCCTACAAGCTAGGAATGATTATTACTCCCACATGACAGATGAGAACACTGAGATTCGGAGAGGTTAAGATAGGTCAGTAGGCAGTCTGGCTCCATACCCAGCATGCTTAAACACCATGCTAGTCATTCATTTGTAAAGGATGGAAAACAGAGAAAAAGTAAGAAGGTGAGGAACCCTATTTCCATTCCCCAGACACCTGGGAACAAGCATGAATAATTTTTTAATCTCTTTCCTAACAACACAGAGATTAGACTACATCTACAAATAAGGATGTATCCTGCATCCTTGTTATTTTAGTTAACGTACTAGTCACAGTTTCTCATGTTATTCAAAGCTCCTTGTGAGTATAGGCTGCCTTATATTCCATTATCTGGATGTCATCATTTACTAAGTCTTTCCTTCTCCTAATACAGACAATTTGAAATGACTTCCACTTAGGACTATTATGAATAAGGCTGTAACTAGTATCTTTGTGCATAAAGTTTTTTCCATATTTTGAGTTTGGGGTAGAATCCTCCAAGTAGTGTGACTGGATCAGAAAGGATGAGCACACTTAGGGCAACTGACACTCCGTGCCCAGTTGGCTCTAGCTCAAAGATGCCACTGTGAGACTTTGGAAACAAGAGAAGGGAGACATGTCTCTTGAGTAGGAATGGCCCCTCCCTTGAACATTCCTGTGGGTTAGTTTCTTCAAAAGTGACATGAGGGGCTATTTACCTTTAGAAGGCCAGATTTTTATTGTCATCAGGAATACAGTGCCTCTTCCAGAAGCTATAAAATTCAAGCCTGATATTTGGTAAACTTCCCTGGTATTTATGTTTCATAAACTGTCTCATGGCCACAGTCTCAGCCCTTTTTATACGTTCCTAAATAAACACCAGGGCCCGCACACTATCCCTGGTGTGAGCAGACCCCCGTGATCTCCCAGCCTTTTCGTTCTCATTGGTACCCACCATGTTTCCCATTTTTTCCAGATGTTCAAAAGGACAAAATGTCTCTAACCCCAGAGGCACAAAAATATGCTTCGTTGCTGAGGAAAAATAACTGAAACTTTCAAAAAATTTCAGTATGGTGGCTAAATTACCCGAGAAACCAGTTTTTCATCCCATCTGCTGCAGACATGTTTTGAATTGAGGTGATGGACCAGATAGTGGAATGGAATGGAACCTTAGGCACCTACCTAATAATGAAAATAGCTAACATTTGCCGAACACTGACCACACGCCAGGCACTGGGCTAAGCACTTTACATAGATTGTTTACTTTAACCTCAGCACAACGCTATCAGGTTGGTAGACTTATTATCTCTATTTTGTGGATGGGAAAATGAAGGGACAGAGAAGTAATAACTTTCCAAGGTCACAGAGCTATTGAGCCACGTCGTTAAAGCAGAAGAGATCTCAGAGACCAGAGCAGTCTTAAATTCAGCTCTGGGTCTCCAGGGACAAGTGTGGGGGAAAGAGCTGACCAAGGAGGGAAAGCTAGAGAGAAAAGCTCCTACCCACCCCACTTTTCTCCCTGTTTTGTGGCAGGTAGAATAATGCCCCGCCAAAGATGTCAATGCTCTAACCTCCAGAGTCTGTTATATGTTGCCTTACATGACCAAAGGGACTTTACATGTGATTAAGTTAAGGACCCTGAGACAAGGAGATTACCCAGGATTATCCAAGGGGGTCCAATCCAATTACCCAGGGACCTAAAAATGAAGAACCATTCCCAGCTGTGTTCTGAGGAAGCTGTGCTTACAGAACAATGGTCAGAGAGATGCAACGTTGCTAGCTTTGAAGATGGAGGAAGGGCCATGAGCCAAGAACTGTGGCCTCTCAAAACTGGAAGAGGTAGCAAAATGGATGTTCCCCTAGAGCCTCCAGAAAGGAATGCATCCCAGCCAACAGTTTGATTTTTGCCCAGTGAGACCCCTCGGACTTCTAATTCATGGAACTGTAACATAATAGATTCATGTTGCTTTAAGACACTAACTTTAAGGTAATTTGTTATGGCAGCAACAGAAATCTAGAATATCCCTGCTTCATTCAGTCAGTCCCTCCACTATTACATTTTTTGTGATATTTCCATTCTCCTGTTAAAAGAAAAAAACAAGTTGAAAACTAATTCTTCTATCTCTTCTTTTTGTTTTGTTTTAGAGAAAAAACGTCGGTGCCCAGAGAGAGACACATTTTGCCCTTGATCACACAGTGGCAGGGCAACTGGCCCATCCCCCCCTCAAGTGCTCAGAGATTCCTCCTCTGGACAGGGCTGCAACTGTGGGCTTTGCCACATGACCCAGCACTAAATATGCGATGAAGAACATTGGTCACTCAGCCATTCAACAAGAATCTACCAGGATGGATCAGGCACTGTGGTGGCATTGGCAATGAAGAGGTGCACACTCCCTGGCGCCCCCTCTGGGAAGCGCAGGAGTTACACTAAGTGACTATCACTCTGTGATAAGCAGAATGTGAAACAGCACAGAGAAAGGCTGCCTTGCCCATCCTGGGGGCCAGGAAAGCGTTCCAGAGGAAATGACACCGAAGTGGGGGCCTGAAGGGTAAGTGAAATCTGGCCAGGCACCAAAGGGAAAGAAGAGTGTTCTGTGCAGAAGGACAGCAATGCAAAGGTGAGGAGAGAAGAAATGGCAGCTTCTACACTTTGAGAATGTATGAAAGTGGGATTCAATGAGAAGGGGGTGGGGGAGAGGTGAGACTGGAGAAGAAAGTCAGGATGAGTCCAGAGGGCCTTGTGAGCTAAGTTAAAAATTCACCTGAGTTTACCTTCTGTGAACACTCATTACCCGTCGACAATGGGAAGCCATGGAAGATCTCCCTGATGCACACTGATACCAAGCACGGGCCAGGACAGAGCATGGATGCAGTTAATATCTATTGACTCTGAATGCAGTGTGGTGATTCATATAATCAAGGTGTGTGCAAAGTGCAATGGGAGCAAGGAGGAGGGACCATCTAGCTCTGCCTGTGGAGGATGGGAGGGTCACAGAGCCAGTGAAGACCTGGGACTTGAAGGATGAGCATCTTCTTTTGGCATCCACTGATCGTCTTTGGAATCTATCACATTCCAAAAGACTTTCCTGCCTTGAAAATTCTGCAAATTCACACCTCTATCTCTGGGCTTTTAATTTTGTATTAATGATGTGCCTTCATAGTGTTATGCTTAACTAACATTCTAAGTGTATATGGCAGAAACCATTCCCTGCTCCCAATGAACTTCTCCATAGCCAGCAGAACATCAGTTTTATTCAAGACAGCAAGGTGTCCAGACCTGAGGGGGTTGAATCCTAATGGGTCTAAGTCAGACATTGCTATTCCATCAACATCTGCCAGCCACTCACTTTCCCAGACTTCCTCGCAGCTAATGTGACCCAGTGCTGATTAATAATATTCTGGTGAATTACACTTAGTGTAAGTCAGCTGGGAAAGCTTCTGAGATATTTTTGTTCCTTCAGTGATAAAACAGCACAGTCATACCAGGAAAAGGATACTTTGCCACATCACACCCCTACCCCTGCCACCTTTCTACCTTTGAATAAGGGTGTGATGTCTGGAGGTGTGGCAGCCATCTTGCAGCCATGAGGCAATGAGCAGAAGAATCAATGACCTATATGCCTCAAGAGGATAGAAAAGTGCCTGGCATCTTGATGGCACTACTGAGCTTCTATTCTCATTTTAGACTACTTACCTCTAGACTTCCTATAATATGAGATAATCAAACATCTTTATGGCTCAAGCCACTATCAGTCTGATTTTTTGTTGCTTGTTGTCAAATATATCCTAAATTATAAAGTTGTTTCCAGAAAGAGGACCACCTTTCTTCTTACCAGAATTATGAAGCTCTGAGACTGTTAACAAAGTGATAGTCTGTGACCAACTAGCTATATGAAGATGTAAGAGAACATTTCTCCAATCCTAGAAGCAGACAACTTTCTTCCTCCAATCCTCCCTTCCCAATGATTACTCTTCCTTGGCTAGGAGGAGATGTTTGCTTTTCTGATTTTATGCCTCCAAATATTAACCACTGCTTTACTGCCATTTTCATTTGGCTAGGTCTGTGTTCAAGGTGGTCCCTCTGGAGGGTCTGGCTGGTTAGGAAAGTTGAACTTGTCAAAAAATCAGAGTCAGATTCTCCTTGGCAACTGTAAAGGTAAGCTGTCACCAGCCCTGTCAACAGTCACAGCAGAAAGAGAGCTATTTATTCATCTAAGACCTTCATGAGTCACAGTCTAAACATTCTATGAACCCTCCTCTGGCAAGTCATACCCTGCTCCAGTCTCTGGAGAGAGTGCTTCCCACCCAGCGCCACTTGAACACAACAGACTCTTGGCTTTTGACTGTTTAATCTTTGGGCTGCACAAGTGGTCATGTTATTAATGACTCTGAGTCATAATTTAGAACATTCCATCTGGAATGTGTGTGTAAAAAGTAGGAGGAGGATAGAGGTCTACTCTGTCCTGGGCAAGATATGAGTCTTCCTATGGCTATGCCCCTGCCTAACTGTATCCCCTTCAAAATACAAGCCATTCCTTATTATGACAAGAATTCAAGTCTCTCCACTTTTTGGTGAACCCCTCTTTTAAATACTCTCTTGTTTGTCAGTGTCAATCAGGACTTGAAGAATTTAACCAGACCCAGGTAGGTCTGTCCAGGGCTGAGTGTGAGGGAGATGGAAGAGAGGAGCTCTGACCTTTTTAAATTTTAGACATGAGTCTTCAGTTAGAATTTTTCAACTTTGTTTTGAACTTCTGCTCAGTCCCCACTTATACAGTGAATGTGACTATCCCTTTTGGAGTAAGGAAATGCTCAATACTTAATGACACAACTCATAGAATGCTTCACTCTTTACCAACTCCTCACATGTGTGGATACCATTTGGTTGTTACTTCTCTCAGGTAGTCTACCTTGATCTTGTTAAGTAGTGTTCCATTTATGAGTCCTTGCAACACCTGCTACTTCCTTGATGGGAGTGCTTATCATACTGGCAATTGCCTATTCTCGTGTCAGTCACCTCCATGGAATTGTGAGGTTTGTGAAAGCAGGGTTTATCCCATGTCACCACCTCATAGAACATTCCCTGACACAAAGTAGGCACCTCAAGTAATACATATTGAGCAGATAAGGTAGAGGGAAGGGACCATCTTCTGCAACTGGGCAGACACCAAAACTGGCTTTCAGGTCCCTAAACTTGGAAAGAAGGGATATGACCAAAGGGATATGTCAGATGTTCTATCCATCTGTGTTCAGGAATATATCAATACCGTGGGAACATGGACCAAGTCTTATACTCTTTTGCCCCAAAAAAGGGGGTTCTAATCTTCCTTCCCATCTCTAAGTGGTGATTAGAGCATTGCTTGAGGTGTTCTATTTGCATAACAACCTTGAGGAAAATGTTACAAGGACACCAGCACAGACAGACTTCCTCCAGAGCCCTGGGACAAATGCTGTAGAACATAGACGAATAGGCATCCACAGGGAAGACTTCTTGATGGTCAAGGACGCCATTCAATAGAAGGAGAAATTTAAAGTTCCAAGGTTCTGTCCTGAAATGCCATTAATTCTCAGTGGATTGGTCATATTTGTGAGGGACCCTGCATGGTGCTACTCAAGAGTCCTCTAACCTAAAATCTTGCCTGCACCTCCCTTGAAATCCCAACACTGGTCAGGGAAGCATTCCTCAGGAGCAGATGGCCAAAGTTAGTGGAGGGAGAGGACACATAGCAACTCTGTTAAGAACCCATAAATGGGAGAAACGACAATAGCCAGCAAAATTTTCTGGCTACCACTCAGACCATAAGAGCTTTCCAGGACCCTGCCAGGGAAAAAGGGATGTGGAAGAGAAAGCTCAGGAGCCCAGAAAACATGCTAAGAGAGAAAGCCAAGGAGTCAGAAATCACTGGTCCAGCCCTCCTGTTTTCTAACTATTTGACCAACTAGTTAGTTACTCCATTTTCCTGAAACCAGGATTCTTCATCTATAAAATGGAGAAAATAAGTCCTAATATAACAGGCTTGCTGTAGACATTAAAAAGGATTACATGTTCACAGCTCCTGACCCACAGTAAGTGTTCAATACATGCAAACACTATTATCACCACCTATGCAGGGTCTGAGAACCCAAGTCAGTTTTCCTTCCTGTTACAATGTGATCCACTCCCCACCCCCCAACCTGAAAGTTTGCCCCCAGGCTGGTGTGGCCAGGGAATTCCAAATTTTATCTGGCTGCCTTCCAGTGCTGAATGTACTACCTGCACCCCATCTCCACCCTCTGTCTTTAACACCGGGCACTCTCACACCACCATGTACCTCCTTTTTCGTAAATCCAGGTCATATATCTCTAATTGGGCTTATCTGGAACCTTCCTCACTCGGATCTTGACCTTCTCCAGATTCAATGCAGCTTTTCAGTTTTTATGTATAATCCTTATCCCTCCTGACCTCATTGGACTTTGCTTCTGGACTGTCTGGAGAATGATTCCAAGTAGCCATCATGGACTCTGGCTTGGGCTTATCTTGCCAGCTCTTCTGGTTTCCTGCTTCCTTAATAGCAAGCCTTATCAGGTCCTCAAGTTCCCAAAACAAGGCCACAGCCAACCAAGCAGCTGGCTTCCTGGTTGAACAGCCAAAGCCCTTGGTTCAGAAAGCTGGCATAGAAATGGTGCCCAGGTACACAGAATCCAAGTATAAAGAATCTGATGGTCTCATGTTCATGTTCACTTATAGCTCATCACTGGAAGAGGGCTGAGACTCTACCTGCAACATGGCTAAAACCTCATAAAAAATGGTCATTGCCTCAGATCAAAGGACAAGGAAACTGCTCTTTGATAGACAAATATGAGTGTGGAAGTGAATCTGAAAACTATCAATTACCCTGACCTGAAGAAGACTTTCAACAAATAATGCAGCTTATCTGAAGAACCCAGAGAATAAACATATCCCAAACCAGCTTCAGGATGTGATTGAATTAATAAATTCAAGTGAGTGAATTGATTAAAATTGATTTAAGTTATTGATTAAGTTAAATAAATTCATCTTCTTGGGACCATGATAAAAAGGGGAGGAAAGAAACTCACTGAGTGCCCACTATGTGTCAGGCATTTTCTCATGTAATCCACACAACAGTCTCTAACCTTGACAGTGCCATTTTTCCGGTGAGCTACGAAACTCAGATCAGATTAGAATAACTTACCCTGACAGTCATACATCAAGTAATCGAGTCTAGATTCAAATCCAATTCTGCCTCCAAGCCCAAATCCATCTCTGCACTCCCATTACCCAATACTAGCCATAAACATGGAAGGCTCACCTTCCAACAGCACAGTTACCACCGAGATCTCATATCTCCCTGTGGCAGCCATTCTGCCCTCCTCCTTCCCCACTGAAGACTGTTGAAATCCTGGCCAGCTGGCAAGGAATGGGGTGTTTTTTTCTTCTTAAAGCCTTCCCCAACCCATGCACTCCCTACCTGGAAAGAAAGTATAATATAGCATAGTCATTAACACTGATTCCAGAGCCAGGGAGCCTGCGTTCGAATCCCAGCTCCGCCACTTATCATCCGTGTGACCCTGAGCGAGGCGTTTAGCTTTCCTGCATTTCAGTGTCCTCGTGCGTAAAATAGCGGCAATAATAGTAACCTATCTCATAGGCTGTTGCGCTCATACAAGCGCTGACACACAGTAAGGGCTCAGTAAGTTCTAGGGACTGTTACTACAAGTCAATGTGACAACACTTTGATGAGGTCTTATTCAATTTCATTGCACAAACAAAGGAACTGAGGCAGGGAACAGTTACTGTCATGCCCACGGTCACATCGCTCATTGGAGGCAAGGCTACGATGAGAAAGGAAGGTCTCCCGATTGCTCATCCAGGGCTCCTCCTGCTCACTGAACCGAGAGGCAGAAGAAGCAATTAAGCCACTGAGGCAAGGCGTAATCTCTCCCTGCAGTTCACCCTGTCACATGAACCGCGGTGAAGTCACCACAAACATCCATTTATTTATAAACCTACAACGTTAACCTCCTCACTTAAAAGCCTCTTGGAACCTGGCTGGTTAAAAGCATTTCAGATTCTGTCAGAGAAACTCACAGAGAAGCTCACACTGACATCTTGTCTCCATATGCCTTTAAAACCTGTTCAGAGCCCCCTAATCCCTTACCAAGAGACATTCCCCCACACCCCATTCTTCTAAAGTTTCCACCATTGGGTGTGGATATTCTCTGAAAGCTCTCTCTTTTGAAAAATTCCCGTGCTTTGAGTCATGCCAAACTCTGAGGGAAGTGACTGTGGCCAAAGGTTTCAACATTTACATGAGCTCTTAATCAGCCCTCCAGTTCATTACCGTGTGATGTATCGATTACACTGCTGTCCAGGAGAGGGAACGGGGTCTCTGAGTCTGCTGTTTTGATTTAGAGAATGCAGAAGGGCCTTGGAAAATGGGGCTCTGTGAGTGGTGGTTGAACTTTAGGAACAGGTTCCAGCTTCTCCCTTTTTAAGAGTTTAATCTTGCACTGCATTCTTATTTATTCATTTAGTACATATTTATTGGTTTCTTATTATGGAAACCATACTTAGTGCCAGAGATAC
>NW_023270418.1:7171780-7296772 GCF_011800145.1 Mirounga leonina
ATTTATTGGTTTCTTATTATGGAAACCATACTTAGTGCCAGAGATACAATAATAAGTAAAACAGATATGACTTCTGGTTTCATGGATCTTATGCCCTAGATGGGGCGACAGGCAGTAAACAAAACGAGACTGCGGGGGGGTGGGTGGGGTGGGTGCACGTACCTGACCACATCTGGGTCAGGGGAGGCTTCCGCTAGTGAACGAGTTTCTTTTACCTGTGATCTGAAGGTTTGGGAGTGGAACCTCTAGACAGAGCACATACAAGCAGGATAGATGAAGTGAAGAGAGAGCAGGAAGGATGAAGACAGGAGATGAAGCCTATGAATTAAGCACATCTTTATTCTAGAGCAATGGGAAGCCGCTGAGAGGCTGTAACCACTGTACCTAAGGGCATCACCGTCCCGGTTATTAGAAGGTATTCTCCCTTGTAATATTTCTCTTTCATTTTATACCAACTGTGTTAATAGCTATCATTTTTCTAACCCTGTACCTTCTATGCTATTTACATTACATATATTATCTCAGATAACCCTCACCTTGACGCTATAAGGAATGGACTCTCATTATGCCCATTTTACAGGTAAGAAAAGTGAGGCTCCAAAAGGGCAAATCATTTGCCCAAAGTCACACAAATGAGATGAGATTGGAATCCGGGTCTCTCTGACTCCAGGTCCAAGTTTTTAACAGCAAGGGAATATTGCAAGTTCCCTGCAGGCAGGAGCTGAGTCCTTCTGATTCTGCTTGGTCTGCTAGTGCCCGGCCCAGGATCGGAGCTCATTTCAAGCATGTGGAACTGCTCACTTCTCCCACCTTCCCGCCCATCCCCCACCTAATCACAGCAGACACTTCTGTAATGCTAACTGCTCACCGGGTACACTTGATATGTATTAGCCCGTTTTCATTTTTATCACTACCTATGAAGTAGGTACTCTTATTTTCATCCTTTGCATTTTGCAGACAAGAAAAGTGAGTCACGGCAAGGTGAACAGCTTGGGCAGAGGACCCACAGTAAAAAGTGGCGTGGGCAGGCTGGAGCATACCGACTGTGACCACTAGATGCTATTCTTCCTCCCACTCTCCAGCCATCGGGACCACCTTGATGTTTCTTGGAAAACATGCATTCTCCCACCCCCAGCCTTCACAGATGCTAATACCTCTTCCTATACACTCTCTCAGCCCACAGCCTGACTTCGTCTTCCCTTGGGCTCTGTCCTGTCCATCCACCAGGACTCTTGGTCAGGAGTTGCTGTTCTTGCCCTTCACCGCCCTAAACGTCCCAGAACTCACCAAATAAACCGGGTAGTCAACTGCTGGTTCCCCCGTCTACCTCCCACATGGGGCAGGGCCCACGTTGCCGAGTCCTGGCCACATCCACAATGCTTGGAACTTGGCAGGAGCGCTATCATTATTATGAAATGAGTAGATAAATACATAACTTAATGAGTGAATGCTGAATAATTCCTTTCTATACCCCATTGTGCTTGGCACATAGCAGGCCTCATTCAATGCTGCTGAATGAACAACCAAGTGTATAGTCTGATTCCAGAATTTATTTTTCCCTTTGGCCTCCCCGCCCTCTTTCTCCTTGTTTGTTTAAAAATCCCAAAGAAAGATGACAGTCCTACAGAGATCAAGGATGAGGCAGTTGGTTAACAGGAAGGATAAAGAAAAGTAAGAATCCGGAATTTTTCCTCCAGCTTCAATGTGGGGGAAAAATATATATCCCAACGTGTGTTCTAGACTCTAGAGCCCTGCTCTTGCTGTCTGCCTGTCCCTGCCCAAAGCAGCAGACCCAGGGGCTCTGCCCGGAGTGCCTGAGGCCCTGCCCGGAGTGCCTGAGGCCCTGCAAGGAGTGAGGAAGCTGGCTGAGCTGTGATTGTTCCTGAGCTGTGGGGACAGTGGCTGTTCTGGGCACTTCAGGAAGTACTTGCTCTAAGAGGCCCTTCCAGCTATTGTTGTTCAGCCAAGCCTGCTGGGCTGGCACTGGGACAGGGTGCCCCTCCAGGCCAAAGGTCTGCCTGGGGCACTGGGGGCGGGAAGGTGAAAGGCAGGGATTAGTACTTGAGCCAGGAAGGGGTCTTGGGCTCAAGCTTCTCTATTTTCGGGCCGTTAAATCCAGGATCTGGGTGCCTCGACATGTCTTTGTGTCTCCTCTGGCCCTGCATGCTCTGATTAGATAAGCCAGATGCTGCGGGTGATAGGGTGGCCGGGCCAGCGAGAACTAGCTGGGGCCGGGGAAGAAGCATGGACTTGGGAGTAGGGGCTCCAGGCCTGAACGCTGGCTCCGCCCCTCCCTGCACCCTGGGACACTTCTGCATCTCCTCTTCCTCTTCCATAGAAGAGAAAGAATCACCAGCTTGAGAGGTCATGAGGATGAGCTGAGTACGATTGATGACCCTGTCAGGTACACAATAGCAGTGGGAAAAGGCTGGTTTCCTTCCTTCTCCTAAGCAGCAGGACAAGGGCGGGCCATGTGGGGATGCGTTGGGCAGCAGATGTCACGTTTCACTACATTCCTCCCCGTCACAGGCTGCTGGCCTGGGCGCTGAGCCCGCTCCTGCCTGAATTCTCCCAACAGCTGCCCTACTTCTTTGCTTGGCCTTGCCCAAGGCTCCTGTTGGAACCAAAAGCCTCTGCTCTGCTCCAGTTGCAAAAAAAAACACAAAACAAAACAAAACAAAACAAAACAGGAATGACGTAATATGTGGCTCTCATGGCCACCAGCCACAGAGAAAGTCCAGGCTTCCAGATCTCTACCCCAAATTCATGCCAGGGTTGCAAATCAATGCTCTCTTGTTCCCGTGACTCCTGGGTAACTCCCATGCCACCACTCCACCCAGCAGCAGCTCTGCCACCCCCTTATCTCATGACAAAGGCCACCAACCCAGCCACTGAGGCACAAAATTGGCTGGGAGGGGGGGAGGCAGGGAAAGGGTTTGCAAGTACCTAATCCCTGCAACCTGACCCTTAATTATAATAGCAGCGACACTGATTGAAGACTATGCACCCAGCATTGTTCTAAGCTCTATATTAACTCATTTCATCTTCACCAACAGATTTTGAGGTAGGTACAGTTTATATCTCCATTTTACAAAAGAGGAAACTGAGTCTCAGGGGGAGTGATGTCAGCACTATGGCAGCGCGAGACATTCCTCCATTCTCTCCCCCTTTTTCACAGCAAGTTAAACATCCGTTTGCAAACAAAGATGTCTCAGAGTGAGTTGTGGGAACCAGCACCATACACCAAGGGACCGAGGAGGACTCTCACCCACCCATGCATCCGAAAATAGGCAGACAGACCTTTTGGGAAGGGCTGTGGAAACCGTCTCAGAGGGTTCAGTGGCTGGCCCGCGGCCACAAAATTGACGTGTTGCAGGTAAGATTTAAACCCATTTCTGCAGCTGCCAAGTCTAGTGTCTTTTTCCCACCAGGCCACTGATTCCCAAACCAAACCAAACGAAACTGGCAGCCTGGACCCTTTCAGTGCAACACCGCAGAACAGAATTTCTCCCAAGCAAACCTAACTTGTCAAACCCCAAACTAAGTTTGATGAGCAAAGCAGGGGCCTGGGTGTTCCTCAGAGGGAGAGAAGGCAGTGATGCAGTGGGGGGAGTGGGATCCTGGACCTGCCACTGTCCCCCTCTGATCTTCAGGACCCTCACCCATCCGAGGAGTGGATGAAATTAATTTGGCTTCAGACAAGCTCCCTCCCAACGCTGGCATTCCAGGATCCCATCTCTGTGGTGCCAAGCTGAGTATTTTATACAATCGGCAAACAATCAATCGCAGTTATTTGCCGGGCTCTGCTGTCAGTACCTTCCCTGGTCTTCGCTCATTCAATCCTCATGACAGCCCCGAGACAAGCGCGACGATCTGCACCCCCTCCCAGGAAGCTGAGACTCAGAACAGTGATACAAACTCACCCTGACTCACCCAGCCCGGCGGTGATGTTGGTGAGATTTGAACTCAACCTGTCTGCCTCCAAAACCCATGTTTGTCATCACAGGACTACTTGAGAGCGCCTCCCCAACCTCAGCCAGGGACAGGTGCCAGGAACAGCGCTATTGTTTTTTGCTTATCCCACTGCCTGTCCATCTGCAGTTGCTATTTTCCCATTGCCATCATCAATCACGGCGTGACTGAAGCGGGTCAGGGAGAGGGTCCTGCAGCTGCCCGTGTGTGGCTATGGGAGTCCGCTGCCCACAGTCCTTCCCGTTGGCTCCGTGGGGACATCTGCGGAAAGCCCTTTCTTTGAAAATAAACTGATCCAGTTGGGGGAGGGGTCCCTCTTATTTATTTAGTCACAGCCTCAAGGCTAAACTGGTGGCCTGGCAGCTCCGAGTATTTTCCCTGAGCTGGAAAGCCAACTCCAAGCACGGGTGAACAGGTTGGGAAACAGGAGAACAGCACAGACGTCGGGGAAAATTCCACGTGCAGTTGCCTGCGGTGGAAGGGCTGTGTGGCCCAGCGTTCCTTCTCCCCAGTGAAACTTGCAGGCTGCCCCCTGCTCTCCCCACCAGACTGAGTGAGCAGAGAGACTCCAGGCCTGAGGGAGCCGGCTTCTCCAGGAAGAGGGAGGGAGGGTGCAGAGGCCCAGGGGCCGTTTGTCTCAGGGCACTGGGTCATTCAGAAGTCACTGACCTGCTCGCTGGGGGCAGATCTCTCTGGCTTGGGCACAAATCCCACTAATCCCCTGGGCTGGACTGCCCCAGCTGCCTGCGGACAGGAGCCAAGATGGGGTTCCTCCCAGTCAGAGGAAAGGTCTCTGGCATGACTTCATCAGGAGGGCGGCTGAGGTGCCGCTCTTGGAGGAGCCATCCAGAAGCCAGCAGACTTTGAACTGAAGAAACTTCCAGTAAGAACGCCTTCCTGCGAAGGGCGCCTGGGTGGCTCAG
Source organism: Mirounga leonina (assembly GCF_011800145.1). Taxonomy (NCBI): domain Eukaryota; kingdom Metazoa; phylum Chordata; class Mammalia; order Carnivora; family Phocidae; genus Mirounga; species Mirounga leonina. The sequence goes on from NW_023270418.1 coordinate 7,176,676, forward strand.
TCGGATAAACGCCCGACTCTCGACTTCGGTTCAGGTCATGATCTCAGGGTTGTGAGGTCGAGCCTGCATCAAGCCCCCACGCACGCGCCAGGGCTCCGCACTCAGCGGGGAGTCTGCTTGGGATTCTCTCCCTCCCGCCTCGCTCGCATGTGCGCGCGCACACTCCCTCGCTCTCTTAAAAAAAAAAAAAAAAAGAATGGCTTCCTGTGAGGTCACTCACTACCCCCAAGTTCACCACTGTGTTCTGCTCCCTGAAAACATTTTCTAACATTCATTTAGAGCTTTCTTTATTGTGTCACAGTTGAAATTGAAAACAAGCAAGCAGTCATCTCTGGAACAAAACCACTTTAGCAAACAGTGTGGACATGGCAAGAATTCCATTTCTTGCCCAGGGGAGGACAAGTCTTGACGCCAGACTGTGTGTTTTGGTCACCAAGGGCTTGCTCCGCTGCATGACAACATACCTGGACAGCACTCGGTCCGTGCCCGTTGGCCTTCAGTCACACTCGTGTAGTTTCGTTCCTGGGCCCCAGAGAAAGAGAACAGGCTTTGGAGTCACAAGGGTCTGATTTCAAATTCCAGCTCCACTATTTTACTTCTTCATGATCCTAAACAAGTCACCTAGGCTTCCTGGCCTTGGTTTTCCCATCTGTGAAGTGGGGCCAGTGCTATCTATCTTGAAAAATTGTCATTAGGCTGAAAAGAGACAATGTCTGTAGAAAGCATCTGGCACATGGTAGGGTGCTCTATAAATTTAATTCCTTCCCCCTTCCTTCTCACACCAGGCAAAGGAAATACGATTAATAAAATATTTAAAAAGAAAAAAAGGAAGGAAGGAAAGAAAGAGGAAGAAAAGCCTTGCAGCCCAAGCCCCACTCCCTTCAAGGTTGACTGTGATTCCACCTTCATTTCCTAATCTCACTGCCTGTGCCCTACACCCCCACACTCTGGTCCCTGTGCTAAGAAAATGTCTGAAAGTCTCCTCCTCCCCTATGTCTATCAGGACAGCTCGTAGGTGACACAAGAAGAAGGCTGGGGGTCTACACTGTCAAGTCCCTCCAAATGTTTTCAGCCACATGCACACGCCCTTGCTCCATCAGATGTCTCCATGACTGGGGCTCTGCAGTGATGCCCCCACCCCCGGATACGAGAGCAATATCTGCCAACATTCCTCCTGGAAGGACCATTTCACGTCCTCTCAGAGAGAATCCCACCTATTTCTTCCCAACCCCACCCCCATCTCGAGAAAAGCTTTATCACCACAAAGAACAGTGTTCTTTTAGCAAAACTGATGAAGATTCCAGGATCTAAGGTGAAGCAGCCTCGGTTTGAACCTTGGCTCTGTCCCTCACCTGTGTGACCTTGGCCAGGTTACTTAACCACACCAAACAGAGTCGCGCCATCTATGGGATGAGGACAGTACAGTGCATACCTCACTGGGCTACCATGACAACTCATTAAGATCATTTATTTAAAATATTTAGCACAGTACTTGGAACATAGTAAACGCACAGTACACAATTGTGTTTTTATGACCTCGCCATTAAAAATTTATAGACCACCTGCATTCCTAAAATTCCGATTTTGCAACTCTAACCAAAAAAAAGTTGGCGGGGGGAAAGACAGGATAATAATATTTAGAAAGGAAAATTTTCTAAGACTTTTTTAAAGAAAAGTGAAGCATGTAGATTGGTCAGGCTTTAGGCACTCTACATACATTCCCACTCAACTCTTGTGATACCTTTTGGAGTAAACTGGAGGGGTAAGTGGAGGAATAGTTCAGAACAGAGTCTGAACTCTGATTTGGCCACTTTGCTGTGTGACCTAAGGTAAGTGGCTTAACCTCTCTGGGCCAATTTCTCTATCCAGTAAAATGAGAATAATGATTACCTATAAGGTAGTCATGAGGACTGAATGAGTTAATGTATGCAAAGCAGTAAGAAGAGTGTAAAGCACATAGTAACCTTTTACTCATGACTGCTGTAACCTTTTAGAGAGCCTGAAAGAGAGGTTCAAGAAGGTTAATTAATTCATCCAAGCTCACATGCTGGTAAGTGCAGGAGCAGAATTCAAATCCAAGTCAAACTGATTCCAGGGCCAGTAGAATGCTTATCCCACTACTCTTCATCATATATATCTAGTAGGAAAATCATTAGGACTTTCTCTGGGCAAAAAAGATAAGGCCAAACAAAGGGGAGCCTGGGTGTTGGGTAGAGTGATGGTTCATTTCTAGAAGAAGTAACAAAGACAGAAAAAGGAAAGGTCTGGAGAGAAAGAGGGTCAATTATATTATGACATCAGAAGCTAACTCTGCAAATTAAAAAAAACAAACAAACGTGTTTTAGGCCATATTGCCGCCTGTGAGTACAGCCGGCATTCCAACCAGTTTAAAAAAGCCCTTGTGGGAGAGTTCCAGACACTGTTTAAATTCTGATGCAGGGAGGGGAGCCCTGGTGGCTGTGTGTTTCTGCAGAGCTGGTTTTCCAGTGCACAGACCCTTCTCTGGGTCCAGCCCTCAGTGGGACATCGTTCCAAAGCACTGAACCAAATATGTTATGCCTCTCTGCTAGGCCCAATGCCCACAGTTCTCAGAACACGAAATCCTGGTGCATGGGGCCCAGCTGGGAGGGCTGGGCAGGGTGGGGCATTCAGAGACTCCGGCGACTGTTGGCTGTAGGATTAGCAGTGATTAATTTTTCTTTTTAGCATTTGCTTGAGCATTGAGCATATATGGCTTTGGTGACTAGAAAAGAAATTGTTGAAACAAAACAGTTAAAAAACCACATGTGGTCATCTCTGGGTTGTGGGATTACTGGTGATTTGTATTTCTGCTTCTTTCCTTTGTGTTTTTTCTGTTTTACTTCATTTTCTGCTTTGAACATGTAATGCTTTAGGATTTAAAGGAAAAAAGAATAAACGTTATTAAAACTCAAATGAGAATGATTTCACGTGTTGGAGTGTGAGCTCCAACCACCTAGGCCTCCCTGGCTCCTGTCACAACATGTTGAAGGTGGAATTCCATAACGTCCTCCCTCAGCAAGGAGAAAAACCTGCCAAGAAATGGTGACTGCTCTCCCGGGGTCCGGGGCTCAGAGAGCTCACTCCACCAGCACTACCACACTGAGCTGTGAGCGCCTCTTTTTTTTCTTTTTTAATCTTGTTACTGTTCAATTGACTTGTCTGATTATTTTTTTACCACATGAAAAAAAAAGTGTGTTTCCACCTGATCAAAATTCATGTTTTGTCCATTAGCTCCATTCTTTAAACTCGGAAGGAAATGTTCAAGTTTCCTAGACCTTTGAGGGTTGTTGATTCAAATGCAAATACATGTGAGCTCCTCAGGGATATAATTTCTGTCAGGAAAGAATAGAATGGGCCAAAGTCAGTGCTCTGGCGGTTTTTTGTGTTTCTTCTCTGGAAAGAAAAAAAAAAAAAGAGGGGAAGGGGAGAGGAGAGAGAAAGAGAAAGAGAGATGGAAAGAAGAAAGAGGGAAGAAAGGGAGGAAGGAAAGAAGAGAGGGAGGAATGAAGAAGGGAAGGAAAGAGAGAGGAAAGGAGGAAGGAAGAGGGAAGGAAGAGAAAGAATACAAAGAGAGAAGATATGGGGAGGAAGAGGGAGAAGGAAGGAGTGAGTTTAGAAACATCAAGGAGATCAGTGTTGACAATTAGAATGCAATGGGAATACCTTGAACAAAAGTGGCCTAAAAAATAATTCTTTCCACCCCTGTCATTTTCCATATGAGAAAGCTAGGCCCAGAGAATTCAGTAATTTACCCATTTCAAACACTTACATGATGATAGAAGCAAGATTACAAGCCAAATTTTCCCAATTCCAGACCTGGCCCACTTTCAATTCAACTCTGTACACTCTGCCTTTAGGTGCAGGGAGGTATGTGTGACCTACCCAGCCTATTACAAAGGCCTTGACATTTAAAGGATTAAACATTTGGATGATGCCTTGGGAGTATTCCTTCAAAGACGGTTCTCTCAAAAGAGGTGGATCAAAGAAGACTGGTGGAAAGAGGGGTCTGTATCCGTTAGGGTGCTTTCAACTGCCAGCAATAGAGAATCTCACTCAAAGTGGCTTAAGCAATAAAGGGCATTTTGTTGAAAGTGCCACGGTATGGCGACCTTCAGAGGAGCCTTGTTCCCAGCAGCTAAATTAAATCACCAAAGATCCAAGTTTCTCTCCATCTTCTTGTTCTGCCTTTGGCAGCACCATCTTCCTCTTACAACTCACTCTCTCTGTGGCCCTAATGCAGGAACTCTCAGGCCTGGTCCCTTCCTTTCCCTTCCCTGCCTTGGACCTCAATTCCCTGATCTGTCAATTGATGGGGCTGGTCACTGAACGAGCTCAAACTGCCCTTGCATCTCTAACGGATTTTCTCAAAAGGTGGTCCATGGGCCATTTGTATTAGAACTGTTGCTTAGCCTGTTTGTTTAACCAACCATACAGTTCCTACACTCTAGCCCAACGTCGCTAAACCATAATCTCTGAGGAACACAGGGATCTGCGGTGTCAACAAGCTTGCCCAGAATATCCTTGTGCCCATTGAAGTTTGATAAATATTTGTTCCCAAGAGAACCTAGAACAGGGAGTAAACTATGACTGCTGAGCCAAATTCTGCCTGAGAGTTAAGAATGGTTTTTACATTTTTAAAGGGTTGCCTTTAAAACAAACAAACAAAAAAGGAAAAAAAAAAAAACCAAACTCATGCAAAGAAGAATATGAAACAGACCTTCCATGGCTCCCAAAGTCTGACATATTTACTACCTGGCTCATGACAGAAAAACTTTGCCAACCCCTGGCCTAGAATAATGAGGTCATTGGATGGTGGAGAGAAAGGCAAGGGGTGGATCTGGACAGTTTACAGGGCTGATGAGGCCAAGAATTCCTGGGAGCAGGAGTTTGCAATGTTCCATCAGCTCCATGGAGAATCAAGCAAGTCAAAAATAAAATGTGCTCAAGTTCTGGAATTCAGTTTAAGAAATATCTTTTCCAGGAGACCTCCTGGAGTCTTTAGTTGGGCCACCCAATGTCAAATATTGACCTAAGGGCCAGGGCGGGGGGTACAGTAAAAGCTCAGGAAGGGATGATGTCAGTATGCAACCTCTTTGCTCTGACAGCCACCAGTCAGCGGTCTCCCATTACATGGGGAACATTTTGGCGTTAGCTTGTGTAACTCATTTCTATGCCTTACTTCCAATCACAGAGCAAACACTTATCAGCTAAGGATATGGTGCTCAAAGAGCCACCCCAAGTCAGGGAGGTAATTTCCCGGGGACTTGACCAGGAAAATATCCCAGTACTTCTCGGACAATGGGCAAGCGATGCTCTATGTTAGGAGCAATAGCAGACAAACCCATGGTTTGGGAGTCAGGCAGACCTAGGGTCAAGTCCTGCCCCTGAACTTACCTGCTCTATGATTTTAGACCTGCACTGTCTGAGATGGTAGCCAGTGGCCCCATCTGGCTACTTATATTTAAATTCGTTAAAATTAAATAAAATGTAAAATTCAGTTCCTTGGTGACAGTAGTCACACTAGTAGTCACTAGTCAACTCACTAACTACATGTGGCTTGTGGCTATCGTATCAGACTGTGCAGATGCAGAACTTTACCACCACCACAGAAAGTTCATGGGGCAATGCTGCTGTAGGCAATCTTTTCGGGGGGGCAGCGGAGTTTATTTAAATTCCAGCTAGTTAACATACAGTGTAACATTAGTTTCAGGTATACAATTTAGTGATTTAACACTTACATAGAATACCAGGTGCTCAGCACAAGTGCACTCCTTAATCCCCATCATTATTTCACCCATCCCCCCACCCAGCTCCCCTCTGGTAACCATCAGTTTGTTCTCTATAGGAGTCTGTTTCTTGGTTTGCCTCTTTTTTTTTTTTCCCCTATGATCATTTGTTTTGTTTCTTAAATTCCACATGTAGGCAATCTTTTTTTTTTTAAAGATTTTATTTATTTATTTGACAGAGAGAGAGACAGCGAGAGAGGGAACACAAGCAGGGGGAGTGGGAGGGGGAGAAGCAGGCTCCCCACTGAGCAGGGAGCCCGATGTGGGGCCCAATCCTAGGACCCCAGGATCATGACCTGAGCCAAAGCCAGACGCTTAACGACTGAGCCACCCAGGCACCCCATGTAGGCAATCTTCTGACAATCATTTTTGAATCTATCCTCTGGCTTTCTTTCCACCACCCAATGGCTTCATTATTCTAGGTTCTATTGCTTTGGAGGAGAAATGGTTATCAAACTCCAACCCAAGTTTCCACATGCTCATTTATAAAACAGACATAATAGTGTATCTACCTGTCAGGGTTGTTGTGAGGATTACAGGAGACAGAACAGACAGAGTGACTAGCACAACACCTGCCACAGAAAGAGTGCTCATCGAAGGGCCCTCGCTGGTATTGTGTGCAAAATCTCATGCTCGTTTACTACTAATACTCTCCCATCTTCCTCTAGACCAGTGGTTCTCAAACTCCAGCATGCATAAGACTCACAGTCTGCTGGGAGGGTCCTATCCCCAGAGTTCCTGATTCAGGAGGTTTGGGAGCCTGGTAATGTGCATTCTAACAAGTTCCTAAGTCTTGTTGATGCTGCAGCTCTGGGAACCACACACTGAGAACTGCTGCTCTAGACAGTTCTTCTTCAGCCATTGCTGCCTCTTTCTGTTAGGGAGTTGTTACTTCTTTGTGATATTGTCCTTTACTGAACATAACTTGCTAAGTTATGCACCTGCCTGCAACCAGGCTATTTATTCCCTCTATCCCTGAGAAACCTTTATCTGCATTTTCCAACCCCAATCCAGACTCTGATAAGCCTAATGAAAGGCCTCCCCCCGAGATCTACACCCCCCGAGTTTGTCACTCATCCCTCTGTGCTGCCTCTTACATTTTGCTTATTGTTTGTTTGCTGTGACATAACAGTTATTTCCTTGTCCATGTCTCCTAAAGTGTAAGGAGATGTTCCACTGCTGGTCCCCGAGACAAACTGTTGTGGCACATCAATAATTTTAGATGGTACACAGAGAAACAAACAACACTGAACCACAAAACAAGACAGTTCTTTCCAAACTCCCATTACATCTGGGAGAAAGCCTTGGCCTGGGGCTGATGTGTCTTCAGCCCCTTGCTAATAATGCTCCAGCTCAGAGCCCGAGTCAGATAACCCCATCACCATACCGTCATCATCATCATCATCATCATCATCATCATCATCACACAAGGGGGCTTAAATCCATGTAGTGCTATCTGGGTGCCTGCTAGTGTTGTAAGCTTTACACATGTTCACATAAATTAATTGAGTGAATCCTCGCAACCCTTTGAAGTAGAATAGAATCGTGATTTTCAGTTTAGAGATGAAGAAACTGAGGCACAGAGAAGTTATGTGGCTTCATTACAGTCATACAGCTGGGAAGCAGGAGAACCAAGATTCCAACCTAAGCAGAGCACCCAGTGTAGTCTCCTAACCACAATAATCCTGGGGCAGAGTTTCACAAAGCTGTTGTTTTCTTACCCTGTCTTCTATCCTGGGCAAGTATATTCATTTTCTATTTGGCTGGCGATAAAAGCCTCTTTTTTACCTGAAGTAAAGTAGCTTACTAGGGTGCGCTAGCGGTAAAGTCGGCTCATGGATGGAGCAGCTGGGACATGGCATGCACCTGACTGATGTTTGGGGTAACAAGTCTAAGCAGACGGTGAGCTTCTTGGGGGCAGGATCCTGTTAGTGTCAGTCAGGGTCCAGCCAGAGAACAGATGGCACATGCAAAGACTTCACTGGAAAGAGCATCATGAAGGAGGGCTCTGGGATGTGGGCGGACAGGACAAGAGGATGGCAGAGGGTAGAGATGTACCAGGGACTAGCCATGGAGGGAGGCTGTTACCCCCTGGAAGGGACAAGAGCAGAAAATGGCCTTACCAGATTATGTGAGAGCCATCTCCAACTGCAATAGTGGAAGAATAGTCACCAGACAGAAACTGTGGCCAAAGGAGAACCAGCTAGGAGTAGGGAGGGGTGACCTATTTCTCCTCTAACCGTCTACTCTCCGTCCTGTGAGTCCTTGCCATAGATGGACTCCAACGGGAGCCCAGAGGGCAAGAGACCGGGGATGCTGGCAATAAACGTGGTCTCCCAGGTGCAGAGCAAGGCCAAGGAAAGCAGGGATGAGTATGAGGCAGCCCAGAGAATAATCTGCACAGCAGTAGGCACAGCATGGCACACGGAGCACCATGCATAGCGTGTGTGTCTAGGATATGCACAAGACACGTTTGTTGCTTTAAACAGAAATGAACTGAATGGAGAAATTGGTTTCAAGTAAAAAAAAAAAAATGCTGTGTGCTAAAAGCAACTGGACCCTGTGGGCACCTGGGTGGCTCAGTCGTTAAGCGTCTGCCTTCGGCTCAGGTCATGATCCCAGGGTCCTGGGATCGAGTCCCACATCGGGCCCCCTGCTCTGCGGGAAGCCTGCTTCTCCCTCCCCCACTCCCCCTGCTTGTGTTCCCTCTCTCACTGTGTCTCTCTCTGTCAAATAAATAAATAAAATCTTTTAAAAAAAAGCAACTGGACCCTGGACCTCGAGGTTTCTACTTCCAGCTTATTTGGACACATGAATCATGAGATGCCACTGACCTCTTGGGGCTTGAGTCACACACATGAGGAACTGGGTTACTGGTGCACAGAGTGTTTCAAGGTGTAATTACATCCTCCACCTCATCAGGGTGTCTAGACTAGATTGTGAGACCTGGGGGAAGAAAAGACTACAGCTTTCTGTGGCCCTCGAACAAGTGGGAATTACTGGCAGAGTCCTTTTCCCAGAGTACACAGGACCAAATCCCCGACGTGGCAGCAACCTTGGCCTGAAGGGTGAATATAAAAAGGGAAAAGAGGTACTGATGCACAAGTCTCAATAGGAAAGAGAGTCCTGGGGGCACCTGGGGGGCTCAGTGGGTTAAGCATCTGACCTCTGCTCAGGTCATGATCCTGGGGTCCCGGGATCAAGTCCCGCCCTCGGGCTCTCTGCTCATCAAGGAGTCTGCTTGTCCCTCTCCCTCTCTCTCTCTGCCCCTCCCCCTGCTCATGCTCTCAGAGCAAAACGTTGCTTAGTAAGGCAAAGAAAACACGGGTTTAGCTTAAGTGATTGAACATGTATTATGTACCTGCCACTGTCTGGTACTTAGATCAGGGCTTTGTATCACAGCAGCTGTCAAAGTGAGGTTCGTGGAACTCTGGATCCCAGAGCTTGACAGGGGACCCACAAGGTCAAAACAATATTCAGAACAACACCAAGACATTATTTTTTTCTTCCAATGTATTTACACATTGGTGAAAAGAAAAGGTGCAAAAAGCTGCCACCAAACTATGCTAGTGGTCATTGCATTCTCCAAAGTCACGCACTTACAGTAGGGAAAAAAAAACACCATTTCACTTAAGCATGTCTTTGATGAAGGAGAATAATTATTAATTTTATTAAATCTCAACCCTTGAGCACATGTCTTTTTAAGACTCTGCATGAGGGGTACCTGGGTGGCTCAGTAAGTTAAGCGACTGACTCTTGATTTTGGCTCAGGTTGTAATCTCCCAATCATGATCTCAGGGTTGTGAGATCGAGCCCCACATCAGGATCCACGCTGGGCTTGAAGCCTGCTTGAGATTCCCTCTCCCCCTCTCCCTCTGCCCCTCCCCCCACTTGAGCGCTCACTCAAAAGAAAAGGACTCTACATGGGGAAATGGGAAGATTGAATAATGTATTTCTACACATGTCCAAGTACCATGGTTGTCTCAAGGAAAGGCACCTGCTCAGTTGTTGGAGTTGCAATCCAAACTAAACTTTTTTCATGGATTACCATTTGTACGTGAAGGGACAAATGGAAACTATGGGCATTCAGACTTGAGTAATGGGCAGACATGTTCTCAAAAATTAAGTACATGAGCCTGTTATGTAAAAGAAAACAACTGACAGTATCTGTTACCAATGGTAACATTCAAGCTTTGATATGGAAATTAGGATTTTGGAAAATATATATGCCATCATTAACTTGCCAGCTTCCCAATACCTGAAGATTTTTCTAATGAGATCCGTGGTGGCATTAATGAGAGTGATATTTTGATGTCATATAAAGAAATGTGTCAACACCTGGATGATCTGCATAATTCAGTGAATCAATATTTTCCAAATGCCCAATACATCATACTGCAAAAGTACACGCAGGCAAAACACTGATTTAAGTGCAAAATAGCCAGTGGATTTTAAGGTAACATAGTATGAAAATTTCATTGATATGGTTTCACATTCCACATTACAACCAACTTTGAAGAAACTGGCAGTCAAATTTTGACTTAGTATCAAAAAAGTCTATTAAAGTACCTTTCTCTTTCACAACTACATATCTGTAAGAGGCTACATTTTTTTTATACTGCAAGCAAAACAACATATGGCAACACATTGAATGCAGAAGAGGTTATGAGAATCTGTCTTCTATTAGGTCACACATTAAGGAGATTTGCAAAAATGTCACTTTCCCCACTGAAATTTTTTTGGAAAATATAATTATCACCAAAAATGTTAATTATGTAACTTTTAATCAGTTAGTTAATTATTGTTATTTTAAAATAAATTGGTAGATAAATGATTTTTCAATTTCTCAGTTGTAATTTCTAATACAATAAATATTAGTAGATACAACCCACACTTAATAAAAAGGTTCTTTGGGGCCCTCAATAATTTTTAAGAGTGTAAAACGGTCCTGAAGCCAAAGTGTTTGAGAATTACTATTGTATAAGAATCTTACCAGTGCAATGAGATCCCAGAGGTAAGAGCTTCTAGGAGCCTAGAAAAATCATGAGACCCAGATAGAAAAACAGTTGTTGGCTCCAACTCTACAAAAGAAAACAATAAATGTAAAAATTAATAAACGCTTAATTAAATGTCTACAAAATGTACCAACATGCCAGCTTCATTCACTGTTAAATTAAGCATTCATAAGGATTTTATTCCATCAAATACAACTTATAGGTTCAGTTTTCTCACTTCACAAGTTCCCCTATTCATAGTGGACACAGTAATTGTTGGGAACTCATAGCCAATCATAAATTAAATGAGTGACATGGCGCCAAATAATTTCTAAAGCACAAATACAAAAATCCTACAAAGATTCTTAAAACAAAAAAGCATATTTAATGTGGGATATGAGTGCAGCTGGTATATTTGATATTTTGTGTGGTGGGGACTCCAAAGTCAGAACATGCAGGGCTCATGAAGGTCCTACAGCATCGTGTTGTCTGTAAATCATAGCCCTCCCGAAACATTTCAGTGATCGGCGGTATCTTCACCGGGGAAAGGAGACATCTTCACCAGGTGAAATGCCTCCCCCTGACCTTTGGCAGGAATGGGAGAGAGAGACACATAATGAAAGTACAATAAACGGGTCAGCAGAGGAGCAAAATCACACGTGCTCTGTTGTTTGGGTCTGAGCAATGGCACAGTGGGCCAGGCCTCTGAATTCTGGGCAGGCGTTAACACTGCCCTCACACCCAGACTTTCATCATTAGGTGTGAGCAAGGCAGGGCTGATGGTTTAGAAGAGCCCTGGGACATCTCACCAGAAAAGGACGAAGTCTGAAAGCAAAGGCTGGGGGCACTTTCTCAAAGTTAGGCAGCTTGAGGCAAGAAGTCACCCAATAATGGTCACCACTTCTGTTCCACGAGACCCTTGCCCCCTCACTGGCACCTCAGAATTACATGCCCTTGTCAAGGAGCGGTGTCCAGGGGCACCTTGGTGGCTCAGTCAGTTAAGCATCCAACTCTTGATCTCAGTTCAGGTCTTGATCTCAGCGTCATGAGTTCAAGCCCCATCTACTTAAAAAAAAATAAAGGAGCTGTGCCCAGTACTGCAGAGATGTCTCTCGACTTCACTCCCTTGAAAAGTGTCTTCCTTACCTTTCTGCCATGCTCAGCTCCATTGACTGGAGCAAGGCAGTGTTGACCCTTCATCCAACTTTGAGAGATCATGACTCTGAGACAATATGGCTGTCTCTTAACAGGGATCTCCAGTGATGGGATTTCCTGCAGTACTGCAAGTAACTTATTTTCTTCCTCATTTGATTTTTTATAGTGTCTGCTATAATGCATTTACTTTAATTTTTTTTTTTTAATTTTAAAGGATATGGGTAAAGTAACTGGCTTATAATAGGTCTTTGATAAAGAGTAATCACTATTATTTGGGAATTAATCAGGGAGTGCCCTAACATTTCCTGCATTGAAATCGGGAGCTCTCCACTGTTAAGAGAGGATAGATTGACTTCCATTTTCTGGAGCTGCCTAGTTTAATAAAAAAGTAAAATAAAAATAGAAAAATGGAAAAACAGGAGTATAAAACATATGATACATTTAAAATGTTTCACTTAACAAATCAATGTTTTAAACATACATACATATGCAAAACCACAATACAATAAAATCACGCAATTGACAATATATATCAAGATTTATGAAAAACAAATAATGCATGGAGCACACATTGCATAGGCAATGTGGCCTGGGAAGGAGACCAAGATGTCCAGCTCTCCATGTACAAAGTCTTCTTTCAGTCATGTCAGTGAAGCTCTGCCACTCAATGGTATCATTTAGAGATAAAAACAAGTCTAAAATTGAGTTTCATTGCCAAATTGCCTTCCTTGGGCACCTCTTCCCTTCACCAACACCACTAGATTCTGATTGCCATCAGCCTTTATTCCTTGTATTGATATCAGCATTTCTCAATGCAAATGTCTGAACTTCCCAACCACAGGGAAAGGGTCATATACTCTGCTGTGACTTTTCGTGCTTATAACAAACATGTAACCTACTAATCGAATTACTGATACTTTTTAAATATCAAGTTTTTTTAAGTGCTAACAGAAATATCCACTATAAATGCATATTTTTTATCTTCCAATTTGCACACACCCTGGAGATCTGCATCAACTCTCCAAGCCTACTCTATCATATTTAAAGATGAAACCTCAAATCAATCTTTTTTTTTTTTTTTTTTGGCTTTCTGTCCAACCCTTTTGAGCAAGGATACCGCCCTTCCTCTGCCTCCCCTCCGCAGAAGGCTAGCAAGGATCTCTTGGCAGCTGTTCCTTTCATCTCTCCAGGGTCAGACACCTCCTTGCATTGTTATTTCAGTTGATCCAGTTGTGACTAAGCCATCAAATGCACTTTCTCTGAACATTCAACTGCTGATCACTGAAAATCAAGAGGTTTGGATGATGGTCTCTGGCGTGAATCTTCTCCCATCTGGTTCTAGTTCAGGGCTGGCCTTTGACAGCCCTCTGTCTCACACCATGACTCTAAGTGGGTGTGGAGACTAGTTGGCTCTCTTGAAGGTTGAGTGGATCCAAGGAGAGCTATTTGTTTTTCTAAGCAAGAACAAGGAGGGATTTTTTGCATCATGTAGATGTAAGCTTATCACCAATTTCTTCATAACAGGTGTGTCTTATTTGACATAAAGGAAGATCTGTTATCAAACACAAAGGCCTTTTTCATTATGACTTTAAGGGAACAACGGTACTTTTAAAGATAGAAGCGACTGGTGTCTTCATATATCCGTTGAGGATATTACCAAAAGATCCATCCCATCCTTGCCACTTCCTCATTCCACTCCCTTTAATTGAAGCCATTACTTCTTGTCTAGAAAACAACAGCTCCGTGGTTGGTCTCCCTGCCTCCTCTCTTGCCCTTTGCCATCTTTCTTCTCTTTGCTGTAAGCACAAATTTTTTCAAACGCAAATATGAGCCTAACCACCCCCCTTGTTCAAATAACTGCAATAGCTCCCCCGTGCTTATAGGAGAAAACATACATTCCTTAGCAAGCACACAAGGCTATTTATAACAGAGGAAGATAAAACAATAGAAACTTGTGAGAAGTAGGGTTTTTTTAATATATTTTTTTTCTCTTCAAAGAAGTTGAGCCACACCAGGCATAAACGTTATGTAATTTTGGTCCATGGTGACAAGTTTAAAATTCTGACTCTAGGCTGTCACTCATGCCACTCCCAGTGCCTGGAAGGACCTCAGTGCTGCTTGCCACTCTTGCCTCCTCACCTAGCTCAGTATATATCTCATAGAACTCAGTTCCAATGCAGTCTCTTCCAAGAATTTTCCTGGTAGTGAGTCGGGGTTAAATGTCCATCCTCTGGGCTCTTGGTCACCTCTGGTCCCTCGGTGACAGCAGTAACCACACTATTACCTGCCTGACACTGCTCTTCCCAGACTCCTCCATTAGGCCAAGACTTCCTTGAGGAAAGTGAATGTCTTACACCTCCTTGAGTAAGTACACAAAATGAATGCATATTATAGACATGTATTTTATCTACCTAGGACCTCCTCTTCCCTGTTCTTGGAAATAGCAGCTACTACCCTCCTTTTTAAGGAACTGCCCCTTCTCTACTCCTTATGGTTCAAGCAAGGCTGTTAAACCAGAGGACTCCACCACTATCCTAGGGAGGGCTCATGACCCGAAATGGACCCATCAAATTCTTTTACCCAGGAATGGACAGGGCTCAAAAAGAATAAAAGGCAACTGGAACTATGTCATCTGCTGGCAGCTCTGTGGAGGAGCCACAGGTGACCCAGTTCCTGGATTCTATTTTTCTCAAGGCTTTTGTACTAGTGAGCTTTTGCTGTATAACAAATAATCCCCAAAATTAGCAGCATAAAATAATATCCATTTATTTATCTCAAGATTCTGGAGGTCAGCAATTTGCACTCAGCTAAGCTGGGCCTTTCTCCTGGTCTTGGAAGGATTCATACATCATCTGCAATCAGCCATTGGTGAACTGGAAGCTGGCTGGTCTATGGTAACCTCAGGTGGAATTGTCTCTTTCCTACATGGTGTCTCATCTTCCACTGAATTTATTCACAAGTAGCTGCGCAGAATTCCAGGAGAGGGAGTGGAAGCATGCAAGACTTGCTGAGGTCTAGGCTCAGACATGGCACACCATCACTTTCACTGCATTCCATCAGCCAAAGCAAGCCACAGGACCAAATTCAAGAGGGTGGGAGCTAAGACCTACTCCTTGGTGGAAGGAGCTGCAAAGTCACATTGCAAAGGGTGTGGATACCGAGATGGGTATAAAAACATGGTCATATCAACAAACTACCACAACTTTGTTATTCAGTTCCCTGTTAATCTTCCAATATATCCCTTTTTTTTTTAATTTATTTATTTATTTGAGAGAGAGAGCACAAGCAGGGGGAGCAGGAGAGGGAAAGGGAGAAGCAGGCTCTCCCCTGAGGGAGCCCAATGTGGGGCTTGATCCCAGGACCCTGGGATCATGACCTGAGCCAAAGGCAGATGCTTAACTGACTGAGCCACTCAGGCACCCCTATCCCTTTTTAAATTAAGCTAGTCAAAGTTGGCTTCTGTGTTTGTGCTTTAAAAAAAATGTAACTTATACCTGCTTGGAAATGAATGAAAGGATGTGTTATAATGGGTCAAACTTTCATCCAGGGGAGAGTGATGAAGGGGGTGTAGGAAAGTGACAGACCATCATAGAGCTAAAGGAGTTGCAGAGTATACTATACACTGGTTGCCTATGGGCACCCCAGAAATTAGGATACCACTTTTCTTTTCCACCTTCCTAACTCACCCTGTAGCCACAGCCACCACTATCTTGAAATCTCTTTTTAAGAGTTAGACATGGAACAATAAGCCATTCGCTGGGAACCACTCTCTTGTCACTTCCTAAATTGAATTGGCTGAGTGTTTGTTAGGTGACTACCTGTATTGATATAGCCACATGTTATACTTTGGATTGGCTTAAATATCGGACATAATTTTCAAAGGAAAAGATATTTCAAACAAAAGAAAAGTCTTAAGGCTGATAGGAGTCTTAGATACAGTCTAGTATTCCCCAATCTAAGTCCTTCCCATCTCCACTCCAGTCCTTTCCAATAAAATCTCCATTTCTCCTTCTCCTTCTCTTTCTCCTTCTTCTCCTTCTCCTTCTTCTTTTTCTCCTCCTCCTCCTCTTCTGCTTCTTCTCCTTCTTCCTCTTCCGCCTCTTCCTCCCCTTCCTCTTCTTCTCCTTCTCCTTCTTAAAGAGAGAGAATCTTAAGCAGGCTCCATGCCTAGCGCAGAGCCCAATGCAGGGCACGATCTCACAATCCTGAGATCATGACCTGAGCCAAAATCAAGAGTTGGACACTTAACCAACTGAACCACCCCCATGTTCCAAAATTTCCATTTCTTTAGGTGCCGATCAGAAGGACATCAGGAAAAAAGCGAGTTATAGAATTAAACAACATCAAAGCATGAATGACTAATGTCATGACTAATAATGTCTCATATGCATCAATTTGAAGGATAATATATAATGGTAGAGAAAAGACTTCTTAACTCAGAATATCTTTTGAAACTGAAATCCCAGGAAATATAAAGGAGACATTTTTAGGCGCTACAGGCAGTTTTGTTTTGTTTTGTTGGTTTTGTTGTGGTGGTGCTGGTGATGATGTAAATAATGAAAAAATAAGTGCCTGGGCTTAAAGATGAGAGTGGACTTTTGTGATGTTTAGAATTTTCTCTCTTTTGCCAGATGGACATAACAGATAATGCAGAACATTCCATCCAAAAACAACAGAATACACATTCTTTTCAAGTGCACATGGAACATTCTCCAAGATAGATCACATGTTAGGCCACAGAACAAGTCTCAATAAATTTAAGAAGACTGAAAACATAGCATTCAACTTTTCTGACCACAAAGGTATCAAACTAGAAATTAATAATAAAAAAAAACTGGAGAAAAACACAAATATGTGGAAGCTAAACAACATGCTAGAATTTTCTCTCCTTTGAAAGATGTGGTTACTTTGGCCTTCAGAAGGTTCCAGAAGCTAATAATTATTGAAATTTATAATAAAGAAATACTGATGAAAATGGAAAATTCCTCAAAGTTTTTACAGCCTTAAACCCAATGTTTAGGGTTTAAATAGCACCCTCAGATGAAATGAGTGCTCCTTAGGTTCCATGAGTATTTCTCACCATCTGTAAACCACAAAACTGTCACTCATAGTGCCGAGATTTACATCTTTGTGGTTGAGACAAGGAGGAGCCATATCTGCTCTCACCAAGTCTCAGGCTCGGGACACGGGCCAGGGCAGCCAGACAGGATCTCTAAGGCTGAGTGAGATGGTGTGATGTTCTCTGTGTGGGAGGCCTCCCGGGGAGGCAGAGTGGTGACCTCACTGGGAAAATGAAAACAGTTCAATAAAAAATACTTATCTTGGAATGATCTGCCTGAACTTGAGACCAGTGAAGAGATTGTATTTCCAACACCCTTTCAAAGAGAAAAGCCATTTTCCATTAATCCTGTATAGGGAAGAAATCCTACAGTACTTCTTCTTGACTGAGAGATGATGATTCAGGCAAAAAGGAGCTCAACTCTAGCTCTACATAAAGACACAGTAAGAGAATCACCCTTACCCTTAAAAGAACCAATTATTGTTTTCCTTCTAAAACTAGGGCAGAGATGTGCTCCTTGGAAATTCAGCTTTGAGGAGGACTCAGCCACACAAGTAACCTCAACTTTTGGCCTCTAATATTTTCCTCCCCTTTAGGATTTCTCTCATGACATTTCCATTGCCACGTACAGAGACTCAGTGTGTCCCTGTGTTTGAGGCTTAAATGCAGACAAAGGAACAAAGGTATGGACATTTTGAAAGGACCTCTGCCTAAAATGCAGAAACACAATAGGAAGATTTATCAAGAAAATGTTAAAACAATCTAGAAGCAACATCAGGCTGAGAGCGGCCTTCTGATTCCTCCCTGTTTGACCTGCTCTGTTCTGAGACCTGTTGCTTGCCTATAAGGCTTTCTTGGAAATCCTTAGTCCTATGGCCCTTGCGTGTGTATTATTCATGAAACTGGGAGTATCAGCTCTAGTGATAGGCAGTTTGGTGGGGATTTAATATTCTACCACCATTAGTACAACCTTATCACCTCTTCAAATGATATTTATAGAAAATTAACCCAGCCAAACACATTATAGTGGGCAACATCAGAGAACGATCTCTTCTATGTTTGGCTTATAGCAGGTTTAGACCCATGGCCTTGGTCTAATTAGAAAAGGGCTCTGGCTAGAAGCATCCAAGAGAAAATGTAGTTTGGCAAGAAAGCCTGAGAATCCTTGGTCCCACAGAACCCTAATCCCATAAATTTCTCAGCTTCTGAAGCTCCAAGCACTTCTGCCAACAATTTAACTAACATGTTTTGGCGGGTTTTTTTTCCCCCAATTAAAAAAGAGACCCAAAGTCTGTGTATTTCAGAACTATCTCTGAAGATGACAAATCTTAGGAGTCCCCTAGTTCCCTCTTTGCTTCAAGAGCAAAAAGCACGTAGTCAAATTTGCCAGCCTCTCTTAGAAGTTGTGTAAGATTTTCAGGTATAAATTTCCAAGTCGAACTTTACCCCTGGATTTACTCTATCCTTACTTTTCTCTCTTAAATTTACCTCATTAACAATTTTTGCACTTTTTCCAACTATGTAGCTTTGTTAGATACCTCAAATTCATTTTACAACAACTCAGTATCAGAAAAATTATCTAAGACTTGCAAAGGAATTGCTGGATGTTCTCCCAATACAGTGCTCCTCTTGACAATCTATTGTCTGAGCTATTTTACAGCTCTGCTGGGGCAGAGGTTACCTTGTACACTTGTGTCTGGTTGAGATGGAAATAATTCCCTTCCCATGGAACACATAATCTCAGAATTTATGGTTTATGGCCCTGTTAAAAAATAACTGTATTATATCTAATTAATATGTTTAATCTAATATTGGATACTTAGACTCTAAAATACTCTTTGGGAGCACCTGGGTGGCTCAGTTGGTTAAGCGGTTGACTCTTGATTTCAGCTCAGATCATGATCTCAGGGTCCTGGATTCAAGCCCCACAATGGGCTCCACGCTCAGTGGGGAGTCTGCTTGAGGATTCTAATAGTATTGCTCCCCCTGACTGCGCACACTCTTTCACTCTAAATAAATAAATCTTTAAAAAATAAAAAAATAAAATGCTCTTTGAACTGGTTTAAATATTTTACTGTTTCCTTCAGTGATTAATGAGTTAAATATAATCTTTGATACATCTTATATTTGTATAAAAGTAATTTAAGATAAGCATGGAAGGTTTTTCCATGTCTTTGTGTCTTCCTCAATTTCTTTCATGAGTATTCTATAGTTTTCTGAGTACAGATCCTTTGCCTCTTTGGTTAGATTTATTCCTAGGTATCTTACGGTTTTGGGTGCAATTATAAATGGGATTGACTCCTTAATTTCTTTCTTCTGTCTTGCTGTTGGTGTATAGAAATGCCACTGATTTCTGTGGATTGATTTTATATCCTGCCACTTCACTGAATTCCTGTATGAGTTCTAGCAGTTTTGGGGTGGAGTCTTTTGGGTTTTCCACATAAAGTATCATATGCATCTGCAAAGAGTGAGAGTTTGACTTCTTCTTTGACGATTCGGATACATTTTATTTCTTTTTGTTGTTTGATTGCTCAGGCTAGAGCTTCTAGTATTATGTTGAATAGCAGTGGTGATAGTGGACATCCCTGCCATGTTCCTGACCTTAAGGGGAAAGCTCTCAGTTTTTCCCCATTGGTGGGTTTTTCATAGATGGCTTTTATGATAATGAGGTATATACCCTCTATCCCTACACTCTGAAGAGTTTTAATCAAGAAAGTATGCTGTACTTTGCCAAATGCTTTTTCTGCATTTATTGAGAGTATCATAAGGTTCTTGTTCTTTCTTTTATTAATGTATTTTATCACATTGATTTGTGGATGTTGAACCAAACTTCCAGCCCAGGAACAAATCCCACTTGGTCATGGTGAATAATCCTTTTAATGTACTGTTGAATCCTATTGGCTACTATTTTGGTGAGAATTTTGGCATCCATATTCATCAGGGATATTGGTCTGTAGTTCTCCTTTCTGATGGGGTCTTTGTCTGGTTTGGGGATCAAGGTAATGCTGGCCTCATAAAATGAGTTTGGAAGTTTTCCTTCCATTTCTATTTTTTGGAACAGTTTCAGAAGAATAGGTATTCTTTAAAAGTTTGGTAGAATTCCCCTGGGAGTCCATCAGGCCGTGGGCTCTTGTTTGTTGGGAGATTTTTGATGACTGCTTCAATTTCCTTAGTGGTTATGGGTCTGTTCAGGTTTTCATATTGTGAAAATGTCTATGCTACCTACAGCAATCCACATATTTAATGGAATCCCTATCAAAATACCATCAACTTTTTTCAAAGAAATGGAACAAATAATCCTAAAATTTGTATGGAACCAGAAAAGACCTCAAATAGCCAGAGGAATGTTGAAAAAGCAAAGCAAAGCCAGTGGCATCACAATTCCAGACTTCAAGCTCTATTACAAAGCTGTCATCATCAAGACAGTATGGTACTGGCACAAAAACAGACACATAGATCAGTGGAACAGAATAAAGAGCCCAAAATGGACCCTCAACTCTATGGTCAACTAATCTTCGACAAAGCAGGAAAGAATGTCCAATGGAAAAAAGACAGTCTCTTCAACAAATGGTGTTGGCAAAATTGGACAGCCACATGCAGAAGAATGAAACTGGACCATTTCCTTACACCACACACAAAAAATAGACTCAAAACGGATAAAAGACCTAAATGTGAGACGGGAATCTATCAAAATCCTAAAGGAGAACACAGGCAGCAACCTCTTCGACCTCAGCCGTAGCAACTTCTTCCTAGACACATCACCAAAGGCAAGGGAAGCAAGGGCAAAAATGAACTATTGGGACTTCATCAAGATAAAAGCTTCTGCACAGCAAAGGAAACAGTCAACAGAACCAAAAGACAACCAGCAGAATGGGAGAAGATATTTGCAAATGACATATCAGATAAAGGGCTAGTATCCAAAATCTATAAAGAACTTATCAAACTCAACACCAAAGAACAAATAATCCAATCAAGAAATGGGCAGAAGACATGAACAGACCTTTCTGCAAAGAAGATATCCAAACGGCCAACAGACACATGAAAAAGTGCTCCACATCACTCGGCATAAGGGAAATCCAAATCAAAACCTCAATGAGATACCACCTCACACCATTCAGAATGGCTAAAATTAACAAGTCAAGAAATGACAGACGTTGGCGAGGATGCGGAGAAAGGGGAACCCTCGTACAGTGTTAGTGGGAATGCAAGCTGGTGCAGCCACTCTGGAAAACAGTATGGAGGTTCCTCAGAAAGTTGAAAATAGAGCTACCCTACAACCCAGCAATTGCACTACTGGGTATTTACCCCAAAGATACAAATGTAGTGATTCGAAGGGGCACCTGCACCCCAATGTTTATAGCAGCAATGCCCACAATAGCCAAACTATGGAAAGAGCCTAGATGTTCATCAACAGATAAATGGATACAGAAGATGTGGTATATATACACAATGGAATATTATGCAGCCATCAAAAAAATGAAATCTTGCCATTTGCAACGACGTGGATGGAACTAGAGGGTATTATGCTAAGCGAAACAAATCAATCAGAGAAAGATAAGTATCATATGATCTCACTGATATGAGGAATTTGAGAAACAAGACAGATGATTATAGGGGAAGGGAGGGAAAAATGAAATAAGATGAAACCAGAGAGGGAGACAAACCATAAGAGATTCTTAATCTCAGGAAACAAATTCAGGGTTGCTGGAGTGGAGGGGGTGGGAGGAAAGGGGTGGCTGGGTGATGGACATTGGGGAGGGTATGTACTATGGTGAGCGCTGTGAACTGTGTAAGACTGATGAATCACAGACCTGTACCCCTGAAACAAATAATACATTATATGTTAATTAAAAAATTAAAAAAATAAGTCAAAGTATAAAATAAATATCAAGTCCATACTAATATAAATGATTAAACAAATAAATGGGTGAGAAGACCAATTTTACATGCAAAAAAACTCCAAATAATGTATGCAGATATTGCACCCTCAAGGAGGTGGAGAATAACTCCACTCCTTAAAGATGGACTGTCCATAATGACTTTCTTATGAAGAATACAATATGGATAGGGGGAGTAACTTTATGGTGTAGGAACCTGACAAACACTACCTCAGCCTAGGTATCAAACTCAACATCAACAGTCATAAATTACGTGACAGCACACACCCTTTATATGATACAATAAGAATGGCACTTTACCTCTATAGTCTTTGCCTAAAAAGCCATAACCCCAGTCTAATTATGAGAAAAAAAATGTCAAATCCCAACTGAGGGGCAGTGTACAAAATGTCTGTCGAGTACTCCTCAAAAGTATCAAGGTCATAAAAAACAAGGAAAGTCAGGGTGCCTGGGTGGCTCAGTGGGCTAAGTGTCTGCCTTCAGCTCAAGTCATGATCCTGGGGTCCTGGGATCGAGCCTGCATTGGGCTCCCTGCTCAGCAGGGGGTCTGCTTCTCCTTCTGCCCCTCCCCTGCTTGTGCTCTCTCTAATAAATAAATAAATAAAATCTTTAAAACAACAAAAACAACAATAAGTAAAGTCTAAGAAACTGCCACACAGCAGAGGAGCCTAAGGGCACATGACAGCTAAATGTAATTTGGTATCCTGGATAGGATCCTGGAACAGAAAAATGACAGTGGGTCAAAGATAAGGAAATATGAATAAACAATAGAGTTTAGTTAGTAATAATATATCAATATCAGTTTATTAATTATGAAAACATGCCATCATAATGTAAGATATTAGTAATAAGAAAAATTGGGTGTGGGGTATTAGAACTATTCTTTTTGATTTTTATAAATCTTAAGCTACCACAAAATTAAAAAGTTATTTAAATAAATAGGGGTATCAAACAAACCCAAATAGAAACAAATTCTGCAAAATATTTGTCAATGTCATGAAAAACTAAGAAAAACTCTGAAACTGCCACAGATCAGAGGAGACTAAGGAAACCTGACAATTTAAAACAATGTGAAATCCTGGGTTGGATCATGGAACCAAAAAAAAAAAAAAAAGATACTAGTGAAAAAACTGGTAAAATCTGCCCCCCCCCAAAAGTCTATGGCTTTGTTACTACCATGGTATTGATGTTAATTTCTTAGTTTTGACAAATGTACCATGATTGTGTAAGATGTTAGGGAAAGTTGGGTGAAGGTATATGAGAACTATCTGTACTATCTTTGTAACTTTTCTGTTTCTTTTTTTTTTTTTTTAAATAGGTGAACCATGAGGAAAAACAGATATATGCTGACTAAAAGCAAGGTATACCACTTTCATTTGACCAATAGAAATATAAAGTTGCCATCACTGGAACTCACATGTTTTCAAGAAGGAAATGATCGCCAAGAGCTTAAGGAAGACTACCCAAATCAGTGATTCTCTAATGGGGATGGGGAAGTATAATAATCTGGATAATTAATGTTATGTTAGCATTTGTCTGGGGATAGTTCAGACCAAAGCTCAGGGAATTCTGATTTCCTTAGAACTCTTGGTGACAAAAACACCTCTCTTAACAATCTCAACAAGAGTGGTCTATTTCAGGCATTGGTGTTAAAAATGGGAAACAACAGTTAATGAGATCTCTTTTCCTACATGATCCAGTGATCTGCTCTTTCCACACACAGGAGGCCTAGGAGCTATTCCCTCATGAACATAAGAAGAACAGGTCTTATCTTGCTGGCCATTTAGAAGGCCAGCCCCTGCAGGATACCCACAAACAGCCAAGATCCAGTGGGGACTGGGAAGAGTTTCTGATCCTTGCTTGGCTGAGCTACTTCTACTTTTCCCAAGGTAGCTAGAAAGAGGTTTCCTGGAATTGTTTATTAGGATGCCAGGAGGTCAGCCAGAGTTCTCAGTCCCAAAAGTCATTCATTTCTCCTCCCTTCCTAGAGTAACAATACCATATGTTGCCCTCACAGAGCTGCTCACATACTAAACACCTGTCACTTGCTAGCTACAGTGCTGGATGCTGGGGAGGAGGGAGCAGATTCTGAAAAAAATATATAATAACAGTGATGAGAAGGAGAAGGACAACACTGATAACAAATTTGTGAGAGCACGTATTAATAACAGATCAAGTCTTATGATTTCATCCTTACAGTAACTCAGTAAGATAGGTTATATTGTCTCCATTTTACAGGTGAGAAAATGATTTCTTCCTCCAGGAAACTGATGATTAGAGTAGCTTGCCTAAAGTCAACCAGTAGTTAAAACCATCAAAGTAGTTTCCTGTAGACCTAGAATCAAAACCCAGTTCTGTCCCTTATTAGCTGTGTGACCTTGAACAACTAATGTCATCTCTTTGTCAAGTGGTCAATAAACAGAGGATAAAATCGGCACAAATTTATTGAGTGTGTTGGTCCATTAATGTTATCTGCTACCAGTGTGGGGGTGGAAGGGGCCTCATGTGTACTCAGAACTTGCCAAACTGCGCCAGGTGCCTTACAGGTATGAACTTATTTTTTCCTCCCAATGCAACATCAGATAAGGACTTATTGTTTTACTGATGAGGAAATGCATTCAAAGAGGTTCAATTAACTATCCAAAGGTCACCCGGCAAGTAAGTGGTCTAGCAGGAATTTGAGTTCAGCTCTATCTACCCTAGTACCCTGAGCCAACCATTCTGTCAACCAGCTGCCACCCACTCAACATTCCAGAAACTCCAGACAGCTCAGTTTCTTCTAGGTAACATATTTCTCATTTTAACTGAAGGCTTAACCCAAAAGATTCACTGTTAGTGGTATAAATTTATGGCTAAGGGAGTCTCAGTTGAAATAGGTGGGCCCTTTCATCACTGGTAGCAAGTACCTTGGAAAGCAGAGTCTTCCTTGGGAGGCCAGAGTGCACTCTGTGAAGAGGAAGTACGGAAGTAGACAGGAGAGGGGAGAAAGAATGTATAAGACGTCTGAAGGCTCAGGAAGGAGCTTCTTTTGGATTCAGAAGCAAACCTACAATTTATCCAACTAACCTTGCCTTTGGCTGAGCCCTTACCAACAAGGCCATGCTTTCTGGGCCTCAAAGCAATTTAGGGTAAGGACAAGAATGCTAAGTGGATTCCAATCACTAAGCCAACCTCAAGTACTGTTAGTAGCTGCTGGGGAAGTTGTATTAAGGAGGATCATGGGATTACCCAGGCTCAGCTGACAGGGAGAAAAAAGTCTTGGTTCATTAGTAATTTCTGCCAAAAGTTTGGGAGTGGGAAAATGTGCCCAGAATTTGCCATTCATGTTTTAGGGGATATTACAGCCTGGGCATACTGTGCAGAAGTTGACTGGGTTCAGGTCCAGGTAGGAAACCAAAATGTCCCAATGGCACCCTGCTTCCACCTACCTACCTCACAAACTATGGCAAAACAGCATTAGCAACAAGAAAGGACGTAATTTTAACTTTTGGTTTTAATTATTTTGAAAAGAGAAGCAGGCCACACATGCCAAGACCCCTTAGGAAGAACTAAAAACCAAAGAGATTCAGGCCAGCTAGAGGAGGGGGAGGGAGGAGTGCCAGCCAATTAGCCTTCCTTTGTGACATGGTCACCATTCACCCCACCCTCCAGATGCCTTAATAACACTCATGTGTGAACGGGACCTCAGGAGAGGGGAAAAAGTGGTGAGCCAAACTTCAAGAGTGAAGAAGAAGGAAAAAAAAAAAAAAGCAAAATATGGAATTTCAGCTCAAAGCTCAACCATTGAATGTCTTAACTGCTGTCATTATTTTTTGTAGAGCCCTCACTGGGCTTTCCTGACCACCAAGAACTTGGCCTCAGAGCTTTAGGGCCCATGTTTTCTATCTGAGGCCTTGCTACTGCCTTGCCAAACAGGTTCAACCTACTGTCTCAAAGTCTAAAATCTTCCACCTCCAACCTCCCCAAGTGGGTCAAACTTTCCATGGCTAGACTATAAAAGGGGAAGCAGTCCTACTGTTTCCTTTAATAAGCCATTCTTACAGGGTGCCAAGTGCCCTTTAAGGAGCCCAGAAGCCCAAGCAGTCTCCTGGGTTCCAGAAACTCCAGCCCAGCCCAGAAGTAGCAGAAGGCAGAGACCCAGACCTAGACCCAGTAAAATTAGTCTACAGGGAATCTGCTTGGTTTAGGCTATCAGGAGAGGTGTGGGATGCTGGATTACTGTTAGCATTGATTTAAGGCTCTGCTAGGTCCTTGCAGGAATGAGCCCAGTCTCTCCAGGGTGGTGGCCCTAGAGAGGAAATTTCTATCATCTGTCTTCTAAGAAAGGTGGAATCTGTAATATAGAGAGCGCTTTTGCTCTATTGAGCATCTTGATGGTTTTGGATTCACAAAGGTGAACATGAAGCAGAGTTTGAAGTGGAAGAAAACTGAATGGCCCTATTTAATAGAAGAAGAAAAATGTGGAGTTTGGGAAACAATCCAGAACAGACGGTGAAAGGGGCCAGAAAAGGAGATGACCTGCAGCTAGGGCAAAGCACCCAGTGCCCAGTCCTGGGGCTTGGGGGAAGAGTGATATCATCTGATGTTCAATTTGAAGTTATTTGCTTTTTGACGATGTAAACTGTACTTCTATCCCCCAACCACATCTCAATAATTTCAGTAAAATCTAGTAAATATATACACAGCTTTATGTTAAGTGAGGCTTTTGTGCAAACACAGGGAAGTCCAGAGTTTCACTACTCATTCAATGAGGAAAAGAGATAGCTTGCGTGTGTTGGCAAACTCAGGTTGCAGGGGTTAAGGACCAAGGTGACACTGGGTTCAAACCCTAAGAATTGATTAAATCTTACAGTGTTTTCTCCACTTTATTCTAAGTAGAAAGTAAATTGGATTGATAGTCTTCTACTTTTCCAATTTTCTTCTCTATAATTAAGACGTATTAGGACACTATAGAGAAGTGGTAAAAAAATATATAAAACTTAAGATTTAAATAGATATGGGTCTGAATCCAGCTCCACTTTACTATGTGATTCTAAGCTTCAGTTTCCTAATCTATTAAATGGGAGTAAAGAATATATTCCTTAATTATGTGCAATGTTTGTCGCTGTAAGTGAGGCACAGTAACACTCAGTGAATGGTGGTTGATCTTGTTCATCTGTTGGTGCTAATGATGAGGACGATGATGATGAAGACCACACTGACAATGACTATTCCTGATTGTAGAGCTCCTCTAGTTAGGCAGAGGAAAAAAGGTCTGGCCAAGTAGATTTTTTAAACAAAAGAAAATAAATCTTGTAAATAATGCTCTAGTGGTTGTCATTGGACCACGAAGTGAACAGGAAATAAACTTTATTATGCTTGTCATTGAGATGGAAGATTGTTTCTTATCACAATTAGTCTATATGCACTAATGCAGACACCATTCCACACTAGCCAAGTTTGGTGGGGATATTAAAAGGAAGGAGGTTGGTGAGCTGGGTATGAATTTATACAAAGAGACAAGTGAATGATGACCTCTGTGCAAAGTCTTATCAAATTAAATGTATTACACTTGGCCTTTTCCTCATGCTATCTAATATTTCCCATAACTATGAGGTCCCAAGGGGATTATTCTTCTCCTGGGGAGATATATTACATATATATATATACACACACACACATATACATATATATGTATATGTATATATGTACAGTATATATATAGTATATGTATATAGTATATTCACACACACACACACATATAGTCTTTTTCCCAATTTGCATTTAATTTTTTAAAAAAAATTTTTTATTTTATTATGTTAGTCACCATACAATACATCATTAGTTTTTGATGTAGTAATCCACTATTCATTGTTTTCATATAACACCCAGTGCTCCATGCAGTATGTGCCCTCCTTAATACCCATCACCGGGCTAACCCATCCCTCCAACCCCCTCCCCTCTAAAACCCTCAGTTTGTCTCTCGGAGTCCAGAGTCTCTCATGGTTCGTCTCCCCCTCCATTTTTCCCTTCCTTCTCCTAATGTCCTCCATGCTAGTCCTTATGTTCCACAAATAAATGAAACCATATGATAATTGACTTTCTCTGCTTGACTTATTTCACTTAGCATAATCTCCTCCAGTCCCATCCATGTTGATGTAAAAGTTGGGTATTCATCCTTTCTGATGGCTGAGTAATATTCCATTGTATATATGGACCACATCTTCTTTATCCATTCATCTGTTGAAAGGCATCTCGGCTCTTTCCACAGTTTGGCTATTGCGGACATTGCTGCTATGAACATTGGGGTGCATATGGTCCTTCTTTTCACATCTGTGTCTTTGGGGGTAAATACCCAATAGTGCAATTGCTGGGTCATAGGGTAGCTCTATTTTTAATTTTTTGAGGAAACTCCACACTGTTTTCCAAAGTGACTGTACCAACTTGCATTCCCACCAACAGTGTAAGAGGGTTCCCCTTTCTCCACAACCTCTTTAACATTTATAATCTTCTACCCTTAATGGACTTTTTTGGATAGAACCATCATTTTTTTCCAACCTTTATTGAGCTATAAGTGATAAGTAATGTGTGTAAGTTTAAGGTATACAGTGTGATGATTTGACACACATAGATTGAAAATGACCACCATAGTAGAGTCAGCACCTCCATACCTCACATAACTACCATTTCTTTTTGGTGGTGAGAACATTTAAGATCTACTCTCTCTAACTTTCAAGTATATAATATAGTATTTTTAACTATAATCTGCCATGCTGTACATTATATCCCCAGAATTTATTCATCTTCTAGCTGAAAGTTTATATCCTTTGATCAATATCTCATTTCCCCAACCCTCCTCCCACAATTCTACTGTTTCTATGTGTTCAGCTTTTTTTTAGATTCCATATATAAGTAACATTACACAGTATTTGTCTTTCTCTGTCAGACTTATTTCACTTAACATAATGTCCTCAAGATTCATCCATGTTGTCACAAACAGCATGATTTCCTTCTTTCTCATGGCTAAATAATATTAGACACACACGCACACACACACTTCACCTTCTTTATCCATTTATTCATTGATAGACACTTAGGTTGTTTCTATATCTTGGCTATTGTGAATAATGCTGCAATGAACATGGGAATGCTGATATATATCCAAGATTCTGATTTCATTTCCTTAAATATATACCCAGAAGTGAAGTTGCTAGATCATATGGTAGTTCTATTTTTAAATTTTTGAGAAACCTCTACACTGTTTCCAAAATGGCCACACCAATTTACATTCCCACCAACAGTGCGCACAGGTTCCTTTTCCTCTAAATGCTCAACGACACTTGTTATCTCTTGTCTTTTTGATAATAGTCATTCTAACAGGTGTGAGGTGATATTGTAGTTTTGATTTGAATTTTCCTGATGATTAGTGACATTGAGTACCTTTTCATGTACCTCCTGGCCATTTGGATGTCTTCTCTGGGAAAGTCAATTCAGTTCCTGTGCCCATTTTTGAACCGGATTGGTCTTTTTGCTATTGACTTGTATGTGTTCCTTATATATTTTGGATACTAACCTTATCAGATAAATGGTAAATATTTTCTCCCATTCAGTTGGTTGCATTTTTATTTTGTTTATCATTTACTTTGCTGTGCAGCAGCATTTTTTTCAATGTAGTCTCACTTATTTATTTTGCTTTTGTTCCTTGTGCTTTTGGTGTCACATCCAAAACATTGTTGCCAAGACCAATGTCAATGAGATTTCTTCCTATGTTTTCTTCTGAGAGTTTTATGGTTTGAGGTCTTACATTGAAGTCTTCTATCCATTTTTGAGTTAATTTTTGTGAATGGTGTAAGATAAGGGTCCCAATTTCATTCATCTGCATGTGATTATCATTCTCCCAAAACCCTTTATTAAAGAGACTATCCCTTCCCCATTGAATATTCTTGGCTCCCTTGTCAAATATTAGTTCACAATATCTGGGCTCTCATTTCTGTTCCACTGGAACAGAATGCCAGCACCATACAGTTTTGATTACTATAACTTCGCAATATAGCTTGAAATAAGAAGTATGATGCCTCCAGCTTTGTTCTTCTTTCTCAGGATTCCTTTAGCTATTCAGGGTCTTTTGTGATTCCATATGAATTTTAGGATTTTTTTTTATTCCTGTGAAAAATGAGATTGGAATTTTGACAGGTATTGCATTAAATCTATAGATGGCCTTGGGTAGTATGGACATTTCAACAATATTAATCCTCCTGTATGGGATGAGGGAGAAATGAGCCTCTTTGGTAGTGTTCTGCACAGTTGGGGAAGCAGTGTGCTCACTTACATGCTCTCATTTTCTCCCAAAGGAGAAGTTATAACTGAGAAGGTCTTTCTTGGCACTGAGCTGTGCTGCTTTGGAAGAAGGGTGACATGAGTAAAGTTGAACTGTTCCTCATACCCTCTCAATATATCCAAACGCATATATATATATATATATATTTATTTATATATTGGTGTGGCCATTTTGGAAACAGTGTAGAGGTTTCTCAAAAATTTAAAAATAGAACTACCATATGATCTAGCAACTTCACTTCTGGGTATATATCTAAGGAAATGAAATCAGGATCTTGGATATATATCAGCATTCCCATGTTCATTGCAGCATATATAAAATATATATATATATATATATATATATATATTTTTTTTTTTTTTTTTTTTTTTTTTTTTTTGCCCCAGTGGTGTGCTGGAACTTCTCCACTGGACTCTTGAACATCCACAAAGACTCTCTTGTCCATGAGTCTAAGAAAGTGTTTTCCAGGGCTCCAGACCATGGCCAATAGGGAATGGAGTCAGTTCATGGGACACTGCATGATCCTCAGATGGGACTGAATTCTGTATGCCTATTACCCAGTGCACAGGTGGGTGATACTTTTCCTAGGTTTCTTGGCATATGGTGCTGGATCCCCCAGTTCCCACAGAAGCGTTTTTGTCTGTGGATAGATGCCAAATTGTTGAAGGGGGATATGAATGAAGGACATCTTAATTCAGCCATTTGTTGACACATAGAACCATCATTCTGGACCTCTGGCCAATCTCCTTCCTGACACACACACTGCACTTCCTCCTCTGGTCCAGCTGCCGCAGAGGAGATTGTTGAATAAAACTTGGTACACAGTTTACTGGGTTATCTTTGTCTGGGGCCCACCATTTTGTTTTCAGTCTGAAAGATAATACCTCCCCCAAGCTGTAGAAGCCAAAAGGAATTTATTTCCTCCAAAAGAAGTTTCAGGAGATGCTGCATCAGTGGCTTAGACAAATCCAATTTGATTACATTATCTCCTTGTCTCCCCTTACACAACAGTCAGGGTTTTAAATGAGGGTTTAATGTGAAACTTGGTCTTCCCAGTTTCACTTTTCCACACTACTTTAGGTACAAAAGCCCTACCTTTGAAAATGAGAGTGAGAATTGTCTCATTAATCATAAGATTTCAGATCTTTGAATAAAGGTGGAGGCAATAAAAAAGATGAAAAATAGTTATTTTAGCAGAGTCAAGGCTTGAAAACACAAAAGCATACTAAAAGGGAAAGTTTCCTGTGGCCATAGGGGGGAAAAAGTCAATTGGCTCAAAAAACTAAAAATGTAAGTGACAAACCTTGTTTGATGCAAAAAATAAAAATTTTTAAAAATTAAAATAAAAAAGCCGTATTTCATGCCATGATTGGTATAGCATAGATAAATGTTCTTTTTACTGTCCAAAGTCACTTCTAGGGGATCAGTTTCTTTAAAAACAAATCTGTGAGTATTTCAGCATGCTTTTTGCTAGCTACTAATTCTACTATTTATTCTCTCCCCTTTAACTAAGTGGGAAATCTCATTTTGTGCAATGAGATGAAAAATAGCTTCCATATCTGACTTGGTTTTTGAATCACAACTCTATTATCTAAACTTCCCTAGGTCTTAGTTTTTCCCTATGTAAAATAGGGAAAATAATACCTACATTATAGAGTAATTTTAAGGCTTCGATGAGAAATTTTATTTATCATTACTATAATAAGTAATATACTTATTATTACTATATAATTTATTATATGCAAAGTACTTTATATATATAAATTTGCATAACCCCTCAACAGTCAATTCCATGTTATATATACCAATACAAACCCCATTTTACAGATAGAAAAATGGAGGCACAAAACAAGTAACTTGCACAGTCACTCACTGTAATAATCAATCAGAGAGGTGAGCATATTCAAAGGGGAAACAGAATGTTTAATAAAGGTGAAGGCAGAATTAAGGGAACTAGTATAATGATGGATCCAGGGACTACCCAACAGAAAGTCATTATCACCTCTAGGCCTAAAGGGACAAGAGAAGAAATTGATGTGGCGGAAACCAGGTGAGAGCTGCACATGGGGGAGAGAGGGCCATAGATAGTGAAACCCAGCCATGCCCAAACCACAGCCTGGCAGGAAAGGATATAATGATCTCCCTTCTTTCCCATTCTCTCTAATTTTCTGTCAGCATCCCTTCCCACTGGTCAAACTCAGATGGAATTCAGAGGTCAGGGGAGTGTAGGGGGCATAGAACACAAAGGTCAGCTGCCCAGGGTACAGAATAAAGCTAGGAATAGATCAGGAAGGGCAAGTAGAGAAAAACTAAAACATGGCAGAGCTAGGATTCAAATCCTTACTCTAAACTCATTTTATTGCCTCTTGAGCATAAACCGGTGGTTAGCTTTTCTCCTCCCTACCTGCAAAATCTGAGTGTGTCACCTCCACGTCCACGTTGAAGCCAAGCAGCCGTTTCACTGGAAATCATGACTCATAATCTTAATAACAATTTGTCAGTAGAGGACTCACAGCATAAAAAGCACAAATGGTTCACTTGAAAGAGTCCCTCCTCCTGGTTCTATTCATGGGTGCCTCTTCCCTCACCCTCTATATACAGCAGTTTTTGGACCCTCCATCTTCTCCCTTTTATCTCCACTTGCTAACACCAAGAGCTCTCCTTATTTTTAAACCTGGCACCACCACCCCTGACCCCAGAGGCTTCCTTCCCATTTCCGTGGGTTGAAGAAATTTTTCTACAAAAGATGTCTCTCTCCACAAAACATTCTTCCATCATCTACGAAGAAAACCTGTGTTCTTTATCACTGCATATGTATGTATAGGGCTTGGCACCAAAGACGACTCAACATAGCACATGGTAATGGCAGTGGTAGTGGTCCTAGAATTGTCACTTTGCCCAAATGAGGTTAAATAAAAAGCTTACAGTGACTGTAGAGAATGGGAGAAATGCAGAAGAGCCAAGCTCTAGGCAAGGAAGGCAACACTTCCGTGAGAGCATCCTGAGATGCTTCCCAGAAGACACACAGCAACCTCTCACACCATAATGGTTTTTGGCAACATTCTTTGGACTATTCTTCTCCAGAATCACTCTCCTAGGCACCTTCATCCATAAGGAGATTTTTCAAAACAAGTTACAGATGTTCTTTTCCTGAGAAACACACCAATGCATATTATTTTTCAAAATGTTGAGTTTCATGCCATGAGCATTTTATTCCTGGCCTTGCGTTAGCATGATATAAGAAACTTAAATAACCATGACCGGTGGAGGGATAATCTTTTGTTTTTCAATCTTTAAACAGACATTTAAAAAAATTGTCCATAAGTCTTCTACCCTTTTAGACATTTGTCTAAAGCAAAGTGCATTTTTCTGTCCAAATATATAGCAAGTTCAACTTTGTTCCCACTACATCACCTTTGTTTGCCTCTACAATCTATCAAATGTGTTAAACACAGAAGACATATAGGGCAAAAGAGACTTGTTTGCAGATTACTGAATCTTCATTCATCAATTTCTTTGTGTTAAATGGTAAACTTTGATGCCTACAGAATGGGTAGCTGTGTGAGTGGGAATGAGAGGAGGACTATGAAGTGGAAATATAACATCACAGATACAAGGTGGGGTGAGATGAGCAGTCTGTTTCTGTGAAGATATAGGCGTTTCTCTTCCGATGCAAATTTTCACTAAGTAATTTGGATACAATCAATCCATGGATCTGTCCACATGTCACCACCTCGCTACTGCCATCCAAATCCAAGTTCCCACCATCTCTACTGCACAAGCTTCTCTTATCAGGTGCCTCTGGACTATACCTGTCTTCGTTAGGCCTCAGCTGCTCCACAGCTCTTGCTTCTGTGGGAACTCTCACTTGGAATGTTTGGGATGACTGCAGGAACTACTAGTCATTCTGCCTCATGCCCAAACCTGGCAGCGCAGGGGCGTTAACACTCCAATGGGCGACCCTGGGCCAAAGGGGTCAGAGCTGAACAATTCAGAGGTGTATTCCCACCTGGCCTTTTAGAGGTCCCTGGTGACTATAGAATTGTCTATAGAATTTATCAGCATCTTCCATGTAACTGGATTGATTTTGCCTTCTTTCCCACCTAACACTTCCTAGTCTTCCACTTACGTTCCTTGGATCACCTTCCAGGACAAACTACTAACACACAAGCCCTTGCCTCAGACTCAGATTTATAGAGGAAACCAGACTATGCAACAGCCTCCTAATTTTCCCCAACTATCCCCTTTAACCTTCAATAACCTGTTCTACAGCAGCCAGAGCAGGTCTCCTAAAATATCAAGCATCCTATGTCATCCCTCTGCTCAAAAACTTCTAATGGTTTCCATCACACTCAGCATAAAATCCAAAGTCCTTTCAATGTCTCCCAAGGCTCAGCATGATCCAGACACTGGTCCCTCTCTCACTCTATTTTATTTTTCTCCATACCACTTACATCACATGACATTATACTGTGTATTTATCTGTTTATGGACCATCTCCTTGATTGGAATGCAAGCTCCATGGCAACAGGGACTTGTCTCTCACGCTTACCACTATATCCCCAGTGCCTTGTTCAGTGCCTCACCATGTAGGCAACAAGCAAAAATACTTGAATAAATAATGGGACACATGATTTTCATTATGCACATGGTTGTAATGCTAGAACTAACATTATCTCAAAGAGAAAAAAAAATTGCTGTCAGCTGCTTTGTTTGAGTGACTTCAGGATATGTTTATCCAACAATGGGTGAAGAATGTGATAAAAATGGCTAAGAAGCCTTGTGCCAATGATAGTCTTGGTGAGGACTAAAAAACAAAGGCCATTCCTCTTGATCAAAAGCTAGATGTAATCAAGGCTGGATTTTCCCAGGGATGGTTAGCTTTATAACTATAGACTTAAAGCTATAAAAACACCAGTATTATTGAAATGCCTGCAGGCAAAATTACTCTATTATTATGAGTCTGAATGCTCCAGCCCCAAATCCCATATTTGCTTTCCGAAATAATTATTTTTAAAGTGATTTTTTTAATAAAAAGTGACTTCTTAGGAATGCAACTATAACACTATAGCACAGATCATATCCCTACCCCAATGAAGACAGAAAAGCTAAATCTAATCTTTAAGCTTTCCTTAACACATAAAGGGGAATCTTACAGCAAAGCCCTCAGAAATCACAACTATAATCTTAAAAGAAGATAGGCACCCAAAGAAAATGTTACCTATTAAAGCCATAATTAGTAAAATTAAACACGGCTGACAACTCCAGAAGTCATTCGGGCATTTAGTTGGCAGCCACTAGGGTAACCAGCCCTCAGGTATAGCCCCAGATTTAATACTACCTAGTGACATGAGCCTGAATAAATCACTTAACCTTTGTGTCAAATGCTGTTGAGGGCAAATACTGTATCATTCATGATAGATCCTGGTATCTACCTCACACCTGGCACACAGAGGAAGTGCCCAATAGATAAGAGCTGAATGAGTAAGTCTGTAGAACTAGGTGAGGCATAATCTGTACTCTTAAAGGCCTCATGTAACTTTTAGCAAGAATTAGTATGAATTATGTCTCTATTCCTTCTGAAGATATCCATTCGCCTTTTTGCCAGCACTTTACTCCTTGGGCTAAATTAGCTACAAATTTCCACGGACAACATCACTCTCATGAGGTATCTAAATTATCATTTCAAATTAGAAAATAATCATGTCCAGTCAACAGAGATTATTGTGTTAGTAGATAAAAAGTGTTATGTATAATTTGGACATTATGACATGATTTTGGTTAAAAATTCCGTTTGAGCAGAAGACATGAACAGACATTTCTCCAAAGAAGACATCCAGGTGGCCAACAGACACATGAAAAGATGCTCAACATCACTCATCATCAGGGAAATGCAAATCAAAACCACAATGAGATATCACCTCACACCTGTCAGAATGGCTAAAATCAAAAACACAAGAAACAACAAGTGTTGGCGAGGATGTGCAGAAAAATGAACCCTCTTGCATGGCTGCTGGGAATGCAAAATGGTACAGCCACTCTGAAAAACAAAACAAAACAAATCTGGAGATTCCAAAACATTAAAAATAGAATTATCCTATAATCCAGTAATCACACTACTAGGAATCTACCCCAAAAATACCAAAACACTAATTCAAAAGGATACATCCACCCCTATATTTATAGCAGCATTATCTACAATAGCCAAAGTATGAAATCAACCCAAGTGTCCATCAAGAGATGAATGGATAGGGATGCTTGGGTGGCTCAGTTAGTTAAGCATCCAACTCTTGATTTCGGCTCAGGTCATGATCTCAGGGTTGTGAGATCAAGCCTCATGTCAGGCTCTGTGCTGGGTGTGGAACCTACTTAAGATTCTTTCTCTCTCTCTCTTCCCCTGCCCCTCCCCTTCCCTCTTGTATGTGCATGTGTTCTTGCTCTCTCTAAAAAAAAAAAAAAAGAGAGAGAGAGAGAGAAATAAAGAAGATGTGCTATACACATACAATGGAATATTATTCAGCCATAAAAAAAGAATGAAATCTTGCAACAACATGGATGGAGCTAGACAGTATAATGCTAAGTGAAATAAGGGAGTCAGAGAAAGACAAATACCATATGATTTCACTCATATGTGGAATTTAAGAAACAAAACAAATGAGCAAAGGAAAAAAGAGGGGGGCACCAAGAAATAGACTTTTAACTATAGAGAACAAACTGATGGCTCCAGAGGGGAGGTGGCAATGGGGATTAAGGAGGGCACTTGTCATGATGAGCACCAGGTAATGTATGGAATTGTTGTTTCACTACATTGTACACCTGAATCTACTATAACACTGTGTGTTAACTACATTGGAATTAAAATTTTTAAAAATTCCCTTTGAAACTAAAGATATTCCAATGGCTCTTCATGGAAGGAATATTAGATGCTGAATCAGGAGACCTAGATAAGTTACTTATGCTCTCTGAGCCTCAGTATTGCATTTGTAAAATGAAGACATCTGAGGAGATTAAAAAAAAAAAAAAAAATCTCTTCCCAGGCTAAACAAGGGCTGATCATTGTGAACACACCAATTTATTTTTTAGATATATATCAAGGGATACTTCCATTTGGTCAGCCCATGGGTCCTGGAGGAAGGAAGGGAGGAAAAAAACTATGTATCCATTATCTACTGTTACATAAAGGACCCACCCCAAATTTAATGGCTTAAAATAACAATGTATTATTACCTTTCACAAGTCTGTGGGTTGACTGGGCTAAAGCGGAAGGTTTAGATAAACACCCCTTAGAGTGTTGTGGAGGTCACTCAAGTGCTGCTTTCAGCTGAGGCGGGAATGTCTAAATTGGCTCTTATCCTTCAGGGTCTTTCCAAATGGCCTCTCAGCATTCAGTGGTCTATCTTGAGCTTCTTTAAAACACGGAGCCTAGATTCTAAGAGGAAGTATTCTTATGCTCCCATGTGCAGTGTTTATCAAGCCTCTGCTTGCATCACATTTATTAATATCCCATTGGCCAAAGCAAGTCACTTGGCCAAGCCCAGAATCAAGGTGGGGGATGCGGGTTACACAAGAGCATGAATGCCAGGAAGTATGGCTCATTGTAAGAGAAAGAAGTACAAAATGGAGACAGGAATTCGTAGATTCTATTTCTGCACCAAGCCACTGGAGGTCATTGCTTCTGGCCGGGGCAGATCAACCTCTTAAAAATCATGAAACATTTTCTCCCCAGAAATACACCCATGACATAAATGGCAATTTCAGCATGACAGGAGTTATCTGGTGTTCATCACACATGAAACATTTTTGCCACCATTAATCAGATTCATTCAATAATCCAGTAAATATTGAGGGAGGCTGTATGATTTGAAGGGCTAGAAGAATGAAAGGAATATATTTTAATTTTGCCTTTGGAAAGGTACAGCAACAAACATTTATTGAGGCCTTAAAATATATTCAGACAGGTGCTGAGCAATGAGATTGTGACAATAGAGAAGTATGATAAAAATTTCATTAGACCAAAATACAACTAGAAGGAGACTTAATCTACTAGCATTGCATTCTAACAACAATAATAATGATTATTATGGGCATTACTGATGCTATGGCTATTTTACTTTTTAAAAATCACTATACTCTTACAGTTTACATGCATTAGTTCATTGAATCCTCACAGCAACTCTATAAGGAAATTACTATCACCCCCATTTTAGAGATGACAAAACTGTGACTTAGGGAGGTCAAGCAGCTTTTCCAAGGTCACTCAAGAAATTAGAGGCAAAGGCAGGGTTCAAATCCATGTGCAAATTTATCTAGCCACCAAATATTTATTGAATTCTTCCTATGTGCCAGACTCTGAATCTTTATTCTACATTTTCACCCATTACATGTTCAACAATAGCTTCTTAATCACATGCCCAAAGGAGTTCAAAAGAGAATGAATGAATAGATGTTGAAAAAGAAAAAGAAAAAGAAAAAAAAAAATTCAGTGAGAGGAGTTTCCCCTTAGTTTAAGAATTGAGTCTCTGGGACCCAGCACTACAATGCACCACCCAAACTGTGTGTTACGAAAGGTTGCATGTAATTTACTCTCTTCCTTGGAAGCTCAATGCATTGGCCTTCTTGATCTGGAGCTGTTGCCATACTATCCTATCCCTCCTGATCACAGGAGGAGGTCCTGCCATGACTTTGAGATGCTCTTGCCTCACTGACATCATCTTTCATCATCACTTTCATTATCGACTTGGACACCTTGTATGCAGTTGATGACTAAAGGTCAAGTTTTGGGAATAAGGAATGAGGGAAGTGATGTAAACTTGAATCTTATATTCTTGCTTCAACAGTTCAATTTTGGCAATAAGAACCCTTTCCAAAGTGCCAAAACTGCAAGTACTTCAAAAAGTATTGGAAAATCTCAGATATTCTCTAGTCTTTATTATGGAGGCATGAAAGAAGACTCAAGTTGTTTTGGATATAGTCTTGGGGAGAAAAATTCTGATTAATTGTAATACATTTACAGTAAAATGCACCAGCCCTGAAGTCCTCAAGCATTCTGATTAAATGAAATTTTCCTGTGTAAGGCATAGATTTGGCCCTTGGATTCATGTCTGGATGAAAGGTGGGCCTTCTTTCTAAGGAACAACTAAAGAAAAATACAAGGCTGGAAAAAGGCAAGTAGAAGAGACAATAAAATATAATAGGAATTCAGAGAAGACTGAGACTAGCTGGGTGGCCTGTCCCTAATAAACATCACTGGGAATTGGAGAGCTGCCTAGGAGTGGGAAGTGAGGACTGAGATGAGTAACTGAAGGAAGAAATAGGGGAAGAGTATTAAGTTGCATCTTCTCCACATGGGATCTTGAGGAGAAGGGATGCATTTCCAAGAAGGTGGAATAAGTGGCTGCCTTGCTGGTTTCATTGGAAGAAAGCTAAGAAAATGCTCTGGCAGCTCCATGAGAGTAAATAAAATGTCCACCAATAAGCCACTCCTTGAAATTCAGGAGTATGAAGACTAGTTAGTTTAGAATGAAAAATAATAACCACAGGGGAAGAAGGGAGTAAGGCATTATCACCCACAAACTCTTTAAACCAAATGGATTTCTAATATATGTTTTTGTTAAATAAAGGGGTTTTCTCTGGGTGTTTGAGCAGTAAGTGATGGTCTTCTTTATATTTTTCTGACCTTTATAGATTAGTATAATAATTATATTACTTTTGGAGTCAAGGATATAACCATAATGGGATAGTGATGGGATATGTACGGAAATAGTACTCAAGATAGCTAAGGTAAGCTTCAGTGTAGGTCAGGAAAGCTGAAGATGGGGTCTGAACTTAAAGGGGTGGCCGTCACGGTGGGGACAGTATAAAGTCATTACCTGAGGACAGAGAAAAGGTAAAGGAAAAAAGGAATTTTAAAAACTTTATCCATTTCATATTTTTTCCTAAAAATAAGCTTCATAGGAAAACAGCATCAGTACCATTCAAAAGACAGAAAGCCACTAACTTAGAAAATGAGAGACAAACATATTTTTAAACCTTTTGGGTGATGAAGATAGAAAAGGCTTGATTCTTCCAATCCCAAAAAGATTGTATGCCTTCTATTACTTACAGAACATCTCCTAATTCTTATTCCTGTGAGAATGAGGCTCCTTAATACAAAGCACTGATTTTTAGAACAGTAATGTAAGTGAAGTCTTTGTATAAATGTATGTTTTTCATTATAAATGTAAAAACCACATATTTTGAAATGGAGAAGAAAATTTGCTCATAATATAACTTTGCATTGTGCTTTTTCCATTTGCTGTATATCACATAGCTTAATCATTATCTTATGTTTCTTATAGTCTTCAAAACCACCATATAAATGGCCAACTATTATATATCATAATTAATAAATTTCTTTTCAAATAGGTTGAGTATATAAAGGCAACAACACATCCAGTTGGAATGTCATTTTAGAAAGCTATAGAAAAATGTGTTTCTTGGTTGAAGCATTCAACTCTTTGCTTTCTATTTAATGCAAGAGTCTAATTTTTTCCATGGGCTCATTAAGTTATCAGTGCCTAAAGAAAGGATTCTCTCTAGGGACAATCAACATATTTGCTTATGAGTTGGAAAAGGACTTAGCTAGCATATTTATCGAATGTGTAAGTGGCCCATGAGATGGAAGCATAACAGCTATAGTAAATGACTGATTCTGAATCCAAAAAGAATTTGGTAGGCTGAAAAAATAACAGGATGAAATCAAACACGATGGCATTTCATAGAGTGAGAGTTAAACTGACTAAGAGCGTTTCTACTAGAGAAAAGAAGCCTTAGAATGAACAAGATAATGGTCTGAAATATCTGGGGCCAGGTTTGGGGGGGGGTCTTTATTATGAAAAGGGAATTTCAAATAGAACTGTAATAAAAGATAACCATGACTGTAAGGCCCAAATTAAAAATATTACCTCACAACAAATTGAGGTGTTAAAAAAAACAAAGCTGTCAAACAAAAATAATTCACTGTCATTTAATTCTTTCCATAAATATTTTTTAAAGATTTTATTATATTATTTGAGAGAGAGAGAGAGAGCAAGCACAGTGGGGGGGAAGGCAGAGGGAGAGGGAGAAGCAGACTTCCCACTGAGCAGGGAGCCCAAAGCGGGGTTAGATCCCAGGACCCTGATATCATGGCCCGAGCCGAAGGCAGACGCTTAAGCAACTGAGCCACCCAGGCGCCCCTCCATAAATATTTATTGAGCACACCTACTAGGTGCTAGCATCTTGCTGGGCGCTGAGGGTATGGCAGTGAAGGAGGCACACAGGATCCCCACCCTCAGGGTAGCCCTAAGGGCACCAGAGAGGCAGGATGAAACAAAACAATCAAATAAGCTAAAAGGAAAGTTATAAACTATGTGTTATAAACAATAAAAGGGCCTAAGATAAAGATTAGTAAGAGGGATGCATTGTAAACAGATGGCCAAGAAAAACCTTTCCATGTACTTGACACTTCAACGGAGACCTAAAGAATGAGCAGGAGCCAGTTACATAAACAGTAATGGAAAGAGTGTTCCAGGCAACGGCTCTGAGGCAAAAGAGTGTGTGTGTCTGAAAAAACAAAAGAAGGCAAATGGTGCTAGAGCCTAGTGTGTAAGGAGGGGGGATGATGAGTGAGAAGCTTGGAGAAATAGGCAGCCAACAGACTTTGTGGGCATTGTAAAAAGAGTGGGTTTTAACCAAAAGGCATTGGAGAGCCTTAAGCAGGGACTGCCTTGACCGAGTTTTGTTGTTACAAGAGCACTCTGACTGCAGTGTGGAGCACAGGTTAGGGAGAGGCCGAAGTGGAAGCAGCAGGCCAGTTAGGAGACTACTGCAGTGGTCTAGGGGAGAGAAGATGGGGGCTCAGCCCAGAGTGGTGGACATGCAGATGGAGAGAAGTGAGCAAAGCCAGGACAGCATCCTGAGAGGGAGTGTGCACAAGGTCCCTGGAAGACTTCGTAGCTGGGATGACCCCTCCTCAATAGGCCATAGAAGGGATT
Source organism: Mirounga leonina (assembly GCF_011800145.1). Taxonomy (NCBI): domain Eukaryota; kingdom Metazoa; phylum Chordata; class Mammalia; order Carnivora; family Phocidae; genus Mirounga; species Mirounga leonina. The sequence goes on from NW_023270418.1 coordinate 7,218,920, forward strand.
CTGATCTTGTAAAGCCCCTTCCAACTCTGCAACTCTTCAAGAGACAGATTCTAGAAGAGACATTGGCATGTGAACAAAGCATCTTGTGGATTCAAGACCTTATTCCTATTGATTTACATGCACAGGCCCTGTTTTTATGAAAATTTTAGCAGTGAAAGACAGTAGGTTGGGCTCAATTCCTCCGAAGAGTTAATTACTGGCCTGTCCCTAGGAGGATCAGAATAAAACAGGAGCATGTGGAAGGCATCAAGCTTACAATGTGAACATGAGCAGCACTAATGGGAACACTCCATTGCCAGGCACCGTCCTCATAATTCTACAAATTAGCCAGAGCCTCTGGAATCCCAGTTCTGCAGCTGCTGCACAGATGTGTGCTGAGCACTGGGATGGGAGCAGAGAAAGGAGGCTGGAGCAGAAAGATGATTTATCCAAATCAAACCAGGGCTCTTGGCATTTAAGGAAATGACTGCCATTCCTGTCTATACAGGGTACCCAGAAAGATCTTCTACAAATGCAAATCTGATCATGTCCTCATTTCATCCCAACTTTAAAGGCTGCTTAGCATCGCTTTTAGGATGAAGACCAAAATCCCTAGCATGGTCTTGAAGTAAGGGGAGCACATGTCCTGCTTTGCCCAGGATAGTTGGAACTTATGACTATTGTGGTCATTATCGATAACCCTTCATCTTACTCTCACCAGTGTTTCCATTTGGACAATAAATTATGTGTTTCCCCCCTACATACAAGGTCCCATATGCTCTTTTCATCCTCATTTCTTGCCATGCTCTGAGACACAGCCACACTGGCCTTCTTTCTGTTCCCCCAACTCTCCTGCATCTCTTCTGCTATAGAGGCTTTACATAAGCTGCCCTTTCTAGCTGGAAAACTCTTACACTCCCCTCCCCTTCACCAGATCACTTTGACTCCCCCTCAGACCTTCCCTGAACAGGAGAATTGTCCTTTAGCGTCTCTCTAAGCTCCACCTATATTCCTCTCCTCCTCAGCACTTATCATAGTGGGTCTCATTTTATTTACATTTATTTGGGTGGTTCTTTGATTAATGTTCAACTATCACTCCCATTTGAATGAGGGTAGTGACCATGTCTTCTTTACCACTGAAAGTCAAATGCCAACCAGATTTTAACTGAATGAATGAATGGATGGATTAATTTATTAATAAATCAGTTAGCAAACAAACTACTGGTTCCTTAATGGCTACTCCTGCCAAAACCAACAAATAAAAACAACAAATAAACAAAAACTGTGTATTAATACACTAGGAAAATGGTAAAAGATGACTTGAGATCTTTGGTATAGATTTATTGCTCTGTGTGTGTATTCCAAGTAACTATTGACTTCCATACTGATCACCTCTTAGAAGCTGGACCCTTATCCCAAAGACATGGCAATAATTCAGTGAATTACTAAAACTCCTCTTTGGAACTTGCCTGAAAAGTCTCAGTATATTCTAGTGGATCTCCTCAATAATGGCAAACTACAACCTTCAGAGGGAGGTTTTGATTGCTGGAAAAGCCAACTGGCATTTCGTACCAAGCCTGTTGAATGAGCCAGGAGACCAAGCCAGACAGGGGTGATTAGGTCAAAAATGAGGTGAAACTTCACAGAGACAAAATCTCTAATGTGTCTCCAAAACTGGCTCAGAAGGTAATTTCAAACATTTTGGCAGCAAATGTGGAAGAAGGAAATAAGCTTCCAATGGGACCTTTTTGAAAGATAAGCCCTGTTTTGTCATTTGAAAATATGTAGAAAATCAACCTCCACAAACAAATTTCTCAGAATGACAATCCCTCCTCCAAACTGTGTGGTGCTTTTGAGCTTGTAACGTGCTTTCCCCAAGTTATCCTTTCAACAAGTGACCACTCTAAGAGATTTTGCTTAGTTCATTTTGAAGAGCAAGGCAAATAGGGTTGAGGAGGTAGGGAGTGGAATCTGAGCTCTCCTGGGGTCATGAGTCATGAAGGCTTTAAAGAAATCTAACACCTCCCAGGACTAAGCATGACTGTAAAAACAAATACCATCTCCCCGAGACAGCATCACAATACGTTCCCTCAGAGCCCACCTGTTTATGCTCCTTCACCCCAGATCTGCTAGGGCCTGCCCCAGGACTGACAAACAAAACTCAGCTCTGAAATTCCATTGGCATCACCAGAATGTTTGCCTAGCAGCTTCTGGATGGAACAGGAGGGGGAAAAGCATTTTCTGAGCCCCACCTTAAATATGAAGGAGCCAAGTGCAAAGAAGAGTTACAGAGCCTAGAGCTTTGGATCTGCTTTATGTGACCTACTTTATGGCCCTTGCAATGCATCAGGAAGAATTGAGAATTAGTATGTTGGGGAGTCCTAGTAAGCCTATGTCTTGATAGCTCTCCATCTTCCCACTCTTAACCATCTAGTGTCAAATCTAGTTTTAGTTCCAGAACTTCAATGAAATAAATTAGTCTAAAAATGTTCTTCCTCCTTGCTGCCACTAATACTTTAGCCTTCTATTTCCAATCCAGAGTGCAAGGAATTTCATCTATTTGGAGCATGATCTCCTCTATCCTAAATATGAGTCAGGAGACATAAAGACAAAAGAAGTCATCTAAGATTCACAGAAATGCACTCTTCATTGTGTCGTGGGTGGCAACAGAAGGTCAAGGAAGTAAAAAACAACATGATCTGGTCCCAGGTCAAGGGAGCATAACCAGAAAGACAACCAAGACTGGACAAGTCAAAGTTTAGACCAAGCTGACAAAGGATAATCTTGGAACTAGCACCAATCTGGGAACTGCTCAAAACATTCCAGGTGACAAAATGCCCTCAAATATCTAGTGTCCGGGCCATTGATTGAGGGGAAATCTTTTTCCTGGCCTCACGCCTTGGCAACAAATAGAATCTAGGGTGTTTATCTCTTCAGCTTGTTGGATTCATTTTTACCAGTCCTTAGGAAATGTCTGCTTCCCCCTAGACTCTATTATAATCAGTGAGACCACAATTTAGTGTTCAAATTGAGACACACTTAGTGAAAGTGGACACTATTAATTTTTCTGGGAAGCAGGTATTAACCTGGGATGGTCCCAGAAAATCCAGAACTTGCCACCCTTCTTATAACAGATGCATTCTCAGTGGATGACCTCCAATTCACTCTTTTCCAAGAGAAAGAAAACAAGTAGAATGATGCCCCTTTCTGAGCCAACTAAAACCAACCAACATGTCCTCCAGCTGGTGTCTAATGACATATAACAGGTCCTGAAACCACAAACCACATCACCTAGCATTCCTTAACAAGGAATAGCTTGATATTTATCAGGACAGCCAGATATTTGCCCCCATGACAAAACACGTCATGTCCAGAGTCCCAGGGAAAGCCACCCCCGCCTCCCTGTATCCAGGCATCCAAGCCCTCACATATCTACACCAGCCCCACCCCAACCCCATCTATTTTCCAAGGGAGAGAAGCACCTTCCACGACCATGTTGATGAGATTTTTCAAATGTTTGTTTGATTTAAGATGATCAATGCAATAGCAGTGCTTCTCATACTTGCATGTTCATAAGAAGGACATAGGATCTTGTTAAAATGCAGTGAGTCTGGGGCAGGGCCTGAGATTCTACAGTCTAAAAAGCTCCCAGGTGATGCTGAGGCTGCTGGCCAATGGGCCACATTTTGAGTATGAAAGGCCTACAGCATTTATTTTAAAGGCTTAATGATATCTTAGATGTCTTTAGTGCTGACATGAGGGAAAAATCCCAATTAAATTGGTACCCAAAAAGCAACATGGGGAAAGGAAAAGTAGAAAAAGGAGGGAAATCAAGGAGAAAATAAACGGGGATAGACTGAAAGGAAAGTGGGAGGGGAAAGAAAGAAAGAAGGAAGAAAGGGAAGGAGGAAAAAAGAAAAGAAGAGAGGGATAAGAAGGGAAGAATAAAAACACTAAGTTAGGCTAGGGAAGAAAAAAATAAGGGTTCAATGGCTTTCTTTCGCATAAGTGGGAAGAAGCAGCTCCACCCCCATTGCCTGTAGCACCAGAAAGTTGTTTCCATTCCAAAGTCATCCACTGCAATAAATATCTCAAATTCCTTTATTTTCACAACTGTTGGTCAATTACTCACAGACCTGTTACAGAGTCCTCTAGTCCAGTCCAGTGACTTTCAAACTTATCACAGCGCACCCCAAAATACACACACACACACACACACACACACACACACACTGAGCAGGCGGATTCCGGTCCTGGTGAGAACCACTTCCTGACTTGCTGGAGGCAGCCTTCTTTGTCTGCACATGGCAGAGAGACAGAATGAGCTCTGGTCTCTTGTCTTCTTCTTCTAAGGACACTAATCCCATCATGGGGACCTTGTCTTCATTACCTCATCTAAACCTAATTACTACCCAAAGGCCCCACTCCTAATGCCATCATAATGCGGGTTACGGCTTCAACATAATGAATGGGGGGTGGACACAGTCAGTCCATAACACTATTTAACAAATCATCCTAAAACTTAGTGCCGCAAAATATTTATTATTAACTCTCTTGGTTCTATGAGTTGACTGGGATCAGATGGGTGGTTCTTATTTGGGATCTCTCATGCAGTTGTCATGTGTTAGCTGGATGTCCAAGATGGCCCATTTGCATGCTGACAGCTGATGACAACCATCAGCTGGGAGCGCAGCTGGAGCTGTCAACCGAAGTGAATACATGTAGCTTCTCCATGTGATTTGAGCTTCTCATAGCATGGCAGGGGGATTCCAAGACAATGTGACCCAAGAACACACATTCCAAAGGCCCAGTTGACAATTAAGTGATCTCTACATTACCTGTACATTGGTAATTAGGTACTGAATCTTGATGAGATTCAGCTTCTATCTTTTTGGTAAGAGTATTTCCCGCATGACACTTCTATTAGGAGGGATATAATACCTGGTTGTTTGTCTTTTCATGATAATAGTCATTGATGCCTAGATAAAATAATTTATCAAGAGTTCAAACTTGCATTTTTCAAAGATCATTCTGGCTATAGTGCAAGTTATCTTTAAAAGGAATAAATGTAACAGTTATGTGCAGCTTCATGAAAATAACAATCAAAACCAAATCAGAATGATAGGAAGATTTGGGGGTACTTCATCCTGGCTGGGTCATCTTAATAGTCTATAAAAATAAATAAGTTCAGTTCTAGTAATTTGGGGGTGGAGTCTTTTCGGTTTTTCACATAAAGTATCATGTCATCTGCGAAGAGAGAGAGTTTGACTCTTGTTTGCCAATTTGAATACCTTTTATTTCTTTTTGTTGTCTGATTGCTGATTCTGGGACTTCTAGTACTATGTTGAACAGTAGTGGCGAGAATGGGCATCCTTGTTGTGTTCCTGATCTTAAGAGAAAGGCTCTCAGCTTTTCCGCATTGAGTATGATATTCGCTGTGGGCTTTTCATAGATGGTTTTTATGAAATTGAAGAATGTTCCCTCTATCCCTACACTCTGAAGAGTTTTAATCAGGAAAGGATGCTGTATTTTGTCAAATGCTTTTTCTGCATCAATTGAGAGGATCATATGGTTCTTGTCTCTTCTCTTATTAATGTGTTCTATCACATTGATTGATTTGTGAATGTTGAACCAGCCTTGCATCCCAGGAAAAAATCCTACCTGGTTGTGATGGATAATCCTTTTAATTACTGTTGGATCCTATTAGCTAGGATTTTGTTGAGAATTTTGGCTTCCATATTCATCTGGGATATTGGTCTGTAATTCTCCTTTTTGATGGGGTCTTTGCCTGGTTTTCAGATCCAGGTAATGTTGGCCTCAAAGAAGGAGTTTGGAAGTTTTCCTTCTGTTTCTATTTTTTGAAACAGTTTCAGAAGAATAGGTATTATTTCTTCTTTGAATGTTTGGTAGCATTCCCCTGGGAATCCATCAGGCCCTGGACTCTTGTTTTTTGGGAGGTTTTTGATCAGTGCTTCAATTTCATTACTGGTTATTGGTCTATTCAGATTGTCAATTTCTTCCTGTTTCAGTCTTGGTACTTTATAGGTTTCCAGGAAGGCAGCCATTTCTTCCAGGTTGCTTAATTTATTGGCATATAGTTGTTGATAACAATTTCTAATAATTGTTTCTATTTCCTTGGTGTTAGCCGTGATCTCTCCCCTTTCATGCATAATTTTATTAATTTGGGTCCTTTCTCTTTTCTTTTGGATAAGTCTGGCCAGTGGTTTATCAATCTTATTAATTCTTTCAAAGAACCAGCTTCTAGTTTTGTTGATCTGCTCTACTGTATTTCTGGTTTCTAATTCATTGATCTCTGCTCTAATCTTAATTATTTCTCTTCTCCTGCTTGGCTTAGGCTTTATTTGTTGTTCTTTCACTTATATGTGGAACATAAGGAATAGCATGGAGGACATTAGGAGAAGGAAGAAAAAAATGAAGGAGGGGAAATCAGAGGGGGAGGTGAACCATGAGAGACTATGGACTATGGGAAACAAACTGAGGGTTTCAGAGGGGAGGGGTTGGGAGAGATGGGTTAGCCCAGTGATGGGTATTAAGGAGGGCACGTATTGCATGGAGCACTGGGTATTGTACGCAAACAATGAATCATGGAACACTACCTCAAAAACTAATGATGTATTGTATGGTGACTAATATAACATAATAAAATAAATAAATAAATAAATAAATAAATAAATAAATAAATAAATAAAATTCAAAGGGAAAAATAAAAGGAATAAATTGTTTTGGCACACCCTTTCACTGATAAGATTGCCATTTTAAAAATTTGAAATAAAACATAAAACATCTACCCTTGAAGATTAACTAAAAAAATGCATATACTTCAAACTAGGATGGATATGTGTACTATTAAACATTTGGTTTCTTTAAATGCTTCCTTCTTCTCTCCTTTCTCCTTCTATCTTTCTTTCCTTTCTCTAGTCTTACCCTTCTACCCTCCTTCCCCCTCTCTCTTTCTTAGTTTTTTTTTTTTTCAGGTAAGGAAATATCTTGAGCTTTTTTAAAAAATAAAGGCAGCAAATAAAAATGTAACAAGATTACAAATACTGTGATAAAAGCTGCTTTTATCAAGACGTTTTCTCAACTGAGGAGTACATACCTCACTGTAGGAGCCGTGGTCAGAATTCTTACTGGAAGGTGAGATTGCATTTCAGCAATAAACCAAACCCTACCTGCATCACCTGAGAGGGGACAGGGCAGCAGAGAGGACAGAGCATGAGCAGTGGCATCTGAAACCTAACTGGATCCCCAGCTCCACCACATACTGTGTCATCACTGCTACTGGTCCAAGCAGCCTGGTGCTTCTCATGCTTTCACAGGCCTTCCACCCGCCTATGGATGGTGTTAGAATGCAGAATCTGGTTCAGTTAGTGCTGGCATGGGGCCTGAGAGTCTGCACTTCTGATGAGCTCCCAGGTGACACCTATTCTGCTAGACTGTGGACCACACATGGAGAAGGAGGCTCTAGAATCCACGGGAGCCACTGTCTCTTCAATGAAAGCCAATCCTTTGTCAGTTTTCCCTACGTGGAACAGTATTTTCCCTATTGGATCATGAGCATATCAAGTGACATCATCACTGCCTTAATGATCCCTGTTAGTTGAAAATGTTTCCCAAGTCACTTTATAATAAATGGCATTACTTACTCCTTGACCACAGGGTATTTATGGTAACCTACTTCAAGTAATGCTACATGTGATAAAAGAGATCCAGCACTGCCCTATGCAAAGAGCAGACAGCAAGGCGGTATGGAAGCCCACCAAGAAGCAATACTCTTGTCTCTGTCCAAGAGAAGCCAAGATTTTACCACAGGGCTGAAGTCTGGGTGGCCCTTTGGGTTTCCAGTCTACATCAGAAGCACACACCAAAAAACGACTTTATGATAATTAGCCTCCACGACATACTTTAAAGGGAGGCATTATTAGACCCATGTTAGAGGTGGAGAAACTATAGACATGGGGAAGTTATTTTCCCATCCAAGGCCACCCAAAGTGTCAGGGATGAAAATGAGGTCAAGAACCAAAACCTATGGTTCATCAGTCCTCAGTCTAAGCCGTGAGACATTTTCTATGAAGAATGTTTATGCTCTGGTTTAGAAGTCTGTATTAAAAGTGAAGGATAGAAGAGCACAAAAGAGCTCTAGATAAAATATTTTGTTATTTGTCGCAATTTGTGATGATTTTGAATTTATTCATTGCCAAAAGCTTTTTTCACAGTCCTCATTTCTTGTTTGTCTTTCATTATTATGCCTGTGCCTGTGTGACTTAGACACATTATTTAACCTCTGTGTCCCCCTTTCCTCACCTGTGAAAAATTGGAGCTCAAAGAGGATGAGATGAGATAATGCACGCAGGGAACGTTAGCGGTCTGGCATGTGGTAGACATTACATAAGTGTTAGTTATTCCTACACAGATAGCACAGTACATCTCCTCAATCATAATGCAGGTTGGCCCCTGGCAGGAGCCATGAGCTGCTCTACTTTGTTCTCCTTGAGGCCAGAGCAGTGCTGAACTTAGACCAGGCTTAAAAAAATGATTTCCTGGGCACCTGGGTGGCTCAGATGGTTAAGGGTCTGCCTTCACTCAGGTCACGATCCCAGGGTCCTGGGATCGAGTCCCGCCTCGGGCTTCCTGCTCCTTGGGAGCCTGCTTCTCCTTCTGCCTCTCTCTCTCTCTCTCTCTGTCTCTCATGAATAAATAAATAAAATCTTAAAAAAAAATTATTTCCTGTCTGAATCCCAAAGACCAAGAGCTTCTCTATGTGACTCAATTCCCTTGCCAAGTTTCATACTGTGTTAGACATAGCCCTCTAACTTTCCCAGAATATTTACCATAATGTACACGAGATATCCAGTTTCCAAGAACATTTTTTAAGTTACTGTGATTTTCTCCATGTTTTATAATCTTCAAAGTGATTTCACAAACACTACCCTCTCACTTAAACCTTTAAAGAGATACTATGAAAAAGGCAAAATCTTAATGTGTCCATTTTACAGATGGGGAAACTGAGACCTTCTGAAGTAAAGTAATTCCCTTAAGGTCATACTGATTATTGGTAATAATAATAATAATAATAATAGTTACTACTACTGACATCTTTGAAGACTTAATATTAGATTAAACACATGAGATTGCTGATATTCTACCATTTTTAACCTATACAAAAAAAGGTAACCTCATACTGTTGAACCTAAATGATAAGTGTATCGTGTCATTCAAGTCTCACATCAATCCTATAAGGTAAGAGCAAACCTCTATTTTAACAATATGGGGAATGAAGCCCTGGGCATAAATATGCTTACCCGAGGTCAAGCAGTGGAGCTCGGATTCAAACCTAGACTGGTAGCTCTCCCACACCACCCCTCTAGCACACAGCTAGGAAATGGTGGAGGTTGTAGTGCTAGCTGGAGCTCTATTGATCCACTTTTTTTTTTTTTTTGGTATTAAAAACGTAGCATGTTTATACTGATAAGGAAAATCTGTGTCCTAAGATGGCCAACCGAGCCAGTGAGAGAGTCCCAGTCCTTGCCCCGGGGCTCTTCTGGGTTATTCTCTCTGCTCTGCTTCCCGCGCACACCAATCCAGGTTCTTCTCCCTTCCCTGCTTCACGCACCTGCCAAAAGTGCCAAGTATGCGGAAGCAGAAGTGTATAAATTATCCCCTTTGTGCTCAGGGCTCAGACCTTTGGAGACCACTCTCCTCTGAGCCCACCGGTGTTAAATAAACCTCCGATCCTCCAAGATCTCCGGGTGCCCGCTTGATTCTTCCATTGGGCGATCCAGTCCAGGTTCTGTAACAATACTAAATCTCCACAACAACCACATAAGGGAAAAAAGACCATCCTCATACTACAGATGAGAAAGCTGAGGCTCAGAAAGTTTTCCTGGCTTGGTCAGTCACACAGCTACTAAATGTTGGAGCTGGGACTCAACTAAGAGCTGTACATCTTCAAAGTCGGGGCTCTTCACCACCACATCAGTGGTTCCCAAATCACCTGGGGACCTTTTAAAATTTCCAATGTCCAGGTGACTCTGCAGACCAACGAAAGCACAGCCCCTTGAGGTGGAACACAGGTTGTGAGTAGTTTTTGGAACTCCTAAGGTGAGCCCAACGTGCAGACAAACTTGGGAACTACTGCACACGACGCTCCATCCCTTCCCACCCCTGCCTCGTACCTCTTCTACCACACGGCACCTACTAGCTGATAAAATCTGACCCTGAGGTCTCTGCCATCAGTAGTGATCTTTAGTAGGTCTCTGCCAACCACACAGTAGTGATCTTTATCGTGCTTTGTACAGTGAATGCCTATTTCCTGGACACATTCTGCAGAGAGCTCCAAGCAGAAACCAAAACAAGCCACAGCAAAGGGCCAATGACAGTACCTTCCCATTGACAACAATCAGCTGCCACCAAGGCTGAAGTAGAAAACACTTTATCTGGGGAGGCCCTGCACTCTCCTGAGAGCTTAGCTTTGGCTTCAGTAGACAGTGTGAACCGGGACAGCTGAACTTCACTGGTGTCTGGCTGGGGAGAGAGGGGGAGGCGCCAGTCAGCCTTGCTGAGTGGGACAGCCCTCTGCCTTCCCCATTACTCACATTCGCCGTATGCAGGGTCAGGGCCGTGCTACTGAAGGTAACCCGGGAGGCGTGCATTCCCTCCCACTATGTCCAGCCACAACCAGTTCAGAATACTTCTTTATGAACTTCGCTTATTCTTAAAAATATGCTTCTTTGATTCCTGCAAGCCAAGTCCATGGAAAAATAACGGAAACCAAATGCCAGGGAAATGGCGCCAAGGCAAACACATGCGAGCCCTGAAATAACAGGAGATACTGTGGTCACGTCTGACCTTCTGAACTGTGCTACGGGTTCAAGCAAAAACAGCTCTCCCTGCTGCTGAAGGGGTGCATGGTAATACTTTATTTGTAATGCAGAAGAGCTTGGTTTTTAAAGAGATGGCCTTTTGAAACTGTAGGGACTCAGCCAAGGGGCCAGAAATAATATTTTGAGGAATGACTTTTTTTTAAAGGCCACACTTCACTTTCCATAAGCTCAGAATCTTCTGATTTTTATCTGTCAGTGATGAATATGCAAGACCTCCAGAATTTATACAAGTGTTTGTTTTTTGATTATACCAATATTTGGGTGCAGTCTAACAGAGAAGTAGAAATGCAAGTTCACTTGTTTATTTTAGCAGCCTGCAAGAGATAAATGTGGAAGGACCTAGATGGAAAAGAAAAATGGCGGGTGCCTGGGTGGTGCAGTCAGTTAAACATCTGACTCTTGGTTTCGACTCAGGTCATGATCTCAGGGTCGTGAGATCAAGCCCTACATCTGGCTCTGCACTCAGCGCAGAGTCTGCTTGGGATCCTCTCTCCATTTCCCCCTGCCCCTGCCACCACGCTGCTCGCTTGCTCTCTCAAATAAATAAATAAATCTTGAAAAAAAAAAAGTAAAGTAAAGTAAAATGACCCAGGGTCAAAAATGAATAGAGAAGTCTCCTGGTGTCCATGCTAACCAGTTTGGTCCCCAGCAGCGGGCATTCTCAGTGCTGCTGGGTGCGTGCTGCAAACCGTTACATTCCTATGAGATGCCAGGAACTGCATTCTTGGGCACACAACACAAGTCACCAGGAGGAATCTGCTCTATGTTAGCATTACCAAGAAAAGACCACAAGCTACAGAGTTTATGCAAATGAAGATTGGTTCCCATGGAAAAGATTCCTGTATTAAAATAATAGCCAAGTTTGTCTAGGAGTGAAATACTTATTTTCATATTGTTTTTCAGATAATAGTCTTTTCCTTTAGTTACATTATTTGCTGCGGATCTAGAAGATGTCTGTCTTAAAGAGAAAAAATACATGGTAAGACTAGCTTTATTGCAATTAGTGTGGGGCAAAATACTCTATAAAGGAAATAATAATAGCAAATACTTTGTAGAGCTTACTATATGTTCAGGCACACAGTAAAGCTGACCTGCTTTTCATGTATTAATAGATTTAATCCTCACAAACAGTGATTGCTGTTGTGTCCAGAAGTTTTATTTTTATTTTAATGGATATTTATCAATCTTTTCATCTGTCGTTTAGAAATCAAAAAATCAAAACATTAAGAACAGAAAAAAATTCCCCAATCATAGAAATATTCCTCCTGTATTTTCTTCTACAAGGTTTAACTATTCAGTTTTGATATTCAAATTTATAATTTATCTGGAATTTATTTTGGATTAAAACACGAGGTAGGAATAGAATATATATTTTTTCCCAACAGATAACCAATCCTCCTAGTATCACCTATCCCCAATACTACCATCTTTTCCAAACTGATGATGTCACATTCCTCATATGCTGAGTTTACACATCTTAGTGAGTTGGGCTATGGGCTCTGTTGTCTATTCCTGTCACAACACCACACAACCTTAATTTCTTACAGTTTTACAATAAGTTTACATCTGGTAGAACAATTCCAACACCCTTCCCCACCCATCTTGTCTTTTTTTTTTTTTTTTTTGATAGTGACCTCTGCCCTTTCATATCAAGTTTACAATTACCTGATTAAGTTCTAGGGAAAACTCTATTGAGATTTTTGTTGTAATTTCTAAGTTAACTTGGGAGAATTGATATCTGCTTGATACTGAGTCATCACCTCAATGGAGATGGTATCGTTTCTCTATTTCTATAGCCTTTCTCCCCTGCCCCTCGCCATTGACAGAAGGAGTCTTTGTCTTATTCCTGATTCTTAAGAAAAATATTTTAACAGTTCCTCCTTAAAAATATTTACTTAGGTCTTTAGTAGACACCCTTCATTAATTAAGCAAGGTTCCTCTATTCCTATTTTGCTAAGAGTTGGCTAAGAGAGTTTTTAATTGTAAATAGGTATTAAATTTTATCAAATGTTATTGAGACAATTCCACAATTCCATGGTTTTTCTCCTTTAATCTTTTTAATGTCAAATCATCTTTGCATTCCTTTGATAAATCCAATTTTTTTTCCTTAATCCCCTTTATCCATTTCACCCATACCCTCACCCACCTCCCCTCTGGCAGCCACCAGTTTGCTCTCTGTACTTAAGAGTCTGTTTGTCTCTTCTTTCTTTGTTTATTCATTTGTTTTGTTTCTTAAATTCCATATATGAGTGAAATCACATGGTATTTGTCTTTCTCTCACTTATTTTCTTAGCATTATATCTTCTAGGTCCATCTATGTTATTATAAATGGCAAGATCTCATTCTTTTTTATGGCTGAGTAATACTCATTACTCCAATATTTTTATGCCACATCTTTATCCACTTATCTATGGACATGGTTGCTTCCATATCTTGGCTATTGTAAATAATGCTGCAATAAACATAGGAGTGCATGTATCTTTTTGAACTCGAGTTTTTGTTTTCTTTGGGTAAATACTCAGTGGTAGAATTACTGAATCATATGGTAATTCTATTTTTAACTTTTTGAGGAACCTCCATACTAATTTCCACAGTGGCTGCACCAGTTGGCATTCCCACCAACAGTGCATGAGAATTCCTTTGTCTCCACATCCTCACCAACACTTGTTTCTTGTCTTTTTAATTTTAGCCATTCTGACCAGTATGAGGTGATATCTCATTGTAGTTTTGATTTGCATTTCCCTGGATGATTAGGGATGTTGAACATCTAGTATTTTGCTTATTTATACACATATATTTATAAACGTGGCTGATTCGTAATCTTTCCTTCTTGTAGTCTCCTTGTATCAGTTGGAAAATGTTCCCTATCTTCCACTCTTTAATAAAATTGGCATTAGCATGTGATTATCTGTTCCTCGAATGTTTAGCCAAACTCATCTTGTCCTATGGAAGTGCAGGGGGTAAACTATTAACAACTGATTCCATTTCTTTAATGATAAAGATTGTACTATTTATTTCCATTTCTTCTTGGGATAGTTTTCATAAGTCACATTTTTCTAGGACATTGATCATTTCTGTCTTTTTAAATCTATTGGCATAACACTATCTTCTTTACAATCCGTAGTTACGAATCCTTTTTCATTTCTAATATTGTTTGTGAATGCCGAGTCTTTAAAAAAGAAAAAGTTTTGCTAAATGTTTGTCTATTTTATTAGTTGTTTTTTTTTTTTTTTTTTTAATCAATTGGAGTGGACGCTGTGCTCCACCCAGATTCCCTAGGGTTCCTTTACCCCTCACCAGATTCAGGGTGGTTTTGCTTCCAATGGCCAACACCTAAAACTCTTCTTCAGAGGACTGTCCTCACTCAAGCTACTAGAGCCACTTTGCCCAAGAGAGACCAAAGTGTCTGGAAATTCCCATCTGCTCCAGTTAACCCTTGGCCAATAACTGGCAGCTGTGGGAGCATGGAAGCCCCCAAGTGGAACAGCTTCTTTATCCCTAATAATGTATTTTATCTTAAAACCTATTTGTCAGAGTGTATTTGCTTCAGCCAGTGTTCCAAAGTTATCACTGTCTAGGATATCACTGGCCTGAGGTAACTTTTTATATTGTTTGCTGGGGAGGTGTGGCAGGCAGTTCCAGAACTATGCACATAAGATAAATTCAAATTCCAAACCCATGCTGGAAGCAGCATTTTGACATCGTTTTATTCTCTTTGACCCAAAAAGGAGACTTTCATGGTGATATCCTTTCCAAAAAAAAAAAAAAATGTAACAAATCCAAGGCTGAAACTATAGGCAACTCCACTTCCTACTTCTTGAAGGTGATGAACCATCTTGCTTTCTCAGAAATAGCAGAGATACCTCTGTCATCCAACTCCTATTAAACCATCTCATGCTCCTTGTGCCAAGAAGAATTCTTGCTGGAATTGTTCTTCTCAAAAACAAAATAAAAACAAAAACAAACAGAACGAAAAACCCACACATACTCAGGAACACAGCTATTTTTAATTAGCCGTGGATGGAATGTGTTAGTATCCCTCCCTCCATAATAAATCCTTGTAACTAAATAACAAACACTTGCTATTCTTGTGCATGCAGAAGCCAGAAGTTTTTCTCAGCATAGAGAAGTGATAGAGGTGAGAGCAGAGAGGATAGGGATGAACAAGGTGTAGGGTTTTTAGACAAGTGAAGGAGGAAGGCTATGTTTAAGGTGGACACAGCAGGGCTTGTCTGAGGAATCTCATGGATCTTAGGTTTCTGCTCTGTTTGCTGATCAGAGAAAAGGAGGCTGCATGGTTAAGAGCAGAGGCCTCAGTCAGATAGACATTGGTTTAAGCCCTATCTCTGCAATGCAGTAGCTGTGTGATGCTTGGCAAATTGCCTAACCTCTCTGAACTACAGTTTGCTCATCAGTAATGTGAATAATTCTTCCTACACTACAGGGTTTTTGTGAACACTAAATGAGAAACCTGTTAAGCCCTAGTCACAGTACCTAGAACAAAGTAAGTAGCTATAATTAATAACCCAATGCAGTAAGACCTATTGTTATTACTGTTTATGGAGAACAGAACTAGTACCATATAATGAGGATATGCAGTTATGCTAAGGGGCCCTCCATTTATTATGGAGGGAGGGATACTAACACATCCTACCTAGGGCCAATTAAAAAGAACTGTGTTCCTGAGTGTGTGTGTGTGTTTGATTTGTTTTGTTCAGGAGAGGAACAGTTTCAGCAACTCTGGCAGAAGAAACATAGCATGTTCTAATGGGACTTGGGTGACTGAGGCACCTTGCTGCTATTTCTGAGAAAGCAAGATAGTTGTACTAAGGGACCCAAAACAATTTCTCGTGTGTGATCTCATCATGAGGTCTATCCCTCCCCACTAAAAAGCTACCACCTAGGGGCCATTGGGAGACATGTGTTTGACTGGATTAAGGAATTATGGTGCTGAGACAGGAAGATAAACAAGAGCTATCTTACACATTACTAAGTGTTGTTAAGGGACCAAAACACATTAAGAGCCAGGGTCACATTGGATAAAACCAGCTGCTGAGAGAATCAGACACTGGACAGGTAGGTTTTGGTGAGGAAAAGGGGGAGGGAAGAGGTAGTGAAGGACCCAAGACACAGGTTGATCCTGCCCCTTGGAGATCAGGTCACCCATGGAGCATCAAATAGGAAGGGTAGAATGGTCCTGAAAGCGGCATAGGAGAGGAAGACTGGAGTCCAACTTTACCAGTTTTAAATTTTGCTTTAGGTGAGAACTAAAGAAAAGATAAATATTTTGGAAATTGGAACCATTTCTAAGATTCCTATCCAATGATGTGCTTGTGTGAAAATTCATGACTACTCATGAATCCTTATCCTGCCTTTTGTTGAAGGCTTAAGTCAGTCTGAATATAAGAAAGAAATGCAGGAAATCTTAAGCTCCTGGAATGAAGCAGCATAAAGGACTTATGGGCAGTGACTGTCCTGCCTTCCCCTGACTCATGCTCTGGCTGGCAGTGCAGCTCTGAGCCTCGCCCCAGGTTTATTCCTCAAGCCAGATGTTGAAGACAACCCTGCTGCACAAGGAACTGCCAAAGGTACTGGGAACCCCCAAGGGCTGGGCCTGAACAAATCAGTTACTCAACAATATGTCTTATGTCCATATTCTATTTAAGACAAAGGAATTGCCCCCCATGAGTAAAACCAGGCTAGTGGGCAAAAGCCACAGAGAGACAATTGTTGATCCAAAATTAGGAAAGACTCCTAAAAGAGCTGTTCAAGGATAGAATGTAAAATACTAAAATCCCCATCACTAAATGTGTTTCAAGCAGAGGATGGCTTGCAGAAATTCAGATATTAAGGAGGAGATTGGACCTGACAAGTTTACAATTCACTTCCATTTTCCAGTTCTATAAAATAGAAGAAATGACCACCAGTTACAATGAATTGACAGTTTAATCAAGAAAACAGAAATTGTAGAAATAATAGCAGCTCCAAAGCAACATATAATAAAACAAACTAAAGGTCCAAAACCTCAGTACAGAAATACCAAAAATAGCTGGCCTGAGAAAACTCAGGAGAGACCCCAAATTTCTTCATACCAAGGAAGATTCATCCCTTTGCATAAGCAATAATTAGATGAGGTTTCTGGTAGTGAAGATAAAAGTGAAGTACACAGATGATTCAGAGCCAGAAGAATTGGTACACAAGTTCTCATGTAGTCCCCACCAGATTCCTACTTACATGCAGTAGAGAACATGATGCTTGCCAATAAATAATAATAATGACCTTAAATAAACAATTGCTTTGCCATATCATGAGAAAAAGCAGATCTGCTTGAATTCTGTTCTCTGCATTTGTGCACACTACAGGTCTTTTCTCAATATTTTGCTTTGCAATATGTTAGAATTCAAAGTCATGGCTTACCAAACTTAACTGTTAATTCAGAAGATAGAAGCCATGACCTCATGATTTGCCATGGGCTTATTATCATTACTTAGTCATTCTTCACTTCTGACAGTGCCTGCAGAATCAGATTAGAGAGGGTATTCTTAATCCTACTAACATGAGTCAGCCTGAAACAGGAAAGAGATAAAAATTAACGAGGGCCTTGCTACTCAGTGTGGTCCAAAGACCAGCTGCAATGTTACCACCTAGGAGCTCCACAGCAAAGCAGAACCTCAGCTCTTGCCACCCCGCTCCCAGATTTGCTGAATCATAATCTGCATTTTAACAAGATTCCACCATGAAACAAAAGCAAAAATGAACTATTGGTACTTCATCAACATAAAAAGCTTTTAGGGGCACCTGGGTGGCTCAGTTGGTTAAGCATCCAACTCTTGGTTTCTGCTCAGGTTATGATCTCAGGATCGTGAGATTGAACCCTGGGTCAGGCTCTGCACTCTGCACAGAATCTGCTTAAGACTCTCTTCCCCTCTCCCGCTGCCCCTTCTCTTCTCTCTCTCTCTCTTGAATAAATAAATCTTAAAAAAAACAAAGCTTCTACACAGCAAAGGAAACAATCAACAATACTAAAAGGCAATCTACAGAATGGGAGAAGATATTTGCAAATGACATATCTGATAAAAGGATAGTATCCCAAATCTATAAAGAGCTTATCAAACTCAACAGCCCCCCAAAAAATAATCCAGTTAAGAAATGGGCAGAAGACATGAATAGACATTTTCCCAAAGAAGGCATCCAGATGGCTAACAGACACATGAAAAGATGCTCAACATCACTCATCATCAGGGAAATACAAATCAAAACCATGATGAGATACTACCTCATACCTGTCAGAATGGCTAAAATTAACAACACAAGAAACAACAGATGTTGGCAAGGATGTGGAGAAAGGGGAACCCTCCTACACTGTTGGTGAATGCAAGCTGGTGCAGCCACTCTGGAAAACAGTACAGAGGTTCCTCAAAAAGTTAAAAATATCTTAAATTACAAATTCCTCAAAATTCCTCAAAAAAGTTAAAAATACTACCCTATGACCCAGCAATTGCACTACTAGGCATTTATCCAGGATACAAAAATACTGATTCAAAATGGCTTATGCACCCCAATGTTTATAGCAGCATTATCTACAATAGCCCAATTATGGAAAGAGCCCAAACATCCATCAACTGATGGATGGATAAAGAAGATGTGGGGTATATATATATATATATATATATATATATATATATATATATATGCAATGGAATATTACTCAGCCATCAAAAAGAATGAAATCTTGTCATTTGCAACATGACTGGATCTAGAGTGTATTACGCTAAGCAAAATAAGTCATTCAGAGAAAGACAAATACTGTATGACTTCAGTCGTATGTGGAATTTAAGAACCAAAACAGATGAACCTAGGGGAAGGGGAAAAAAAGAGAGACGGAGGCAAACCATAAGAGACTCTTAACCATAGAGAACTAACTGAGGGCTGCTGGGGGGGAGGTGGGGGATTGGCTAAATGGGTGATGGGTATTAAGGAGGGCACTTGTGATGAGCACTGGATGTTATATGTAAATGATGAATCACTGACTTCTACTCCTGAAACCAATATTACACTGTATGTGAACTAATTAGAATTTAAAACAAAAACTTAAAAAATTAAACAAGATTCCCCCATGATTCATATGTACCTTAAAATTTGAGAAGTCCTAAACTAGGGAACAATGATTCTGTTGCCCACCTTCTGACCTTCACCCCCTGAAAGCTTTAGGAAGCAACAGTAGCTTCTGGAAAAAAAAAAAAAAATAGAGAAAATTACACAGACTGTAATCATTAATGAAATCATTGATCAAGTGTTTGCATCGTTTTAGAAAATTTCCTATTGCTAACATAGCTATGCTTAAAATGGGCTGGCAGACCCTCTGGCTTGTTCTGACCCGAGTCAGCTGATGAGCCTCAGTTAATCATTAGACGTCAGGGAAAAGGAGAGGAAAGACTTCCACAAGTGCTCATACATGGAGGGCCAGCTGTTTCTCATAAGCTGCCGTGAACAAGCCTAGCAGGACCTCATCCTTTATAACCTGCAACCTCCTGCCTCTTTGTCCACGGAGGCAAATCCTTTCTGCTGGGGTGACTTCTGAGACACCCATAGCCCCAAAGAGGGCACGGGTGTGGCAGTGGAGGGAACTTTTTCAGCATCCAGATGTGAGAAATGCATAAAACAAAAATAAAGTATTTCCTAGAATACTTCCTCAATTCAAAAAGGCCACTGATTACAGGAAACAACCTAGATTTAAAATAGCTTTTCAGGAGGGGTGGTCTACAGTTCTTTAAATAAATCACAGACGTGACCCCGTTTTTAAAAAGTAAAATTGAGTAGGGCAGGGTTTGTGAGAGTATGTCCTAGAATCAAGAAAATTTGGTACATCTGTGCTTGATAGTCTCATTGGCCAGTTTTGCTAGCAGGTATTAGCAATTAAGTCTTTACAAGTACATGCAAATGCACGTGAAAAAAAATGATGGTACCTGTTTTCTGCAGTTATCTGTTTCACTGCAGGACTGAAATCCAACCCAGAGGGCAACAAGGAAGAGAAATATCAAGACTCCACCTTTACCAAATACATTTGTATTGAAAATCAGATAGATACAAGAGCTTTGTGCTCCTACAAAACTGTGCCTAGCATGATGTGGGGCCTGAATCTGGTCACCAAATGTCCCCTATTTCATGAAGAAAAACCATCTTACCATGGGTGTATATATATGCATGGGCTACAGGGGATATGGTATTGGTCAGAAGCAGAGAGAGAAACTGAGGTCCTAAAAGGGGACAAAAATTTCTCCAAAACACATTGTGAGTCAGCGAGATTCTGAGTCCCTAATGTGCAAGGTTAGTTTCTTTCCCTCCCTGACACCGCCTCTTTTAAACTGTTCTGGGTCCTCTGGTGTAACAGCCACACTCGTTTCAATAGGGAAGCTCTAACAGGAGAAAATGCCATCAGGAAATTCAAAGTAACAGTTGTTAACTGCATGCCAAAGGTAGACAATGGACTTCCCCATCCTGCCTGGGTATGAATATCCTCAAATCACCATTGCCATGTGTCATAGAATTTATAATGAATCGTCTTTGCTGATGGAAAAGTGCTTTCTTCCTATAGCCGTTTGGAAAGTTGTTGTATACCTTTTTTTAACCATAGAGAAACTCAGGAAGAAAAATCTCATAGGTCAAGGGGTGGGAAAATCTGTGTCACAAGGAACTGTGGTCATGTTTGCTTTTATAGATCTTTCTCTGAAAAAAAAAAAAAAAAAAAAAACAAAGAAAAACCTAAATGGATACTTATAAAATGCAAAAGGTTTTTTTAAAGAATTCGTCATAGAGACTTTAAGCTTTCAAGGAGAGACACCACGGGCTTATCTCTCCCCTGAATCCTAAAGCTCCCTCTAGTGACCAAGAACTTAACACTACTACAGGTATAGATCATAACCATATTCTAAAGCCTCTTGTTTTTAGATAGCACCCTGAAGTTTCTATAGCATTTTCACATCGGTCTGATCATTCAACACAGAAACCTAAAAAACAAAAGTATCCTTTCTCCCATTTAATGTACAAGAAACTGAGGCTCAAATGGGCCAAGACTTGTAGAGTCA
Organism: Mirounga leonina; assembly: GCF_011800145.1. NCBI lineage: Eukaryota > Metazoa > Chordata > Mammalia > Carnivora > Phocidae > Mirounga > Mirounga leonina. The sequence goes on from NW_023270418.1 coordinate 7,239,885, forward strand.
CGTGGCTGTAACAAGAGACTGGAACTGGAGGCCCGGTCTCCCATGTTCTGCTGCGCTGCCTCATGATCTGTGGCAATTGGGAAAAGTCATCCATGACTATTCTTATAAAAAGCACTCATGGAAGAATTTTTAAGGGATCTACAGAAGTGATTGTTGACTTTCAAGGGGTCCCTTTGAGAATCTGATGAGAGTTGTGGCCCATACGTATACATTTTTCCATATAGCCTCAGGAAATACATGGATCACCCTGAAGGGTGTCTACTAACCCTCTAGATCTCCAAGGACCCCACATTAAAAAGTTACTGACATCTACTGGATATAATCTTGAGATATCAAGAACTCAAAGAATATGAACTTTGAAGTCCTTTACTCTTTCCTTTAATTATGATGTTTTCCATGCTTATCTAGTTACCTCTTTACCCCATTGTTCAGAGTATTTACAAGGATTGAACAAATTAGTATATATTTGCTAACATTTAAGGAAAAGCCTGTGAATACTGCCATCAAGGCATTCTAGCTTTCCCACAGGCATGCCTGGGATTAGTGGCAAACTAAGATGTTTCTAGGAAAGTAGTAATTTGAAAGCATTTTTTCAAATGTAAGAGCATACCACAGTCTCCCCAGCTGGCTCTGTAGAGAATCTAAGGAAGCAACATAGTGAATATATAGAGGACTTTTTTCAGTGAACAAAAACCAGTATTGCCTCTAAATTCTCAGCTCTTTTCATCCCAGCATTTCCAATGGCTTTGGAAAAGCCCAAATCAACAGTGATGGTTTGCTAGTTCACGTAAGTCTCTTCCACATAGGCTCCATGAGGGTAGGGACCATATCTATATGAATCAGCTGTATTCCCAACATCCAACAAAGCCCCCAGCACTATAATATACTCAATAGATATTTGACGAATGACTATGTGAATGGTCATCTTTGAGTGAGCCCCTCGGGGAAACTACTCATTTCCCTCCCTAATTAACCAGTGGCCTCTGGTAACACTCCACACAGGCAACCTCAGGTTCCAGATCCTTGCCTGCTCTGATGAAAAGTTCTGTCCTCTATTCTGTGACCTACACCCACAGTCTACAATGGGTTGTAAACAAACCTAAGCAATGATCACAGCTTCCTGCCTTAGCCCTCCCAGAAAGGATGGCACAGTTTAAAAGGGATGTATTAACCTTCAAGTAAAATGCAGCACTCCAGTGACTAGACCATCCAGCCATTAAGGCTACTAGGAAGGAGTGAGGAAGGTATTTCTGGATCATCTCACACAACCTCTACTCATCACGCCCTTCCATCCCACTGAGCTTTCATAGTGTAACTTCCCTCAGCTTCTCATCAACCCTGCTTAGCTGCTGACATGTCACCCCAAAGATGTCTTCAGCTGTGGTGGTTAACAACTCTCACCTTTTCCATAGCAGAGTTCAGAACTTTATGACCACTCTAGTTTCCTTAAATTATATGTTGTTGTCCCCTCCTCTTGCATATGCAGCGAGACCAGCAAGAGGGGTAGGAGTTGCTCAATTCAAGAATTAACTACAGGGAGAGGGAGGCGGGGAGAACTGGAGAGATGACAGCAGGGGAAGGACTCAGCTGACATTGCTGATTTTAAAGCTGACTTTGAAGATAGAAGGGGCCATGAGCCAAGAAATGCAGGCAACCTCTAGAAGCTGAAAAAGCGAGGAGATGGATTCTCCCCTGGTGCTCCCAGAAAAGAAGACAGCCTGGCCAACACCTCGATCCCAGCCCAGTGAGATCCATGTCAGACTTCTGGCCTCCAGAATTGCAGAATAATACATTTATGTTGTTTTACGCCCCCCCCCAAAAAAAGTTGACTCTTTTCACCCTCCAGTTTATATTGCTTACCTTGATTCTAGCAAATCCAATTTTTTCAGCAGTTACTGACACATCCCAATGAAAGCACAGGAGCTTCTCAATAAAGAATTACTGTCTGAGTCACAGCAAAGCTGTGATTTCACAGGCAGGTGGAGTCTCAGCATAGCACTGACTTTTCCCAGCTGCCCTGTTGGGTATCATATTTAAATCAAAGTTTGTCAAAATTTTGAGCACCACCTTTGGGATTTTTGTTATATCAAAGTAGCACCTGAGCTAATATTTACTGAATACCCTTCTCTGAGTTAACTCAACTTTAAAACAGCATTTTGCTTTATAAGTAACATCCATCAAATATTAGGTGTGGTGTGCTAATTGTTTGTTCCTAATATACATCAAAATAAAAACAAAACTATAAAATGGAAAAATCTTTACATTAAAATAAATTCAAAACTATCAAAATTTAAAAACAACTTTGCCTAATGTGCCCAGGAAAATTGCCTCCAGGTATCATCAGTGATGTGCCTGTTCCACTTTATGAAATACTTTTCTAACATTTCGCTCTCACCCTCCCCATGCTTCTACCCAAGCTCACCTTTTCACTCTCAGCAGCCTGGGTGAATACACAACATGTCCCAAAATGGGAACTCACTTGACTTCTCCGTTCTCTGCCCCTGCTTCCTGTCCCACTGAACCCCTATTCCACAATTCTCCTAGGAGAGCTAGTGGGCTTTGCTAGATGTCCTTGGAAGCTGAGTCTGGGTTTTTATGAGAAAAAAAGTTTCCACCTATTTGTTGACCTCAAAGGGAGTTCTCCCCAGCCATTTTGCCCAGTGATGGGAATCTCAGAGTTTGCTATCCAAAGAACAGGAAGATCAGTTCACTGAAGTGCTAGAATGGAGATCTCCAATATGTAGTTTCTAGTCTCACATGGTTATTTGAATTTAAATTAACAGAAGTGAAATAAAATGAAAAATTCAGTTCTTCAGAGATATTAGGCACATTACAAACACTTATTCACCACATGTGGCTATGGCTGCCATATTGAACAACTCAGATACGGAGCATTTTCATCATTGTTACATTAGGCAATACTGTTTTCAAATAATTAAATATTAATGATATTTTTAGAAAGAGCCCATCAGACTTTAAATCCATCAAGCTTTTCACTGTATCTTCTCACTCCATACTTCTACCTGAAAGCATACCTACAACCACTCTCATCCTTTTGCTTTCTGCGCTGCTCTCAGAATAGGGGTCGCCCTTCTTTCTGTTCAAGAAATGTCTGTTCACTTGTGCTCTGAAGCCCACCTGATGCATTGCCTCAAGGATCTTACTCCACAAATTAAGCTCTCTCTAGCTTGTTTCTACCTTAATTATTTTAAGTTGTGAAATTCACCATGCATACAAGAACATATAAGCATATCTGTTTGGGTTAAATAATAGTAATACAAACACGTGTGTGCCCATCACCCAGGTTAATAGAGCACTCTTAGTACCTTCAATGGGGATACTTTGTTTACACCCCCATTGTATCTCCCTCCCACTCAAGAGTAAGTTCTGGCCTTTCATTATAGTTTTAACACCTATGTATGTAGGCTTAAGCAACATACTGTTTAGTTTTAAATTTCACGTAAATGAAATTATACTGATTATATTTTATGAGTCATTTCTTTTACTCAATATTATGCTTTTGAGATTTACCTATTTTGGTGTGCATAGTGGCAGTTCCTTTATTTTCACTTCTGTTGAGTATTTCATTTCATGACTAATGCACAAGATTCCTTCACTTTTATTTCTGTACAATATTCTATTACATGACTAATCTACAATTTATTTATCATGTTACTATTGTTGGATATCTGTACTGTTTTCAGCTTGTTGTTATCATAAGCAATACCATTTAGACATTCCTGTAGTTGTGTCTTAGTGCATATTAAGGCTTTCAAAAATTTTTTAACACAACTCATAACAAGAAATATGTTTTACAACATAACCCAACATTAATAGAATACAAAATCTTACTATTAGCAATCCAAAAAATTAACAAAATAATACATAACCTTATCATCAGCAATGCATCCTGATATTTTCTATTTCTATTCTGTTCTGTTTAATTCTATCATATCCTGGTCTACATTTATTGTTTTTGTTTTTAAGGCTGATTCACCCACCAGTGTGATATGGCCATAATCAAGAAAAATTAAAATGGCTTTAGGACATAATCCTAAGAGTAACATTGTTAGTTGCAAAGCACGTACAGTTTTAACTGTCCTAGGTAATGATAAACCATGTTCCAATGGCACTCTCTCAGTTTATACTCCCATCACCAGGACATATAAGTTACAATGTTCCATGGCCTTGCTAATTTGGTGACAAATTAACTTTTAAATTTTTTTCTAATTTGTTGATATTACATAGTAGCTCATTGTAGCTGCATTTCCATGGTTACTAATAAGATGGAGCATATTTTCCTGTTTACAGACCATTTGTGTTTCCTCCTCCCAAAAAATGCCTGTTTATATATTTTGGCCATTATTCTATTAGGATATCTACATCTTATATATTCATTGAAGTCCTTTAAATTTTTGAGGTGCTGATCCTTTTTGGAAATGAGTTACAAATATTATCTCCCACTTCATGGCTTGTCTTTTGACTCTGTTCAGTGTGGGTTTTGATGAACTGAAGTTATGTGTAATATAGTTGAATTTATAAGTCTTTTCCCCTGATTTGCATTTTGTTTGTTCTTTAACGTCTTAAAAACTCCTTCTGTATCAGAAGGTTGTATTAAACTACATAGTCTTCTAAAAGCTTTACGCTTATGCTTTCACAGGTCAGTCTTTCATCCACCAAAAATTGATTTTTATGTATGGTACAAGGTAGGGATGCAATTTTGTTTTTTTAATCTACATGAATCTTGCCAGCACCATTTATTACATGGTTGATCTTTTCTTCAGTGATCTGCAATGACTTCATCATGAATCAAGCTTGCCTGCATTATTGGGTTTGTTTCTATGCTCTCTGTTCTGATCCATGGATCCAGCTGTCTACCTCTGGATCAATACAATGTCTCATTATAGCTTTACAATTAGTCCTAAATCTTGGAAAGGCAAGCCCCTCCACACCTTGCTCTTCGTAAGTTTCTGGTCTACTTTTGAACTTTCCTTGTGTCTTTTTTTAATTTTAAGACACTATTGAAGTACAGTTGAGATTCAATAAACTGTACATATTTAAGATGTATAATCTGATAAATTTTGACATATGTATACATCTGTAAAACATCACCACAGTCAAAATAATGGACATAGGCATTTTTGCATATGTCATCTCCTCCCCTCCCTCCCCAAATTTTCTCCTAGCTTTTTGTGAATCCTCCCTAAACTTCCTTGCCGATCCCAACACCCCTGTCCTCAAGCAACCACCACTTTTTGTCAGTATAGATTAGCTTTCATTTTCTAGAAATTTACATAAATGAAATTATATAGTATACATTCTTTTTAGTCTAGCTCCTTTTACTAAGTATACAATTACACTGAGGTTCATCCATATTGTATGTCTACAGTACATTATTTATTCAAATTGCTTAATAGTATTCCATTGTGTAATACAACTGTTTGTTTATCATACAATGATGGACATTGAGTTGTTTCTGGGTTTTGGCTATTCAATATCCTTGAGCCTTCTTCTACAGTGCAATTAAGTTACTTGGAAACTATTTGATTCTGTTGGTCTTGCTGTTAAGCCTTGTTACGTGGGAGAATGAAAGCATTTATTCTCACACTAATTTTGTCCCACTACTGAGGCAAAATTCTTCTGAGTACTCTACTGGATGGCTATGATTATGAGGTTTTGGACTCTGGCTGGTAAAAGCAGGACTCTGGCTGGTGGAAGCAGGAACCATCACTATATGGGCTTGGGAATTGTATCTTGCAATCCTTCTGGGTGTTTCTTTCCCCAGCCTCAGGTAGTTTCCTCACAGGTATGCACTGATCAGTACTTAGCTGAAAACTTGAGTGGGACTCTGCAGATCTCCAGAGTCCTCTTTTTGTTCAGTTCTACCCTCTCTGGTATGCTTCCCTGCAATGTCTGTCACCTTGGCTTCCCCAGATTTCCAGCTCCATCTCTAACTCAGGCCTGGGTTCCATCCCCTTGCACATGAGCTGAAAAGTCTCTCCAGGCAATAAACTAGAGCAATTGTAGGGCTCATCTGGCTTGTTTCCCATCACTTGGAGATCATTGTTCTTCATTGCCTGATTTCCAAAGTCTGAAAAATTGTTGTTTCATGTATTTTTTCTAGTTATTCCAGGTGGCAGGATATATCCGGTCCCTGTCACTCCACTCCCTCTTGGCTGGAAGCAAAAGTCTTGAACAGTGTCCTTGTATATTTTGTGACTTTTAACTGTAAGCTGCAAATTTTCCCTAGGACTTTGGGGGTAATTCTTTGAAGCTTCATCTAGAGTTGATTTCCTTGAGAAAGGATTTATATTTGCTTTTGTCAGTGACTTGAAAACTCTTATCAGTTAAGGACCACTTTAAAATTAAATTCTTTATTTGAGTTGTGCAAACAAGAAATTTTCAAGCGGCATTCCCTGCCTTCACTCAACACCATTGTCGAGACAGGAAAGCTTTCCTACTACCTCCTTCTGCATGACAAAGTTCATTTCTTAGTCACCTTTATACAGAGCCTTGGGAGTCCCAACTTTGTGCACGTTTCCTCTATTCAAAATACTACATGGGCAGGACCTACATGCTATGTCTTGTCTCCCTCACTCCATGCAACCAGCAAAAGAAAAGCTCATCCTCTCCACAGTTCGGACACGCTCTTCTGCTGTGCTGACAGAATGAGGATTTCATCTGTACCTCTTCTTTTCTACTAACTCCCTCTCAGCAGCCAATAACACATTATCTACCACCATTAACTACGCACTTGATTATGGATCCTCTCTTGGCTACAGCCTTCTTTCACACCTGCCAAGTTTTTATAAGGAGCTGTCTACAGTTATCTGTTTTCTAATCTTTAATTCATGCTCTAACCTATTGTAGTCTGTATCTTCCTCTAGGTCTCCAATAAAACTGGTCTTTAGAAAACCAACAATGATGATTTCCTTCTACCAAATCCAATGGACACTTATTCTCTATCTTACTTAAATAATCTGTAATATCCAGCACTTTTGATCACTCTTTTCTCTTTGGCTTCTTCTACATCATTCTTTCTAATCCTACTTCTGCCTCCAATTTCTTCTCACTGGATCCTCTTCTTTTGTTCATTTCTCCTCAATGCTCTATAAAGATTTTCCCCTGATTTTCTCTTTGTGGCATTATCTTTCACCAAGTCTCATGAACCATGTACTACCAGTTGCCAAACCTGGAACCATTCATCCTCTCTTTCTCCCTCCTTAGTCAAAAACCTCATTTTTTATTGGCACAATGCTGCCCAGAATGACTTATTCCCCAGACTTCCTAGCATTTAAATAGAGCCACGTGACTAAGTTATGGCCAGCAATGTAGAGATGTTATATGGGGTTTTCAGGAAGACTACCTAAAGGAAGCTGATTCAGCTGTGAATGGCCCTTTGTGCTTCTGTCTTTCTTCTATCTTCTGTCCTGCAACGTGGACAAAATGATAACTGGAGATCCAGCATCCATCTTGAACAAGAGGTGACTTTGAAGCTGGAAGCTATGCAGTCAGATGATAAAGCAGAAAGATAGGAGCATGGTTCTCTACTGACCCCATGGAGCCATATCAGCCTAAGCCACCTACCTCTGGACTTCTTTTATGGGAGAGAAGTTAACCTCTGTGTTTAAGCCTCTGTTATTCTGGAGGACAGGGGAGGGTTATAAACAGCAAGTCTAGGCTGAAGTAACACATCTGCCAACTCTGGGAACTTAGTCATACTAGATTCTTTTTTCTTCCTTGCCTCCCTCATCAAATAAATTCTGCTGACTTTGACCCCTAAATATCTCTTAAATCTTCCCTTACCTCTCATTTCATGCTACCCAAGCTTCCTTCAAGATCTCAATGTTTTTTGTTTAGACTAACACAGTGACCATTGAAGCAGGTTTTCTTTTTTAAAGATTTTATTTATTTATTTGAGAGAGAGAGAATGAGAGACAGAGAGCACGAGAGGGAAGAGGGCAGAGGGAGAAGCAGACCCCCTGCCGAGCAGGGAGCCCGATGCAGGACTCGATCCCGGGACTCCAGGATCATGACCTGAGCCGAAGGCAGTCGCTTAACCAACTGAGCCACCCAGGCACCCGAAGCAGGTTTTCTTTCTTTTTTTTTTTTAAGATTTTATATATTTGAGAGAGAGCACGAGTCACGGGGGAGGGAGGGGGAGAGGGAGAAGCAGGCTCCCTGCAGGGACCCCAGGATCATGACCTGAGTCAAAGACAGATGCTTAACCAACTGAGCCATCCAGGTGCCCCTGAAGCAGGTTTTCTAAAACATAAACCTATCTTGTCTCTCAACCATTTAAAACCTATAACACTCATTACCTACAGAATAAAGTCTAAACCCCTTAGCATTGCTTCCTTGGCCTATCCCTATCAGATACCTACCTTCTTTTCCTTCTCTTCCATTTCAAATCTTACTGCTAATAATATATGTTAAATGATGGGGTTTTATTTATTAAACATACCAAGTAGTTTCATGCTTCTGTGCCTTTGCACATATTGCCTGTTTTCCACAGATGTCTTTCTCCTTTTATTCATCTCTTTTTGTCCTTTAACTTCCTATTCGCATATCAGCTCATTAAGCTAGTCTTCTTTCATGCACCCGATCCCTCCCCCATGTTTCTTTCACTCTGCCATCTCTATATCTTGCACATATTTACATCACCGAGTTTATTATGCAATAATTTTTGTTTACATTTTTGCCTTCCCCCCTACAGAATGAGCTCTGAGGACGGGAAATACCCCACTGATCTCTGCATGCCCAGCAAATAGTGTAAGTGGAGTTCCTAGCTAATTACATATGTGTAAAACTATGTACTGAATAAATAAAATTGTTTTATGAAGATTATGCATAAATTAATAAGTGAGGCATAATAATCAAGATGATTTTCAAGAAAGACTGTTTTCTCTAAAAACTGAAGAGTTGGGTAACAGACTTTTAACAAATCTGAGACGGATCAAAAGTCACCAGAAAAAGGAGTATAACAGTAATATCCACCCAGTGGTGGTATTGAACAAATTCTGCAAGCTTGTTCTTATAAAGGGCTTAGTTAATAAGGTGCTTGGAACATAGTTCAATCCCCACTAGTCTCAGTTATCATTATTGTGATTATTATTAATGTGTAATTGGGTCACAGAGCACCCCAAAAAAAGTTATGGCTGATGTTACAGAAATCCTCATGTGGTAGGAAGACATCCAAATACTTTTAAAGACTCTGCTGGGAAATTAGTTTCACAAAAGTAAAAAATAAGGGGTTTCCTTGCTAAAAGAGAGTTCACTACAAGCTTCCTGAAGTGGTAGTTATTGCTTGGGAGTGGAAGATGGCCATTTATTTGCATGAGACCATTTGGTCGCTGAAATTGGAGGCATAAAGCTAGCCGTGTGACCCGCCTTTTTTTAAACCTGCATGAAGAGCCAAAACTCTGAATCTCCTTCAAGAACTCAAACCAGATTTCCAAGAAGTTGAGCTTAGGTATTTGCTTGCATTTTATATAAATGTATAAACAAAGCAATGTTTTAGCAGGATCTGGGAGGAGTGTGCGTGGGAATTGAAACAACAGACACATTGTCTAGGTTTTCTCTGGTATAAGAGATTAAAGGAATGATCGTAGCTTCACACATACTGCATGTTTGTGCAGTAATTATGCTTTACAATTGGTTCTGGTTTCTCCATTAATGCCAAAGATTCTTTTTTAGAATATGAGAAATCTTTTTGGCTCCAGCGTACCAGTTACAAACATTCCTTGGTCTTTTTATGCTTAATGATAGTGTTTTAAAAGCTGTACTTTGTATAACTCTGTGTGTGTGTGTGTGTGTGTGTAAGTGTTGGGCCATGGACAGGGCTGGGATATAGAAGAAAAGAGAAAGTGGGGTTTGTTTTAGAAGTAACTCACATGGCAACCATTCACAGTCAAAAAAAAGACAACAAAATGTCAAAAGAAAAACAGTCCCAAAACATGTTAGAATTTACTGACTAAATTCATTTAGGTGACAACAAAACTCCTTACACACAAACATGGGATATATATCTAGCTATAATTACCTACTGTCCTTCCTGCTTTGCCTAAGCACATCCACTTGACTGGCCCCAATGATGAAAAAGTAGCAGCATTGTTTTAGTGTATCCCATGCAACAGAGTGGAAATTGAATTTGCTAATAATTAGTTTATTCCTTTTTTATTTCATTCTGATGCATAGGTTTAGATCACTCTAAATAGGCCCTATGACTCTGGCATTTTTTTCTACCTTTGTCCTTTTCCAATATTTATTAGTAAAGGTATCATGAAAAAAGGGAAGAATTACTATTATTCTGATATATTTCCCTTTTTAAAATTTATTTTATTTTTCTTTTAGAGGGAGAGAAGAAGAGAGAGAGAGAGGAAAGGGAGGAGGCAGAGGGAGAGGGAGAAAGAATCTTTTTTTTTAAGATTTTTTTTTTATTGGAGAGAGACAGAACGCTGAGCCAGGGAGAGAGATCACAAGCTGCTGGGAGAGGCAGAGGGAGAGGGAGAAGCAGACTCCCCACTGAGCAGGGAGCCTGACACAGGGCTCGATTCAGGACCCTGGGATCATGACCTGAGCCAAAGGCAGACAGTTAACCAACTGAGCTACCCAGGCACCCTGGGAGAGAGAGAATCTTAAGCAGGCTCCACACCTACCACAGAGCCCAGCGCAGAGCCCAATGCGGGGCTCAGTCTCATGACCCTGAGATCATGACCTGAACTGAAATCAAGAGTTGGACGCCTAACCGACTGAGCCACCCAGGCACCCCTCCTTTTCTTTAGGTACCAATAACATAGTTACTATTATCGATGCCTATTATATGTCAGGTGTTATGCTAGGTATTTTGAAATGCAGTTCTATTACTAACTAGCAAATTATCTTCTCTACACTAATATTTTCTTTTTCTTTATTTTTTAGTCAAGTATAATTAACATACAGTGCCATATTAGTTTCAGGTGTACAATTCTATATATTTCTCAATGGTCATCAAGATAAGTATACTCTTAGGGACGCCTGGGTGGCTCAGTTGTTAAGCGTCTGCCTTCAGCTCAGGTCATGATCTCAGGGTCCTGGGATCAAGCCCCATGTCTGGCCCTGCTCAGTGGGAAGCCTGCTTCTTCCTCTTCCACTCCCCCTGCTTGTGTTCCCTCTCTCGCTGTCTCTCTCTTGGTCAAAAAATAAATAAAATCTTAAAAAAAAAAAAAGTAAGTATACTCTTAATTCCCTTTATCTATTTCACCCTTCCCCCACCCACCTCCCCTCTGGAAACCACCAGTTTTTTCTCTGACTTTAAGAGTCTGGTTTTTTGTTTGTCTCTTTTTTTCTTTGTTTGTTCATTTGTTTCTTAAATTCCACATATGGATGAAATCATTTGATATCTGTCTTTCTCTTATTTCACTTAGCATTTTACCTCTAGGTCCATCCATGTTGTTGTAAATGGCATGATTTCATTCTTTTTATGGCTGAGTAATATTCCATTATACATACACACATACACACACACATCTGTATTCATCCAACTGTGGATGGATACTTGGGTTGCTTCCATATTTTGGCTATTGTAAATAATGCTTCAAATAAACATAGGGGTGCTTATATCTTTTTGAATTAGTGTTCTGTTTTCTTCCAATACCCAGTAGTGGAATTACTGGTTCATATGGTAATTCTATTTTTAAGTTTTTGAGAAACCTCCATACTATTTTCCACAGTGGCTGCACTAATTTGTATTCCCACCAACAGTACACAAGGGTTCCTTTTCCTCTGCATTCTTGCCAACACTTGTTATTTCTTGTCTTTTTTATTCTAGTCATTCTAGTCTACATCATAGGTGTAAAGTGATACCTCATTATGGTTTTAATTTGCATTTCCCTGATAATTAGTAATGTTGAGCATTGTTTCATTTTTCTCTTGGCTATCAGTATGTCTTCTTTGGAAAAATGTCTATTCAGGTCCTCTGCCAATTTTAATTGGATTATTAGGTTTTTTTGGTGTTGAGTTGTATAAGTTCTTTATATGTTTTGCATATTAACCCCTTTTTGGATACATTATTTGCAAATATCATCTCCCATTCAGTAGGCTGCTTTTTTGTTGATGGTTTCCTTCTCTATGCAGAAGCTTTTATTTTGGTGAAGTCCAAGTAGTTTAATTTTGCTTATTTCCCTTGCCAGAGAGACATCTAGAAAAATGTTTCTATGGCCAATGCCAAAGAAATTACTATGTTTTCTTCTAAGAATTTTATGATTTCAGGTCTCTCACTTAGGTCTTTAATCTGTTTTGAATTTTTTTTTGCGTATGGTGTAAGAAAGTGGTCCAGTGTCATTCTTTTGCATGTAGCTGTCCAGCTTTCCCTGCACCATTTGTTGAAGAGCCTTTTTCTCACTGCATATTCTTCCTCCTTTGTCATAGATTAATTGACCATAAAAATGTGGGTTTGTTTCTGGACTCTCTATTCTGTTCCACTGATCTATTTTTGTGCCAGTACCATACTATTTTGACTTACATTAATGTTTCCTTGAGAATAAGAATCTATATAATAAAAGTACATACATAATGGAGTTGTAAAAATTAGAATAATAAGCCTGGCACATAATAAACACTCAATAAATGTTCAGTATTGTTATTATTTACTATTATTTAAATCAATCCTCATAATAATACATAATAAACACTCAGTAAATGTTCTGTATTATTATTTACTATTATTTAAATTAATCCTCAAAACCACCCTTTGAAACAGATATTATAATCCCATTATACAGATGAGAACATTGAGGCTCAGAGGCTAAGAAAGTGCTCAAAGTTACCCAGCTAATAAGTGTCACAGCTGGAATTTGGAATTTCTGCATGTCTTTGTAGGCCATGCTCTACATTATGCCTCTGTTTCCTCATCTATAAAATGGAAATAATAATAGTGCCTACTTCCCAGGGTTGTTAGAGTAAGCACTCAAATAAATATTATTATTCTGATGTTTGTCCCAGCAATGACATTGCTTTCTAAAACTTAGGGTTACCTTGAGACCTCCTACGCAAGTTAAGGAAAAAATAAAACAAAACAAAACAAAAAAAACATGACTGGCTACACAGTAAAGTAATGACCAATTTTAACCTCATCTTTCACCCAGTGACATGATTATTATACTAAAGGTCCTTTTAATCTGCTTAACATTTTATTCCTGAATTTCTCTTTGAACCTCTCTTGGAAGAACCTTAACATCTTTATGTAAAAATAACAGACTCAAACCACCTGAAATAACAAAAGTGGGGATTTTTTTAAAGGGGATCTGTTTGTTCTGGAATACCATGAAAGAAGTCTGCTAATTCAGCACATTATTAGCTTCAAAGCAGTTCAACTTGACCAACTTGGAAGCCAAAACAGTCCTCATGGTCAGCATACAAATGTGAATGTAACGACTAGCCTTGACAAGTGCATTATAAAAGTTGTACATAAGAGAAAAGAATAAAGTAGGGGCCAGGGAAAGAGTGATTCTCCATTGTAATGGGAGCCTAGTGCATTACATTACATTGCAAATTTGTTATATCAAAAGCCATAATTAATATTTTATGTTGTCCAATCTGGCTTAAGTTCTCACTCCCAGTTGGACTTTTTTTTTTTTCCTTTTCATAAATAGCTAAGTATTTCAAATGACATTCTAAAATTCAGACAACTGAACAGGGCATTCTTCAAAAATAGGTGTGTCAAAACTAAAACTTGGAAAAACAAAACTGAACTCCTACAAGGAATTATACATCAAATCTTCCATTAAAGGATTGCTTATCATGTGTGGCACATCAGTTCTTGATTATACACATTAGTGGAGGGGGACCAATGACCCAGATAACCCAAAAGTCATTTACATCATTTTGAAATAAATGTGTTGTGGTATTTGCATTTGGTCCTGGGTATATCTGGAGTTCTTAGGATTGGAAATGGAAACAACATGAGATCACACTGTTTGACTTAAGAACTAGGTAAAACAATCCAGATTCTTGATCTGGAACTTGTCCCCAGCTCTTTCTGCTTTCAGTTTTACCAGGAGTTAAGATTTCCTTTGCCAGACTACCAATCTAAGTAGACCTTTCCCTTTTTCAGTCAGCAGTGTTTGTGGCTTATATCTTCCATTAAGTTAGGAAGAAAATTGCACCTTTCTAGTGCCAACAGGACCACACAATGTATGAAATGAGAAAAAACAAACAGACATTGGATGATCTTAAATAGGTTACTGCACTCTGTCCTCTCATTTTCCTTTCTGCACAAGCTGATTCCAGTGAGATTAAATGTGATGTGTGACAGAGCATCAGTCTCGTCCTTGGTACATATTTAGTTCTGTATAAATGACAGTTCTATTTTACTAGCTTGAGGTTGAGAAAAGCTCTGCTTCTGCCAAGTCACACAGTGAATTATCAATCTATAGAGAGATTTAAATATAATCCCACAACAAAAATATATTGTTGACATCCTTGCAGAATAAATGAAAAACACCATTGCCCCACTAACCAATCAGGGCCTACAAAAAGTGATAAATTTAAGAAGTGCAAGACATCAAAAGGTCAAGACAGAGAAAAGCATTGTAATGTGGATGAAAAACACAGCCCCCAAACTCCTGATTTTTCTAACAAAAAGCCTTCACTCAATTGCCAGCCATTATTCCCTTATATTACCTAAAATATAACAAACATGTTTCATTTCAATTACTTGCTACCAGCAAGCAATGTACTGCGTCACTTTCGTTTGGTGATTGTTTCATTATACTGCTGGATTACTTATTAATGCTTTATTTAACTCCTAGGACACAAAAGTCTGTATTATCTGAATGCAATACCTTAAAAAGCCTCTGCTCAACACATTCCAGAACTTTTTCATAATAGCAATAAATGATGCAGGATTTTTAAAATATCTGTAAACACTAACTATAATTTGGAGGGTGTCATGCAGTAATTATTTTTCAACTGCATTTGCAGCTTTTGGATGAAAGAATAGCATTTTGTTATATAATTATGTCCTAGGAGTAACTTAAGTGTGAATCATACACAGTTGTGTTTTTAAATGATTTCATTCTGTTTCCAATTCTCAGGTTAGCTGGGATTTGTTAAGTTTCTAGGATTTTAATTCCATGCCATTAAAACTATGCAACATCAATAACATTCATTTGTAAACTCATGTCAAGAAAATTAGCTTCCCAAATATTGAATCAAAATTTTAGTTCATTTAAAAAAAAAAAAAATTTTTAGTTCATTTAAATAGGTGATGAGAATTAAGAGTACACTTACTGTGATGACCACTGACTAATATATAGAATTGTTCAATCACTATATATTTTTTTTAAAGATTTTATTTATTTATTTATTTGACAGAGAGAGACACAGTGAGAGAGGGAACACAGGCAGGGGGAGTGGGAGAGGGAGAAGCAGGCTTCCTGCCGAGCAGGGAGCCCGATGCAGGGCTCGATCCCAGGACCCTGGGATCATGACCTGAGCCGAAGGCAGACGCTTAATGACTGAGCCACCCAGGCACCCCTCAATCACTATATATTGTACACCGGAAACTAATAAAACACTGTATGTTAAAAAAAAAAAAAAAAGTATGGTTTGGCAGACAGACACACACATATGTCAGTGAAACAGAACAGAAAACCCAGAATAGACCCACACAAGCATGGCCAACTGGTTTTTGACAAAGGAGCAAAGGCAATTCAATAGAGAAAGGATTGTCTTCTCAACAAACGGCACAGGATCAATTGGATAACCATAAGCAAAAAAAAAAAAAACAAAAAAAAAAGAACCCTGACCTAAACCTCACACCTATACCAAAATTAACTCAAAATGGATCATAGATATAAATGCAAGGTTATGAAACTTTTGAAAGAAGACATGGGAGAAAACCTTCAGGAACTAAGTTTGGTGAAGAGTTCTTAGATATATACCAAAAGCAGGATACAGAAAATTAAAAATTGGTAAATGAGACTTTATGAGAACCCAAATCTTTTTTTCTGTGAAAGATCCTGTTAAAAGGATGAAAAAATAAGCTACAGACAGGGAAAATATCTGCAAACAACATGCCCAAAAAAGGACCTATATCTCATATAGATAAAGAACTCTCAAAACAATACCAATTAGAAAAAGGACAAACTATATGAACAGACATTTCAATGAAGAGCACATATACATAGCACATAAGCACATGAAAAGATGTTCAACATCACTAGACATTAGGGAAATGCAAATTAAAACCATGCTGAGATGTCACTATACACCTACTTGAACAACTAAAATAAAAAAATAATGACAACACGAAGTGCTGGCAAAGATGTGGAGAAGCTGGATCTCTCCCACACTGCTGGTGCAAATGTAAAATGTATGGCCACTTTGGTAAAGAGTTTGGCAGTTTCTTAAAAAAAAAAAAAAAAAAATGACATACCATATGACCCAGCAAATGCACTCCTGGGCATTTATTCCAGGTAGCTATGCTTATCATAATGAGCACTGAGTAATATACAGAACTGTTGAATTGATGTGTTGTACATCTGAAACTTATATAACACTGTATGTTAATTATACTTCAGTTTAAAAAAAGACACACAAAAATGAATTTGAACACTTTTAAACTTGTTCAACTTAATAATACTGAGTAGTTAGGTATACTTAAAAGGGCATTGTTTTTCTTTTTTTGGTTTGGTGAGTCACTAATGCAAGTATTTATTGCACGCCTGTTATACATGCTCTGCACTGAAGCATATAAAAAATAAACACAACTAGGGTCTGTTCAGCAGAGTTTTATAATCTAGTTAGGGGGGCAAGATACAACCATAAAGAAGTTAAGTCATATTACTTAGAGTGAATGATTAAATGGCAAATAAGGGCAAATCAGAGGAAGAGCAGATAGGGATTGAAGTGAAAGAGGCCCTCCCAGGAGTTCAGTGGCAGGGAGAGGGAGGTAAGATAGACCTTGAGGCCAGGTTAAAGAAAACCAGAGGAGTGACTTTACATTTGAGTGATTATACTCTTAGACTGCCAGAAACACATGACATCTCAGCAATGCATAATTTCCCTCAGAGTTCAGAGATGCCAACTATAATTAAACCCAGATGCATATATAAAGGCACTGCTTACTATAAAAGGGGCAAAGCTCTATCCCCAATTTTAGATCTTCTAAAACTGTCCGATTTTTAACGTGAAAAATAGAGGAAAATAGAACAATCCTTAACCACAATCAATATTTACCAGACAATGATCAAAGCTGAGGAAGAAAAGACAAAGAAATCTAGTGTAGAGGTACATTAAAAAAAAAAAACAACAACAACAACGAAGAAAGGTTTTCATTAATTAGTTCAAGTTCTGGGCTGGAAGAAAGTATGGAAATGGAGGAAATGCATATGCCCACCCCCCATTTACATACCAGAAAACAGAAATACAAAAGCCAATGGAAACAGGATGAGAAAGCAAGTAAATAAAGCAGACCAGGGTGGGAGGCAATAGGCAATGCAAGAAGTGTGACGGAAACAAGATTAATATCCATAGAAAATATTAAAAATATGATATTTATTCAAACAAAACCCTGTACATAGATGTTGATGGCAGCACTATGCATAATACTCAAAAGTTAGAAACAACCAATTGTCCACAACCTATGAATGGATAAACAAAATGTGGTATGTACCCAAAACAGTGGAATATTATTTGGCCATAAAAGGAAAGAAGTACTGGTAAGTGCTCTAACACTGATGAACCTTGAAAACATTATGCTAAATGAAAGAAGTTAGACACAAAAGGTCACATATTATATGAAATATCCAGGAGAAGTAAATCCAAAGAGACAGAGAGCAGATAAGTAGGTGCCAGGGGCTACCAGGAGCAGGGAATGGGGAGTGACTGCTTAATTAGAATGGAGTTTCTTTTGGGATGATGAAAAGTTTTGGAACTAGAGGCAATGGTTGCACAACATTGCAAAGATACTAAATATCACTGAATTGTTCACTTTGAAATAGTTTTCTGTTATGTAAATTTCACTTCAATTTTTAAAAATCTATATACAATAACAACAAAGGAAATGTGGCAAACTAGAAAGGGCACACCTTAGAACAGGCATCCATCAGCCAGTCCTTACCAAGGGCCACCATGGCAGAATGGATGCACAGTGTTGTCAGATCTTACTGTTTGAGAGAGAATGAAAACTCGGTTTTTATGTGAAAACTCATACTGGCAAGGGGCGCCTGGGTGGCGCAGTCTGTTAAGCGTCTCTTGGTTTCGGCTCAGGTTGTGATCTCAGAGTCATGAGACTGAGCCCCGGGTCAATCTCAAGAGGGAGTGTGCTTGAGATACTCTCTCCTTCTCCCTCTGCTCCC
Organism: Mirounga leonina; assembly: GCF_011800145.1. Taxonomy (NCBI): domain Eukaryota; kingdom Metazoa; phylum Chordata; class Mammalia; order Carnivora; family Phocidae; genus Mirounga; species Mirounga leonina. Next base: position 7,258,226 of record NW_023270418.1, read on the forward strand.
CCTACTCATGCTCTCACACTCTCTCTCTTCTCTAAGTAAATCTTAATACATACATACATACATACATACTGACAACTACCTCAAAAAATTTAAACTGTGGCAGCCAATGAAAATATACCCAGGGCTAAATGCAGCCCACAGCCCATGGAACTTGCAACTTCTGGCATAGCCCATTCCAATTTAAATCAGACTATTTTTTAATAGTCTATAAGCTCACTATATTGTTTCATTATTTCAAATTACTAGAGATAGATTAATCAAAAGAACAATTTGGTTTGCCTAAACACATATATATATATTATATATACACAAATACAGAAGATGCTATGACAAGAAAAAGACTGTTTCTCTCCCCCAATGACACCATGAAATTGGTTTCCTTTCATGTATTTAATTCAAAATTATGCATTTTTCTCTGGGAATGATACTCTGTTGAAAATATTCCAAACACAAGTTCTTCTCTCCTCAGCAAAAGCCTTATATTGAATGCAATGTAGCTGTCTGTGCACATTCATAACGTGACTTGCTTTAGTCTTGATCATTATTCACTTTGACTTTATTTTGTTTTTAAGACCTATAATAAAGTGGACTAAAGCCCTTACTTTAAATAAATTCCAGGTATTAATAACTACATTTAAATGCTCTTCTACCAAATCATGTTAGAAGAGAAAAATAGCAAAATACATGGTATTTATAAAAATAAAACAAAAAGGGCGCCTGGGTGGCTCAGTCGTCAAGCGGCTGCCTTCAGCTCAGGTCATGATCCCAGGGTCCTGGGATCGAGCCCCGCGTCGGGCTCCCTGCTCCGCGGGAAGCCTGCTTCTCCCTCTCCCACTCCCCCTGCTTGTGTTCCCTCTCTTGCTGTTTCTGTCAAAAAATAAATAAAATCTTAAAAAAAATAAAATAAACAACAAAAAAAACCAAAGGCTCTGAATTTGTAAATATGAATTTCAGGAGCAGCATTTTTTTTTAACTTTTTATATTAAAGTAACTTTAGATTTACAAAAAAATTGAAAAACATAGTATTAAGAGTTTCCATATACCTTTCACTCATCTTTCCCTTAGCTATAACCATGGTATATTTATACAACCATTTATAAACATTTGTATAACCATGGTACATATATCAAAACTTAGAAATTAACATTGGTACAATACTATTAACTACACTGTAGAATTTATTCAGGTTTCTGTTCCAGGGACCAATCCAGGGTACTTTATTGCATTTAGTTTTTTCTGTAGGTTCAATCTGTGATGGCTTCTCAGCCTTTCCTCATCTTTTATAACTTTGACTTGAAGAGTAGTGGTTAGGTTTTTTGTACCATGTCTCTCCGTTCAGGTTTGTCTGATGTTTTCTCATGATTAGACTGAGGTTATGGGTTTGAGGGAAGAACCCAGAGGTGAAGTTGCAGTTCCAGTTGCACTGTATCAGGAAGTCTGTATATCAACCTGTAATATTAACCTTGATCACTTGGTTCAGGTGCCTGTCTGCCAAATTTCTCTACATTCGCTTCCCTAGAAGTGAGACACTAAGTACAGACCACAGTTAATGGGAAAGGAATTAATTTCCACCTCCTGGAAGGGAGAATATCAAAACATTTATAAATACGTGAAAACCACTACAGCAGTGAATGATAGTTGGAGGGGAGACAGTTTGAACCTATGCAAATACTCTATCGTCAAAGCTTCATGGGCTGACTTTGGCATTCATCAAGGGATCTTGCCTGTAGCAGTTACTACCACGGTGTTCTAATGGTGATTTCTACTGATTTCTATTTCCCTCATTCCTTGTAGATAAGATTTGTCCCTCCCCACCCTGTACATTTATTTACTTATTTATTCAATCTTTATGGACATGAATCTATGGATATTTATTTTATCTTTTAGATTATAATCCAATGGCTTTATTTTATTACTCAAATTGTTCCAGCTTTGGCCATTAGCAGCTTCTTTTGGTTGGTCCCTGTGTCCTTCTGACATGCCTTCATTCCCTCTTCCCCCCACCTCTTTACTTTCTGATACTATAAGACACTCCAGGTTCATTTGTCTCTTTCCTGTTCCAGTCCTAAAAACAATCAGCCATTTGTCCAAGGAATCCTGGCTCCTTCTTTCGAAGACTAGCATTAAGAAAACAAGATCTTGGGTGTGCTTGTCGCTACTGGGTGCCACTGCTTCTCAGCCCTTCCAAGGAAGAGAGCTGGGAAATACGTACATTATAGTAGCCACTGCAAATACACGTATCAATATTTATATCTGTACCGACCTGTTCATATAGGAAACCCTAGCCCCCACCCCATCCCACGTTATTTGTTACCTTTTTTTCTTTGACAATAAAGAACCTGGCACCAGATTCTTATCATCTACAATATATTTACATATTTGTTCAACCCTGGCAAATATGTAAAATGGTGTCAGAATTGCTAAACCGTAACTCTGAGAGAAACAAATTTGCCAGTGGTTTCGTACAGTTCTTTTTGCCTTTATCCTTACAGAATCTAGGCAAAACACTGTTTTCCTTAGTTATTTGGGTCAACTCTTTTTTTTTTTTTAAAGATTTTATTTATTTGACAGAGAGAGACACAGCGAGAGAGGGAACACAGGCAGGGGGAGTGGGAGAGGGAGAAGCAGGCTTTCCGCTGAGCAGGGAGCCCAATGTGGGGCTCGATCCCAGGACCCTGGGATCATGACCTGAGCCAAAGGCAGACATTTAATGACTGAGCCACCCAGGCACCCTGGGTCAACTCTTTTCTTTCCCATCCCCTTCAGGGAGACTATGCCCTATATTTGTAATATAGCTAGGTTCATTTGTCACAGTCTGCTTTCCATCCTGAATTTCCCTGACATCCTGGGTGTTTTGTTTTTTTGCAGGCAGTAAAAGCTATTCTTATGGTATACAATTCTATGAGTTTTGAAAAATGTAGAGAGTTATGTAATTCAACACCACAGGACCATACAGACCAGGCCCATCACCCTAAAAATCTCATTGTGCAGGGGGGCAGCATTTTTAATTACTTATCCAGACTCATGCCCCTTTAAAAATCCAATATACAATTGACTAAAATAATCATTTCTAGACTAATATTTTTTCACACTATTTTTACTTTTTTTCATCCAAAGTTCATGTTCCACTTTAAGAAATTGCTATTATTTATCAAAGTCTAAAATTCTCTCTTGAATAGATACCCAGTTCCCATTACTAACAAGTATGGATCAAACAAAGTACATGTGGTATCCCAGGGCAATTTCCCAACATGTCCACTTCCATTCTCCATCTAGTTATTGTAAAAACATTTCTTTTTTTCAAGATTTTATTTATTTGACAGCAGGTGGAGGGGCAGAGGGAGAGGAAGAAGCAGACTCCTCACTGAGCGGTGAGCCCAATGCAGGGCTTGATCCCAGGACCCTGAGATCATGACCTGAGCCGAAGTCAGATGCTTAACCAATTGAGCCACCCAGGCCTCCGCTAGTTATTGTGAAAACATTTCTAAGAAAAGCAGAAAAAACAGGTACAGAAATAACTTCCATAATACAAATCACAAATTTAGTATTTTTAAATTGTCCAATGCTTTGAATTTTCCATGTCACTGCAATCCTATTGGGCTGAGATTGGTAAAGGTTGACTGTAACTCTGCTCCCTTTCCCATAAAAATTTAAACAACAATTTTTCCATTTCTGCAAGCCAGAATGTTTTCATTGCCTCTCTGAATTCTTTAATTTGAAAAGGGAATAAATGAGGGTGAGTCATTTAAAAGAAGTGGAAGTCAGAAGCCAGCCCGGTGGAAATGAGGTTAAGTCATGGTCGCTGGTTAAAAATCAGAAGGAGGCCTTTTCAAAAGCCAAGGTACAGTGGCTAGCAAGCCTAAATGAGTGACATGATTAGTCAACAGACAGGAATCCAGGAAAATGGACAATCTGCAGATTGGGCAGTCTTGGAAGCACCTAGGAATACCTCTACTCAGTCTAGTGCTCCTTAGAAGGGAAAAGCAAAACAGAATTTCTAAGACCTCTACAGGTTTTGTTCACCTCAGATTTGAGCAGGGGGAAATAGTTCTTAATCCTCAAATATATCACCTGTCATCATCACCCAAGTACCTGACAGCAGAACAATGTCTGTTAATGTGGGGTTCCATGGAGAAGCTTGAGTAGGGATAGTTTGGGGTAGGTAATAGAATGAACTATGAGAAATTGTACATAAAATTGTATGTGTATGTGCACTTATATGCATTTTTCTGAGGACAAAGTCAGTAGATTTTATCCAATTGTCAAAAGTCTCTGAGTCCCAAAAAAAGGGCAAGAACTACTTAGGTTTAGATTCTGGCAGAAGAGGTAAATTTGTCCAATCTGATTTCTTGGAGGTTCATATTCTTCCTCAGTAGATATTGCTTCCTAGGAGCAGGCATCATATCTGAAAGGAACTTTATAGGACCCCTGCTATCTGAGCCTCTCAGAGTACTGGCCCCACGGTCACTCCCTGCTTCTTAAAATACTCCTTTCTCTGGTTTTTATAACACCACACTGGTTCTCCTACAAATCTTCTGTCTTCTGAACTGGCATCTCTTAATCACTTCATGTTTTCTGAAGGCAAGTGTTGTCCAATGATGGGTCATCTGTCCTTTGTTTTCTGTCTATACTCTTTCCCTTGGAGGCTTCATCCACCCTTTTCTGCTGATTTCTCCAGCATGTATTATAATTTTGTATTCCCAAAATATGCAGGGATATTTCCATTTGGATAAATAGCATCCTCCTCAAATTTATTAAATGTAAAACAAACAAAACTTTTGTGATTGAACAAAATTACCTTTAAAAGTCCCTTCCAATATTGATATTTTATGATTCTAGCTTCTGTTAATCATAATGCCCTGCTCCAAATTATGTGGGTTCAAAATCTCACAGTAAATGAAATAAAATAATTACAAAAATTGTAATTCTAGAAAAAGAGAACAGTGAATCTAGATCCCTTAAAACAGCTAATGCCAGTGCAACATTGCAAAATTAATAAAATAAGTACACAGGGTTCTTGATAAGGAAAGAAGGGTCCCAACCTGGCTGGAGTAGTGAGTCAGAAAAGACTTTGCCGAGGTAACCACAAAGTTGAGACTTAATGGTTGCTTTTAAAACTTCAAGTTAGTTTAAAAGGGAAAGCACTGCTGGAGAAGCTAAAGGCGAGGCATTCCAGAAAGAGGGGACAGAAATAATTAAAGGCATAAAAGATGGGAACAACATGGTTTATACCAAGAACTTTCATAAGTTGGGAACATAAGTACTTATGACTTACTTATGTACTACTCACCTTAAGTAACAGGTGAAAGATGGGATCAGGGAGATAGCACCAGATCAAAAGGTGGTCTTGTATTCCATATTAAGGTTTAAGCCCCTTAGCAGGAGAGCACACATCAGGAATGGAGGAAGGGGGCAGGGAAGAAAAGGGATGGTGGAGAAAGTGTTTTTCAAGTTGCCCAGACTATGAGTCCTCCAATGTTCAGACACTCCTTCCCGAGGGGGAACATAACATGTCCAAATAGGTTGAAAATCACCATGTATAATACTCATTGAGGACGTGTGTTATGCTGGTGGATGCTGTGGAGGCAGGGGGAGGAAAGGGTTGAGAAGCAATGCTTTAGATGTGAGGGGCTGTGGGAGAGCTGGAAACAGAATAGTGACACAGTAAGATGTACATTTCTGGGAGGTCAATAGGTTTCTGTGGATAGGATACATACGAGGGGGAGAAGATTAGAAGCACAGAGACTAAATAGGAAGCTGGTCAGTCATCCAAGTGAGGAATGACTAAGGCCATGGTAGTTGGGATGGAGAGAAGTCAGGTTTGGAAATAAGACATCGGTTTCCAAACTTGTCTGGAATCATTTGGGAAGCTTAAAAAAAAAAAAAAAGCTTGTGATTTAATTAATCTGGATATGGCCTGGCCTTTGGAATTTTTAAAAGATCCCCAGATGATTCTAAAGTGCAGACACGTGGAAGGAGTCACTGGTTTAGGGAGTGAAATCAGCAGAACTCAGTTGCTGACTGGCTGGGGTTGAACATGTGGAAGAGGGATGTTGAGGATGGATGAAGCCCATGTTTCTTTTTTTTTTTTAAAAAGAACTTTGGGCTCTTTTTTTTTTTTTTTAAGATTTTATTTATTTATTTGAGAGAGAGAATGAGATAGAGAGCATGAGAGGGGGGAGGGTCAGAGAGAGAGGCAGACTCCCCGCCGAGCAGGGAGCCCGACGTGGGACTCGATCCCGGGACTCCAGGATCATGACCTGAGCCGAAGGCAGTCGCTTAACCAACTGAGCCACCCAGGCGCCCGAAGCCCATGTTTCTAACACTGGACAAATCCATCAGGTGTATCTCAGTGCAGCATTACATGTTTCTTTTTGATCATTTTGTGACACTAATACTTGAGGAAAACATTAACTAGGTAGGTCATAAAGCTTTGTAACATGGGCTATGGAAGTACGTGAAAGTGTGAAGGCCATGTAAATGGGCCTGTCAGATTTACTGTCAGAAGCATAATTGACCGGGGCGCCTGGGTGGCTCAGTTGGTTAAGCCACTGCCTTCAGTCAGGTCATGATCCTGGAGTCCCAGGATCGAGTCCCGCATCGGGCACCCTGCTCAGCGGGGAGTCTGCTTCTCCCTCTGACCCTCCCCCCTCTCATGCTCTCTCTATCTCATTCTCTCTCTCAAATAAATAAACAAAATCTTAAAAAAAAATAAAATAAAATAAAGAAGCATAATTGACCAAGGGCCCCAGATGCCGTGCTCTGAATCTACCACTGAGTTCTAACCAAGGCTACTCTTCCCACACGTGGCTCCCAGCCCATGACTGAGCAGCAGAGACTCTAAGCCAGATCCATAACTACAAGATGTGGACTCTCTGATGGGCAACATGGTTTGGGGGCCTCATCAGCTGTGCTGAACTTTTCCTAGAACTTCACTGCAACCTAAGCCTCTTTCTTCCAGGCTTTCTTCTTTCCTTCTGTCCTCCACATGTAGGTCAGACCTACATCATGGTCTGATAGCTCTCCTGGCTCCTCTGGCTCCCTCCCCATTTCTCTTACAGGCTACTCCTCAAACAATCTCTTGAATGACTAATCCTGTCTTGGTGTCTGTTTTTCAGAGGATCCAAACTAACATACAAGGTTTTAACTTTTTTTAAATTAATTTTCCTATTTGATTCTTATGAAATATGGGAAACAACTCTCCATAATTTCAGCCAAAGATAACTTAAATGAGCTTCCAAGAAGCATATTAGCAAAGCTTCAAATTGAAAGTCAAAATATGCCTGAATTTCCCACATCAAATTCATATGGAAGATTTCTACATAATCTTAACAAAGAAACCCTTTACATTAAAAACTCCCATAAAGCATACACCTATCTGAACACTACAACTACTTTCAAAGGCCAAATGTTTTATGAAAAAATTACAAATTGGCATCATGACGAAGAAAACATGATAGTAGCATGGGTAAGTAATTCTCCTTAATTGTACAACTTGTTGGGAAATGTGTATCCTTATTTACTCTACTGTCAGGAAGTAAAAACTACTTCCATTATAAAAAGATACATAAAATATTATATAAAGCATCTTCTATGTGTCACACATTGTGCTGGGTACTTTACATGGTATATTCATCTTTGCAACCAACTTCTGGAGAAAGTATTATTAAGTCCGTTTTTTAGAAGAATAAACCAAGGCTTAGAGAGGTAGAGACTTGTCTGATTCCCATAGCATAGGGAGCAGAGCTTATATTCAAACTCAGGGAGTCTACTACTCCCCTAAGCCAGGCTGCCTCCTGGCAGAACCTGAGCATGGACCAAAGGAAGGCTTCCTCAAGTAAGTCGTGTTCGTCACAATCTAAGAGGGAGATGTTGTTGCCCTCACCATCCTTACTAGGGATAAGCAGTGACCAAGTCCTCATTCTACAAATGCAAAAACGAACCACACAGAATAACAGAAACAGTGCAGAAAGGGACCTTCATGATCGTCTAGTCTCATGTCTTCACTGGACAGCTAAATAATGGGGTGCCTGGGTGGCTCAGTAGGTTAGGCGTCAGATTCTTGGTCGGATCTTGTCTTGGGGTGATGGGTTCAAGCCCCACACTGGGCTTCACACTGGGCATGGAGCCTACTTAAAAAAAAAAAAAATCCAATCTGGATAGCTAAATAAATTGGTGAGATCTTCCTCTATTTTAACATACACTTTTAAGATTTGCCTTTTAGATTTACCTACGTGGGCACTTTGCATCTCAGCCCACACCAACAGAGGAAAGCTCTGGGCTGAGGGAATAGGAGTCATAGACAGGTAGGCGCTGTATGGTTGTTTTGGTAAATTTATTCAAACTAAAGTTGAAAACATTCCACTCCCACGGCACCAAAGAGAAACAAAGATTGCTTCCATCTCCCTCTGGCCCTCAGGTGGTTCCCAGGACCATGAAGCTGGTGGGAAGGGAGAGGCTCCTCCTTTTTTTCCAAGTTCATGTGCTAGTTCCATCAGCTTAGAGCAGGTGAATGAGAAAGGGAAAGGAGGAGGCTCTGTGGTTTCTGGGAAAGAAAAGGGCAGTATTCCTTGCCAACTTTTTTCTTCCGCACATAAGGTACAACTTTCTCCCTATTGACAGATAATTATTTTATTTTCCCTTTCAAGTGTTCCTCCTACCCCCTTCCAATTTTAAGAGGAAATTCAAGACACTACTGCCCTTTCTGAAAAATTTTCAGGCAGACTGCCATTAACAACAGTAGGTAAATATTCACTGCAAAGGAACCTCATGTGTTTTATTTTTTCTCCAGCCCACATACGAATTTAATTTAGAATACTAATGGTCATGGTAAACACTTGAATATTATTTGCTATGTTTCCTTTTTTGAAAAAAGAAAAATTAGTTTTTAGTTTAAGTCATAAAGTGCAATTTGTTAGTGTAATGTAAACTACTCTATACTTTGTTCTTCACCTGGGCCCTGGGTAACACAGTAAGCAAGTCTGTGAGAGTCCAACCTCTGAATTGCTAATTAGATCACTAGCAATTCATTTTTTAAATAAATAGTCCATCTGTAATACTTCAGACCCTGAAGCCACAGATGGTCTATTTTTAATCATCAAACTTCAAGGTTTACTTTTCCATGGAATATTTTAAGATTTTTCTGTAGAAATGGCTAAAATTCTAGAAATTTCCCTTGTAATGTTGTAGAGTGTGTCAATGTATACAATCCATCTGAAAGGCCCTTTGATTTTCAAAAGCTGTCGTATGACCTATCCTTCATCTTTGAAAGAAAGGTTACATGTGAGGGGCGCCTGGATGGCTCAGTTAGGCATCCGCCTTTGGTTCAGGTCATGATCCCTGGGATCCTGGGATCAAGTCCCACATCTCGTTGGGCTCCCTGCTCAGCAGGGAGTCTGACTCTCCCTCTCCCTCTGCCCGCTGCTCCCTCTTTTTGTACTCTGTCTCTCTCTCTGCCAAATAAATAAATAAAATCTTAAGAAAAAAAAGAAAGAAAGAAAGAAAGGTTACATGTGGAATCATTCCTGTTCTAGGCCCATTCCTTCCTCTCCAGGCTCCAAAATGATTAAATGCTAAGTTTCGTTTATTCAGGGACTCAAAACTGGGTCCCAGATTAATCACTTCCGCTTGGAAGTGTTTCCTGACCCCCAACAAAGTTAGCTCCCTCCTGATGTGCCCACATAGCTCATGCTTTAAGGTTGGTCCTGGTTTAACTCTACCTTCACTAGAATGTAAACTCTAACAGATCTAAGATCAGGTCAGTCTTGTTGACCATTCTACCCCAGAATCTAGCACTGTGCTAGAAATTCAATAAATACGAATGGAATAATCAAATAGAAGGCTTCCTTCATTCCATCTGAACCCTTATGGAGCACTTCCATACCTTTCCCAGAAGGCTTCCTTCATTCCATCTGAACCCTTATGGAGCACTTCCATACCTTTCCCATTGCTCTTCCAGTGGCTTCTTTCCCACTACCTTATCTTTATGTCAGTTCCCTACATTCCAGCCTAGCCCATCTTCTCCCTGCCAGCACATGATAGGCACTTAGTAAGTATATGTTGAATGAATGAATGCCATGCTTCAAACTTTCCTGGGGAAATGTTATGGCTTTGATAATTATGTTAAACTGAGGAGGTCTAAATACCTATCGCCAAACTAAATTTCTCACCTGGGCAACAAACCGGTGTCTCCACAAGAACCCTTACGCCAACATGCTCACATCTAAACTTAGGATTTCCAATTAAACAGCAGATTAATCAAACGCAATTACTTCTGTTCCCTCCCCAACCTCTGCTAAAATGATGGCAAAGGAATTTCTTTAAGCAAAAAGAAAAAGGTACAAATCCACAAGCACAAGGAGAACAGAAGGGAATACAGTAGTTAACTACAGATTTCAGTGCATTGTTAGAAGGCAGAAAGTGGATGGAGGCAAAATAACCCAGTTAGGACAGTATGGATGTGGCATTTTTTAAATCATTTCTAAGAATACTAATGATAGTTGCATTTTTTTTCTTCTTTTCAAATTGGCTGTTCCCTCCAGGTACCTTTTTTCCTTTTCTCTTTTACTGTTTAAAGGTTTCCAAAAGCTGAAATAGATACTGGGGGGGGGGGGGGGGGGGCTACAGAAATTGCACATGGAGACCCCAGGTACCAAGGAGAGCTCATGCCCTAGCTGGGCTGAAACACCCTGAAGTGGTAGTTCACATAATGAACAGGGAAATGCAGAGCCGCCTTCCCAAACTCTACTCAGGAAAACTGGCAGCTGGCTTATATCCCCCAGGAAGATTAGAAGATTCTTCTCTTAGAAACTGAATACACTAAGGAGAAGACTTCCAAGTATTTGGAGGTTTCCTCAACAGCAAATAAAATCCACCATCAACAAGCCCTGCCTGTGCCCACACAGCTTCTACACAGCCTTTTTAATGCCCTATTCTTAAGTCTGAACAGATTCATAGTATGAACATAAATGTCAGACAGGGATCTGAGGATCGAAAAAGAGAAAATGAAGGGAAAAAAGGCACCCGGAGGAAACACAGCCAATTAAGAAGGGGAAAAATGCAATTAATGTCCTTAGAGATGAGAAAAGATATTACATCCATAAAATAAGTATAGGATGCTATGAAAAAGAATAAACAGAAGAAAGAGAGCATGCTTGGAATTTAAAATGAGGTAGCCATAAAAACCTTACCCAAGAGTTAGAAGATGACATCAAAGAAATCTTGGTCCCTTTCCTGGAGGGGATGGGGGGTGGGGCGGGACAGAGATTCAAGGGAAAAAAAACCTTAAAAAAAGATTAGAGAATTGATTCAGGAACACTAACAACTGCCTAAACAAACTGCAGAAAAAAGGAACAGAGAATGCTGTGGGGAGGAAATTATCAAAGAAATAATACAAGTAAATATTCCCCCAGGGACAGGACCATGAAGGTAGTGAGAAGTTCGCTCTGAAACAACCCTTTCCAATTCTACTCTGGATAGATTTTTCACACACTCCTCCTCTCTATACCTACTGTCCTCATCTGATCCTGTCACCTCTCTGGGGACTGGTTCCACAATATCATTACTGGTGGCTCTGTCTTTGGTCTCTACTCCCTACCCACCCTGCCCAAACCATCCTGCTATTGCCATGCTTTTAAAAGCTTTGCATGCCTGCAGTGGACTGATAATGCTCTCTCTTTACAGTGTCCCTCCTTTCAGGCTACACCTCAAGGCTTGGAGTCAATGGGTAGGTGTTTTCCCTACCTACCCTAATCCCCAATGCCACTTTCAAACCACTTTATCTCCTAACCCCTTCAAAACTCCCAGCTCTTCTGAATATGTCATCTGAACACACTAGCCAATACTGCTCTTTTTGACTGTCATATGGTTAAGTTACCCTAGTTACTGAAATCCCAGCACCCAGCTCACTATCTTCTCTCTACCATTACTGTCATAATTCCTGGCAATTTGAATATCCATATAAAAAAAGTCTCCCCAAATCCTGGCCTGTTGTTTTCTTAATTTTCTCAATTCCATCAATATACTCCATGTGGACCACCCACTGCCATGGTCATAGTCAAGATCTTGTCACTACCATCATCTGACTACAAGGTCCTACCTCTCCAGCTTCCCTCAAGAACCTCCAACCCAACATTCTGCAAGAGCACTGGAAACACTCATCAACTGAAAACCTCTTCCTCACCATCCACCATCCATGGTTAAATACCATGTTTCAGGGCACCTGGGTGGCTCAGTTGGTTAAGCGACTGCCTTCAGCTCAGGTCATGATCCCGGAGTCCTGGAATCGAGTCCCGCATCGGGCTCCCTGCTCAGCGAGGAGCCTGCTTCTCCCTCTGACCCTCCCCCCTCTCATGCTCTCGCTATCTCATTGTCTCTCTCAAATAAATAAATAAAATCTTTTAAAAAAAAAATACCATGTTTCAGTGCTATAATCACTCCCTGGAAAACACTCTTTAAATGCTTTGTTCTTTCTCCCTCCATTCTATTTGCTCTACTTGTCCAACCCTAATAAAGTCTTACTCTGCTCCTAATCCCAAGTAGCTAAACTTCTCCCTAGAAATGGAATAAAATAGAGTTCTGCTAATTGGTCCAAAATTGGACCAAAAATATCAAATGGCAAACAACACTGCCCATCAAGTCCTATTAATTTCTCTGGTACATTTGTTCTCCCCTTGGCAAGATGCTCATTCTCTATTACCTCTCCGTTATCTCTCCTACTTGAGGTAACTTCTTGTATCCCTCTACTTGCTTCCCTTTCATACTTGATTGAGAACCCAGAAGCTATCAGAGAAGAACTACCTCTCTCACCCTCCTACCACCAATGCATTAATCCAGCTACATATGAACCAATACACTGTGTTTTCTCTGGTCAGCAGGGAGGAAAATTCCTTGCTTCCACATAAGCCATTTAAGAATTGCATTCCTAAAACCATCCTTGATCTCTCCTTACTCTTCAAGCCCCCTCTTTTACCCTGATCATCAACATCAGCACAGAAACATGTTTAAGATCACCCATCTTAAGCAAAACAATGTCCTTGACCTATGTTCTCTGCCAGCTCCCATCCCATATATCTCCTCTCCACAAAACTTCTCTCAAGAGTTGTCTTGACATATAATCTACACATTCTCACTTGCCATTCTCTCAACTTACTTTGATTGTGGTTTCATACTACTTTTTCTTATCATACATATTATATAGGAGGGAAACAGGATATGGTTGTTGGACTTCGACCTCCTGAGTTCCAATCCCTGTTCTGTGACTCACTAGGTATAAAAGCAGCATAACTTGTCTGTCTCAATTCCCTCAGCTATAAAATGGGGATAACAAAAGTAACTGTCTCATAGGGTTCTTGTGAGGACTAAAAAAGTTAGCACACACAAAAGCACACAGAATACTGTTAGCAATACACAAAGTTTTCAATATTGAGGTCAATAATGGCCTTCCTTCATCTTACCACGGCCATTTATGAAGGCTCTTTCCAGCTCTTCCTTATCTCTCAAGCAGCACTGAACAGACTTCGTAGCTCCTTGCTTCAAACACTTCCCATGTCTTTTGGGACGTCATACCCCACTGGGTTTCCTTCGACTTCACCGAATGCTCCTTTGCAGGATCCTTGCTGGCTGTTCAATTTCTAAATATTGGGATACCGAGCCCTCTCTTTTTACTACCTAAACCCTCCCTAGGTAACCTCCCTATGCTTTTAAATACCACCTACATACTGATGTTGCTTAAATTTATATCTCCAATCCTGGCTGCCCCCTGAGCATCAGGCACAAATATCTAACTGCCCTCTCCACCAGGTTATTAAGTTGGTACTGTAAACCAGTCAGAATCCTTAAGGACTCCTCTCTCCTCATCTCAGCCATGCATCTGCTCCTACCACATCTTCTGATTTCTGTAATAGTTATCATCATTCACCCAGTTATCAGGCCTAAAAACTAGAAGTCGTATCTGATTTTTCCTCCTTCCCTCAACCTGACATCCAAATGTTAGCAGTCGTGCTTGTCCCACTGCCAAAATATATCCCAAATCCATCTCTACTTCCTACCATGCTGCTGCTGCCACCTTACTCCAAACTATCATGATTTTTTCCTGGATACTGCAAAATCCTCCCCATGAGTTTCCCTGCCTTGATTCTTTGTCCCCAACAAGCTAATTTCCTCACAGCAGCCAGAGTAATCTCCAAGTATAAATCAGATCACATCAATTCCCTCCTTAAAACCTTCCAGATGCTTCTCAATACAATTTGAATAAAATTTGAACTAGTGAACTCAGGATATGTGATCTGGCCCTCCAACCTTAACTCCTACTATTTTCCCCATCACTTGCTCCACGCCAGGCACACTGGCCTTTTTTCAAACATAGCAAATTCATTTCTTTCTTTCTTTTTTCTTTATAGATTTATTTGAGACAGAGAACACAAGGAGGGAGGAGGGTGGGAGGGGTGGGCAAAGGGAGAAGCAGACTCCCTGCTGAGCAGAGAGCCCATTGTGGGGCCCAATCCCAGGACCCCAAGATCACAACCTGAGCTGAAGGCAGATGCCCTACCGACTGAGCCACCCAGGTGCCCCGCAAATTCGTTTCTGCTTTAGGGCCTCTCTACTGGCTGTTCCCTCTGACAGGGAATCTCTTTCCCCAGATTTTAGGAAGGCTAAGCTGCATATTACCACCTCAGAGAAGCCCATCCATCTAAAGTAGCACTTCCTCCTCCACCCAGTTACAACTTAGCCCAATATTCTATCGTATTTTCTTTATAGCATCCAGAGCCAAATAAAATGCTGTTTGTTTACATGTTTAATATGTTTCCTATCACTGTCACATAAGATCGCACGAGGGTGAAGGGGGCCCTCTTATTCACAGATGAACTCCAGCACCTAGCCCATAGTAGGTATTCAATAAGTATTAATTGAATCAATCTGAAGAAAACGAAAACAGTATTCACTTTTTACTTTTAGCCTAGGGGTAAATGAGCACTGACAAGTACTGACAAGTTAACTTACTGTTGGTATATCCTCAGTCAAGACCAGTACATTAACTGAAGTCAGTTATTATATAAATCGATTATCACTAAAGAAAAAGAATATTGGTACATCTTATCAGAATTATCATACAAAAAAGAAACAAACTTGCATTTTTAGGTACTTCCACTTACTATTCTGTAACCCCATGTTAAGTTTTAAATTAGATAAGGTATTGAACACTGAAAAAAAAACAAGGCATCTTCCAGACACATAGATATACAGCCAGGACTCACAGACTCAGATCTACAATACCTGTGTTCTTTCTATCAGATCATGATTTTGTTGACACTATAGGCTATCCAGATATTTCAGAGCACTTCCAATCACAGTGGTAGTAGAAATCAGAGATATTTTAAAAACCTCAACAGAAATTTCAAATGTTATGGTTTGTAATGCCTAAAATATCAAGTACCCTGATATCAAGAAGAATGGATTCAGGTTTAAAACACTAATCTCCTGGTAATCAGGTATGTTGATGGAAGTTTTTGATTAATAAAATGGGATTTTAATAATAAATGAGTTTGGTAGTCAAAATCTTTTTATAATGGATCACTGGAGTAGTAAAACAGGACATCACACATCCATAAGATCAAGTCCAAATTCTGCAGCATACACAGAGCCTTTTTACTCTGACCCCCACTCTCTCCCAGCTACTTCTCTCTGCATGTCCATGAGTATGGTCAGCCTCATGACCATTTGGAAAATCCCTGTCTATATTTTATGAGCTCAAATGTCACCTCCTCTTTGTAGACGTTCTTAATCCCTTCACAGGCTGAACTCTCTCTCCCCTATGTTCCCAGATGAACTTTGAACTTGATTTTAAGCTTCCTATTATAGTATTTAGTCTGTTACAGGTTTTCCTGGCTAGGCTGTAAATGTTGACTGAATTAAAGAAATATGCCATTTAAATTCCTAAATCAATATGCAAAACATCTGTCACAGAGTAAATGTTCGATTATAGTAGTCCCCCCCTTATCTGTGGGGATACGTTCCAAGACCCCTCTCTGGTGGACACCTGAAACCACAGATAGTACCAAACCCTATATATACTGTTTTTCCCTATACATACACACCTATGATGAAGTTTAATTTCTAAATTAAGCACAGTAAGAGATTAACAATACAGAACAATTATAATAATATACTGTAATAAGTTATGTGAATGTGGTCTCTCTCTCAAAATACTTATTATACTGTACTTACCCTTCTTTGGGACTATGGTTGACCACGGGTAACTAAATCCACCGAAATCAAAACCACAGATAAGGGGGGACTATTGTAATATTGGTCAAACTAAGTAATTATTGACTGAACAAAAAGTCTGATTAGAATTAGAGTTATAGTTAAAAGTTGCCTAAATGACTTAATCTATGTGTAAAATTGAAGGTTTCTTAAATACAAACATATATAAAACCTCCAGGAATTCAGGCCTATGTATGCTTTGTTTTTAACCAAGTTTATTGCTACTCTGGCTAACTGTACATTTTCCCTACACAGGTGAATTTGTTCAAGGGAATGATCACCTGGAAATATCATTGTGTCTAAGAGGTTCTGAGAAGGATGGTCAAGCCTCTAAATCTCACCAATATTCTGACCCAATGAACCCTACTGACTCCTCCCAAACTGTTCTCTGCTTAGAAGTGAATTTTCCTAGATCTCTGATGACATGAATACCCTTCAAAGATCCTACTGCTGTTTCTTTGCGTGGGTCATCACCATTGTACATTCATCACCAGAAACTAGACAGATGACAAACCTAGCAGAAACATGGAATATGCTCTACACAGGTATCATTTTTAAATGAACTTACTGAACTTTATATTGCCACAACAAATCTTCATTTCTTGATGGTTCCTAAAAAAAGATACAGACTTTTAAAATTTAGTAAAAAGTGCTGAGTGTTATTTTAGTAATCCTTTGAACTACTTTCCTTAATATGTATTTACTAATAAGATCTCAGCTTCAATAAAATACCACTGAACCTTTAACATTAAAAAATAATGTACTGATAATCTTAATTTCAAAATTAACCATCTAATTGTACAAAGTTTAGCAAAATATTATTAGTGTCTCAAGATTGCTACATACCAATCTAAGATCCAGAGCATATAACAATGTTTTAAAATTTCCCTTTCAAAAACTCAACCCTCATTTCTTTGTTATAAAACATGCCTCTATTTATTTAAAAATATTTACAAAGGAAAAATATACCAAAAGTTATCAACAAAGACTGTTTTTGATTTCTGTAGGAGTCTAACCCATTTAAATTCTTCTAAGAGTTATCTTGAGTATGCAGTTTAGAAATGCTTGTTTGAACAATTTAAGCTTAATCTTACTATGTTCATAAACACAAACACAGAGTATGAAAGAACACAACACAAATTGTTGGTTTTATTGGTATTACAATGTAGTTTTAATACAAGCTAAATATAAACACAATTGTTAGATTTTCAGTCACTTATCCTGTGAAACAAAATGCCAAGATCAACCTTGAAGGACTTATAAAAATGAAAATGTATAAAGCATTTTCTTCAATTAGCTCTAAGGACAACATATACAAATGCAAAACTGTGAAAGTGTCAATAATCACATCAAATGTTGAGCTGTTGACTGAGGAGTAAAAAATGATTCTACTTTTAAAATTAAATAGCTTCAGGTAAAAGCATGCAATTTCCCACACCCACTATCTTTGTATTCTGCACAGAGTTCCAAGGCAAAGATTGCTTCTGGCTTTCTGAACCACCAGAGAGGATGATGACCTGTGTGGCTGACTTATCACAGGCCTTTTAGTCTTCTTTCCTGATAGGTCCTTAGCTTCTTTGGAAGGAGGCATATGAATGGGTTTCCATGGAATTGGATTATAAAAGGCTGGTTCTGGATAAGAATTTCCACTGTAAAAATCTAAAATTATTAAAAAGTCAGAACAAAACAAAACAAGAAAAAACTTCTTGAGATCAAAGAAACTACTTATTTTTAAATTTCTAGAAAAATGTTATAGTATCAAAAGGGCAAAATATCACTGACAAGCCAATTTAATCCATTTAAAATTTGAACTCTAACATATTTTCAAACAAGTAACATTTTTCAAATACAGTAAGTATTGAAGTAAAAATTAAAATATAAATGATAATTCTATAAGTCCAAAGAGTGTTGTCAAAATCTATATAAATAAAAACTCATATAAAATTTTTATTAAGAAATTACTTTTAGAACCCTTAAACTGGGATGCCTGGGTGGCTCAGTCATTAAGCGTCTGCCTTTGGCTCAGGTCATGATCCCAGGGTCCTGGGATCGAGCCCCACATTGGGCTCCCTGCTCAGCGGGGAGCCTGCTTCTCCCTCCCCCACTCCCCCTGCTTGTGTTCCCTCTCTCACTGTGTCTCTCTCTGTCAAATAAATAAATAAAATCTTTAAAAAAAAAAGAACCCTTAAACTGATTAAAATCTTCATTTTCTTAACTCAATCTAGGAAACCACTGATTGTGTACTAGTTTTCCCTAGTCAGACACTGAACTTTAGAGAAAAAAAAGGTACACTGCATTATAGCTAAAGTGAATCAAAACTCTTGTTCAGAATCACTGGAATTCTAAATTATTTTCAATCAAATTAATCAATTTCATAATATCACTGTAATTTTGATTATTAAGAGCAGTAGAGCATTTGCAGACAAATGTTTATTAGAACAAAACTCATTAAAAATGCAAAAAACTTAATAAAACAATCCATTATTGTAGCAAAAAACTTCTAGTCACTATGTATCTTCCCACCTAATGTTTTAACTTTACTAATCAATTGTTTGGTTAAAACCACTGCTTATTCCTCTTTTTTTTCAAACAGAAAAAGAGAAGAGAAAGGAGCAGACCATGCCTAGTGCCTAGTAGCTGTAATGGATGACTTTTGTGACACGTAGGAGAGGCCTAAACCCTGACAGCAGGAATGTCGTTCAGACACTGGCAACCCACTTTGACTGCATAGATATGTCAACACACACTTCACCAAGATGGTCAAAACAAAGTCTGGAATATGTTCTATTGTGTGAACAGAACAGAATGGGAGTATTTTTAATAATAAATCACTTAAACAAGTAAAGGCAGCTGTTAGCAAGGTATGAGCTTCCAACATGAAGTACAAAGAAAAACATGCACTGCCATTTATAATCAGAGCAAGCCTAAAGGCCAACCGGTTTTTTGTCGGGTTCATGTGCTGCCTAGTATTCCACCCAGCAAAAGGAATGTGCCAAAGACATCGGAAGCTCTGCCTAAGAGATGGTTAGAAGAAGGGGAGGAAAAATGACCTCTTAAATATATCCTCATTAAGGCTTCAAAAACCAAAAACATAAGAAAGTTCTATGTGTTTCTTAATGGCAGAAATCATTACTTTGCAGTTTTGCAACTACTGCCTTTAAAATATGTCTGATTTATAAAAGAATGACAAAAAATTTGTAGTATCTCTATAGGAATACAGTGTGTTGCCATCTTCCAGAAAATAGTAATTTGAAAGAAAAATGATTTACACATTTCTATTTCTGTCAAAAGGAAACATAATGTATAATATTTGCTCCTGCAAGCCATATTTATGTAAGCCACATAACATAAAAACCAACCTGTAAGTTTTCCATTGGCATAACCATAGCTCTTTGCAGCTGGACGAGGTTTATGTTTTGCGTTTTCCAACCATTCCTTAAACCTTTTCTCTGCTATTTCCTTTTTTTCCTGTAATTCAGCTTGCCGTTGTTTTTCTTTTTCCTTAAAATGACAAGACCAAAAAATCTCTAGTGATGTTCTATAACCAAAAATTCTATTCTAATTCCACTGACTCTTTTCCCCAATAGCTTCCCACCCCAATGCCTTACTAATCATAAATACTAAATCATATTTCTATAATTTGATAACAAAATTAAACATGATCAGGGATGTAATCTAAAGGTGGCTGCTTCTAAACAACGATAAGACATCAAACCCAAGAAGAAAAAAAGCAATTCACTGTTTTAAAATAGACAGTAATTTACAATGTAGTAAGACTTTCATGAAAGTGCATCAAAAGATATTTAAAAGCATAAACCATGAAAAAAAGTTTGAACCTGACTGAAAATACATCAACAGGCTTATAAATATTTCTCAACCTAAGAAAACCACAAATGCATATTCATTTCTGAAACTTCCACATAGTATAAATAAGTAGGGATAGCTTCATGTATTTATTTTATGCTAAGGTGCTGCCAATTTTCTATTAGAAACTTTTTATACAATATAGTTGGCACATATGAACACTAAAGCCATATATTCCAACTGGTCACTTTAATAAAAATACCTTTTCTTTCTTCTTCTTTTCACATTCTTCAGCATTTTTCTTCTTTAACCATTCTTGGTATTTTTCTTTTGCCTTTTCTTGCAAATGTTCTTTCTCCAATTCCTTTGCTGCTTTTTCCTCCATTTCCTTGTTAATTTTTTGTTCCCTTTCCTTTCTTTTCTTAAATAAAAAATGAAGGAATTTTAATTGGAATATCTGTAATTATGCCCATATAAGCAAGGAGTATTATATGCAGCAATTTTCTATACTTCAGTTATTTCTTAAAAAAGGTGGTAACATAGTGGTTGACACAATGTAGCTTATGAAAATATATAACACACCTGCAATCCCCTGGTCAATTTTAGTCTACCAGCTTTGCTGTAAGTTTCATGATGACAGTAACAAAGACCTTGCCCACCAAAGTATACTCAGAGCCTGTGCTACTGCTAAGTAAACAGTAGGTGCTCCATAAAGATTTGCTGATTAATGAACAGAAATTACAACCTGTTAGATGGTTCTGAATCTTGTATTTTTTAGTAGATGTTTACTTTCACTCTAAAATAGGAGCCATACATTTCCTGACAGTTTGCCAATACAAATACTTAGATACAATCTTTGCCATCTGTGAGCTACAGAAGACAAAAAAAATAACATTTTGGACCATTAAATACTGTTATAAGGGCACATACAGACAAATCTCTAGTTATAATTCTTATAAGTCCTACATAGACCAGAGGTTGGCAAACTATGGTCCCCAGACCAAATATGGTCCTGTAGGGGCGCCTGGGTGGCTCAGTCGTTAAGCGTCTGCCTTTGGCTCAGGTCATGATCCCAGGGTCCCAGGATCGAGCCCCGCATCGGGCTCCCTGGTCGGAGGAGAGCCTGCTTCTCCCTCTCCCACTCCCCCTGCTTGTGTTCCCTCTCTCGCAGTGTCTCTCTCTGTCAAATAAATAAATAAATAAATCTTTAAAAAAAAAAAACAAATATGGTCCTGTATTTGTAAATAAAGTTTTATTGAAATGTGGCCAAATCCATTTATTTATAGATTTGTTGTCTATGGCTGTTTTTGCACCACAACAGCAAAGTTGAAGAGCTACAACAGAGACTGTATGGCCTGCAAAGCCTAAACTATTTATCTGGCCCTTTACAGAAAAAATTTGTCTATGGTTCGATGTTTTTTTCCTTTTCATTCAGAAGATAATTTACCAACCCAGCTACATTCTAAATAAACCAATAACATGGCTTACTCTCCTTATCAAAGGTTTAGAAAATAATCTGCAAGGCGTAAGTGTAAGCAGTACAAATGCCAGATGCATTACCCTTCACGGAGCAAAAGAAATATGACCGAAGAAAAAAATTCCTCCCCTGAAAGCATCTTGTAGAATACTTCAATATAAGCAATTCAAGTAACACCCAAGTAATAAACATCAGTTACATACAATATACGCCAGATGCTACGCAGGAAAGACAGGTCTTAAAATTCAAAGCCCGGAGCGCCTGGGTGGCTCAGTCAGTTGAGCGACCAACTCTTTAGTTTCGGCTTAGGTCATGATCTCAGGGTCGTGAGATCGAGCCCCATGTGGGGCTCCGCTGCTTCTCTCCCTCTCCCTCTGCCCCTACCCCCTGCTCTCTCTCTTGCATGCAATCTCTCTCTAAAATAAATAAATCTTAAAAAAAAAAAAAAAACAAGGCCAAGTCGGTCCCCAAGATGCTATGTGTACTTCTGTCTTGCTGGGCAGCCAACAGCTGCAAAAAGAAATCCTTTCTTGCTGAGAACCCAATCCATTAAAACAATACTGGATTTTACTTCATACTGTCAGAAAAGCTACAAGATTAAAAAGGATCTTGTAGTACATCTTGCTCACTGACTCATGAGACTCCTTCACAACCCTCATCAACAAGGAGTCATCCAGTCCCTACATCGTCTTTAATTATAATAGCTAACATTTATTGAGTGCTGACTCTTTCTATTATTTCTGTATATACTTTATACATGTGTACCAAGTCAATTCTTATAACCACAATATGAGGTAGGGCACTATTATAATCTCAATTTACAAACGAGGAAACGAGGCACAAAGAAGTTAAGTCATTTGCCTAAAGTCACACAGATTTGGTAAGTGGCAGATCAAAGATCGTGCAGACACTGGAATGAATGTTAAAAATAATTTTATGTCGGGGCACCTGGGTGGCTCAGTCGTTAAGCGGCTGCCTTTGGCTCAGGTCATGATCCCAGGGTCCTGGGATCGAGGCCCGCATTGGGCTCCCTGCTCAGCGGGAAGCCTGCTTCTCCCTCACCTACTCCCCCTGCTTGTGTTCCCTCTCTCACTGTCTCTCTGTCAAATAAATAAATAAAATATTTTTAAAAAATTTATGTCAATTAATTCAATTTAAATAAAATTAAATTAATAAAATTCCTTAAAATATATTTTTCCAAAACTGATTCAAAAAAGAAAATAGAGTATCTGAATAACCCTCTACTTGTAAAGATAATTCAGAAATTAAAACTTTCCCACAAAGAAAACCCCAGGCTCTAATAGCTTCACTGCCAGATTTCATCACATATTTAAGAAATAATACCAATTACTACACAAAGTATTTCAGAAAATACAGAAAAAAGGAACACATCCAAACTCATTTTAAGAGCCCAGTATTATTCTGATATCAAAACCAGGCATGGAAGTCATAATATACTAACAGGAATAATGCAAGATAACTGTTCTCATCATCAAAAACATGAAATTCTTAGGTATCCATTTAACAAAAGATGTATAATACCACTGTACCTTGAAAACTAAAAAACATTACTGAGAGAAATTAAACATGACCTAAATAAATAGAAAGAAAAATCATGTTTATAGGTTTAAAATTTGATATTACTAAGATAGCAATTTTCTCCAAAATGATCTATATATTTAATGAAATCACAATAGTGTCAGGCATTATTAAAGCAAACGTGATCAGAGAAATTCATAAGCTGATTCTAAATTGTATATGGAAAGACACAGATTAACTAAAAACAATTCTGAAAGAGAAGAAAAAAATGGAAGATTTACACTATCTAATTAGAAGAATTATAAATTCAATAATTATAAAGCTATAGTAACAGGTTAGTGTGGTACTGGCACAGGACTAGATCAAAGGGAGAAAAAAGAGTCCAGAAATAGACCCATACTTATACGGTCAATTGATTTTAAACAAAAGTGCCAAGGTAATTAAATAGGGAAAAGATTATCTTTTCAACAAACAGTGTTAGAACAACTGGACATCCATATGCCAAAAAAAAAAAAAGAAAAAATGAACCTTGATCCTTAACTCATACCACACATTAAAATTAACTCAAAATACACATACAGGTAAAAACTAAAGTTCTACAACTTCCCGAAGAAAACAATGGAGAATATTTTTACACATATGGTGTAGGCAAATGTTTCTTAAATAGGACACAAAACTCACAAGCTACAAACAAAATTTTTAAATATGGAACTTTATCAAAATTTAAAACTTCTCTTTAAAAAAATTACCATTAAGGAAAATTAAATGGGAAGAAATACTTGGAATACATACATGTGATAGGACTTAAAGGAATATATAAAGAAATCGTACAACTTATGAATAAGACATACAATTCTTCCACAAAATGGGCAAAAATTTAAGCACAAAACAAAACAGGAAATGAGATGTAGAAATGGTTGATAGTGTTATAGACAGAATCGTGTTGCCCAAAATTCTTATGTTGAAGCCTTAACCCTCAAAGTGACTATATTTGGAGAGAGGACCTTTAAAGAGGTAATGAAGGTGATTAAAATCGTAAGGGTAGGGCCCTAATTCCATAGGACTGGTGTCCTTATAAGAGGAAGAAGAGACATCGGGGATATTCATGCAGAGAGAAGGACATGTGACGGTATGGAGAGAAGGCATCCATCTTGCAAGCCAAAAAGAGAGGCCTCAGGAGAAGCCTTCGCTGATAACCAGCATTTTAGACTTCTGGCCTCCAAAACTATAAGAAAATAAATTTCTGTTGTTTAAGCCACCCATTCTGTGGTATTTTGTTATGGCAGCCCTAGTAGATTAATACAACAAGCTTATGAAAAGATGCTAAATATCATTAGATCTCAGGGAAATGAAAATTAAAACAGCAATGACATACCACCACATAGCCACTAGAATGACTTAAACTGAAAAAGACTTGACAATATCAAGTTTGGCAAGGCTGTGGTGCAACTGGAACTTTCATACAATAGTGGTGAAAATGTAAAATGATACAAGCACATTAAAAAACAGTTTGGCAGTTTCTTTTAAACACATACTTACCATACAACCTGGCAATTCAGTTCCTAAGCATTTACCCAAAAAATGAAAACAAATGTCCACAGCACGACTTGTACATAAGTGGTCATAAAATTTTATTCGTAATACCCCAAAACTGAAAACAACCATTTTTCCAACAACTGGTAAATGGATATACAATTTGTGGTACTGCACAGAATAGACTACTACTCAACAATAAAAAGGTTCAGTCTTAATACTAGGAAATTTTAAAAACAAAAGAGGCCCAACTCAAAAGAATACATATTGTACGATTCCATTTATATGAAATTCTAGAAAAGGTAAATCTAATCCACAGAAACAGAAAGCAGACTAATGGTTTCCTTGGAGCTGGGACTAGTTGGGGGTAGGGAACAGGGGTTGAATGCCAAGGGACACAGGGAAGTTTTTGGAGTGACAGAAATATTCTATATCTTGACTGTGGGGCTGTTTATTACATATACAGCAGTATATTACATATCTTACATAACTTTGTCAAACCTCATCCAAATTAAGATAGGTTTATTTTATTGTATGTAAATTATAGCTCAATGAAGTTTCTTTTAAAACATCAAAAAGACTTTCTGTAGAATTCAAGCTGGAGAAGAGAGAACGGAATGCCTTTAGTTAGCACAAGGAGAAGAGAGCAGGCACTCAGAGGGATGCACTAAGATAGAACGGACAGCTACTAAGTGGCTTCAGATTTTCTGGCACTCCAGTTCTATACCACACAGAGCACAACAATAAATCTTCCTTTTTTTAAGATAGGGCCCTGATAGAACCTTTGTTTCTTGCAACTGAAGGAAACTAACAAAATAACTGGCTACTTAAAGTTTCTGAACTTCTATTTTGGTTCCTTCAGTAGTATCTGGAACATAGTAAAAGTGTTGAATGCGTGAATGATGCATTGGGTAACAGTGTTATCGTATGCTTTATCAATCTGAATTAATTTTTTACACTGAAAAATCAGTTCCATGTTTTGAGAATTAAAAGTAATTTTATTTTTAACTATTTTTTAAAACAATGAAGGTAAATAAGGCCCTTTCACAACACGTGTGGTAACACACTGTTAAAAAAAAAAAATGAATTAGTATGGCCACACAAATGTAAGAGTACCAGATGAGATAAGCCATTTATTTGAAAAGGATTTAACAATTTAGTGTCAGGAGAAACCAACTTTGCTAATGGATACATAAATTCTTTTTGTCTGATTTTTTGATAGAACACAGCGAAAATGACTTAGAGAAAATTATGTGCCAGATATAGCTAAAATGTGAATGAAGCGAGAGGCAGCAGGGACCACACACCATGAAATGTAAACAGAGATGCCAGACGGGAAGAGAAGAACCAGGAGAGCAGTCTTTACAAAGAGAGGTAAATCTAACTGAGACTGGAAGAAGAAATCTGATAGGTCTGAAAGAAAAAAAAACATAGAGTAATCAATTATTCCTTAACTTGTACAAGAGTTCTGCAGAATAAATAAATTTAATTTCTCAGAGCTTATTTTTGAACCATTCTCATACTTATGGAATCTTGCTTTCAATAATTGGTGATTTATGTCAGGACAAACCATTTCCGTCCAAAAGAAAAAAAGTTTTTTTTTTTCTCAAATAACTGGATTAGATCTACTGACACTAATTAAAATAGAGGCTATATCATCTCTCAGCAGTATCTTACATTCTTAGACAAATAACAACTATGTTTGACTGGCATGGTAAAATGAGCTTAATGGAGTTAGAAGATAAGAGAAGCTTTTAGAGGAGAGAGCATACTATTCTGTACATGTAAAACTGTTTTGTTTTATAGCTATAAACCACACAAAATATCACACAGACCTTGCAAACAGTCACACAGACTTATTCTGATTTGGGCACTGATTCACAAAGAACTTTCTTATTGTATTATGGAATGAAGCAAACTTAAAAATAATAATGATTTACTTGTGAAATTAAGAACAAATACATCTATGGTTATAACACACATCTGTCCAGCCAATTTTCTTCTTACAATACCTGGATGACAGAAGCTATGTCATCTTCAACTTACTGAAATTATTGACCACTCTTACTAATGCCACTGAGCATTAGATTCAATAATAGTTAAGGACAATTAGAATTAAAAATTTAAAACTCTGTCTTATAATCTAAACATCTGACTAAACTCATAAAATTGGATCAAATAATAAAAGCAGTATCATTCTAAATATGTGAAAATTACAAGAGAAAACAGATAAAAAGATAAGTATTTTCAAAATTTCTAATTTGTAATCCAATAAAAGAATGTATTAAAACTGAAAGATAACAGATTTATTCATTCATTCCAATAACAAATGCTTACTGATCTTATAATAGAGAAAAAGTAATATAAAAAATAATTCTTACCCTTAACTGTCTTAAAATTACAAGGAAGTAAAGACATACGCATAATCCAAAATAGCCACAAAACATATACAAAATACAAAGTGATATAAATTGAACCAGGATTCAGAGAAGGAAAGAGTTTCTATTTCTAGCATGTGATCAGTGAATGATTCATGTAGAAAATACTTTGAGTTGGATAATAAAGGGAAAGGTAAGGTGGACGATATGATGAGATTCCATGCTGATGAATTAGAATATAAAAAAATAAGGAAGTGAGAAACAAAATGGAAATGTTCTCAAAATTTCTCATGACTACATATCCTGGGGAGTGGGGAGCACAGTCTATTGCTTGGGATTTCTCTGAAATCTACTGTGTATCTTAAAAATAATATAAAATTTGTATTCTATCCCCATTAAATATCTATGCTTGCTTTAACATGAAAATAACATTTTTCCTCCCAAAAATTTTCAGTAAAACTAATACTCTAGGAAGATGGGCCACGATTATCCTATGTGTGCTCCCAAAAGAATGCCAGTAAGAAGCAACAGCGTAAGATGAAGAGAACCACAGGTGGAAGAAGACATGGCTCAGAGAGCAGACTAGTAGATCTTTAACCAGCCAGGCTAGAATTGTTAAAACATTATTTAGAGGACAGTAGGGAATCATAAAAAATATATTTTGAATTGGGGAATGACACTGGACTTTTTCAGCAAGATCAGTCTGGCAAAGCCACAGAGGATGGATTCATTCACTCAACAAATATTTTTGGGCATCTACTATGTGTCAGGCACTGATCCAGCTGCTGGAGAACTGAATAAAAGAGACAAGACTCTCTGCTCTTATGGAGCTTACATCCAGTATGGGGAAATAAACAGTAAATAAGTTGAAAGATGTAATGAGACCAGACAGGAAGAGACTGCAAACAGGAGAGTGGTGACAACAGAGGAAAGGTGATGTCAGGGGAAGTCACAAACAACAGAATAACTCTGATTATGCCTAGGTGACTGAGATGACAGTAGTACCAATAACAGAAATCAAAGGAGAATGGGCAAAAATGGGTTGTTATAGATTTGCAGGCTCAGAGGTGCCTGCCAACCTAAGAGATGGAAGTCCAAGACCCCAGGAAGTCAGGCTGAGATACAGACTCCATGACTACCTGCAGCAAGATACAAGGAAGCCACGCGAGGGAGAAGGGAGAGAAGCAGAGAACAAAGGGTAGAAGACTGAGACTTGATAAATGTCCATGAAGGCAGGGGGAAAAAAAATCAGGTCAAAGAATGAATCTCAGAGAAAATAACAAAAACCTAGGTTACGAGGAGTAGATGAAAAGAAGACTTTGCAAAAGAGCTGTCAGTATGTGGGTGCAGGTTTTTTTCCTCCTTACCTGTTCATTCTTTTTCTGAACCCATTCCTTGTGCTTTTCTTCAGCAATTACCTTTCTTTTTTCACGTTCTTCCATTTCTTTTCTTTTTTCTAGCTGTTGATTTAATTCCTATGGATTTTTATTCAAACAAAGGCAGCATTTAATAGAAGTACTCAAATCACATATTAAAAACAAGGCTGACATTAACCAAATTAAACAAGAATATAATTTCCTTTATAGAAAATACACCATTTGTGACAATAACTTACTTAAGTAACTAGTCTATGATGAAAAGAAAGCATTGGTAAAAACTGTAAGTCATTTTTTAGAAATGCAAATAATTGCTTGGCAGCAAAACACTAGTTTCTTAGACTAAACTTCAGCTAAATTACCCTCATTGAAATCAACTTTCCCACACATAAATTTGGCATCACTGTACACTATTGGCAGAAGCTCAAGAGAATTGCAACTTTTTTTAGTTATAAAAAGCTTCTAGATTCTTAATGCAGATAAAGGATAGGAGTTAAATAATCCCTAAATTAAAATTTTGATTTAGAGTTACCAAAGAAGAAATGCAAAGAAACGATTCAGTTTTCTTAAAGGAAAAAAAAAAGAATCCAGATTTTTCTTCACTGATTTTATAGCTGCTGCAGTGTACCAAAACCACATTCATATCCCAGATTATTTAACTGCCTTGCTGTCACTCGAATCTACACGTTTGGGCATTTCCTCAAGAGAAAGAATGTAGAAGGTATGGCCAAATAAAACTTCGAACTGAATGCCACCACTCTGTCACTCATCAGTTAAATTACTGCATTAGTTGAGAATGCTGTTCAAACTAGACTCCTAGGACTCTACTGCCATAATTACTAGTTATTTTTCTTCTCTCTCCTTAGATACTAATAATCAGACACTTTTATATATCTTTCATTGGACCTCACTCCTCCTCCCCATCCCTCCCTTTCCTGAAGACCTACCTACCTGAGTGTGGGTGCTAGTGGGAAAGCCAATTTTTCAACTCTCAGATAATTCCAGTGTGTTAAATGAAATGAAGATAAAACTTGACACCAAGAACATATCTTTTGGACTTTAGAACAACTGGTCACAGGATGACCTCTCATGTCTTCCATGACCTCTCATCCTAAAATTCTGCTGCACAGAAAACAGCTGCCCTCACTCATTCAGAAAGTCTTCCAACTTTTAAACACTATACACCCCTCAGCCCCTCACAAAGTGAAATATCCATCTGGTTTTTAAAGAGATTTTTCATGACCTCTGCAGAGGTTATGCCTTGATTATTCACTTAATGCTTTTTTGATGCAGTGTCTATTGCAAAGATAGCAAGAACTAGATAGAGATGAAATTCCAGACATCTCCAATCTAATGTGATTCTACATACACAAAAGAATTAAAGCACTGCATTGTGAGGAGCTGTGTATAACAGTTCCAAAAAGGGAAGGGAAGGGAAGATGAGATGAGAAACAGTGTGGACCAGGGCAGTCAGAAATGAGTAGCAGAGAGAGACAGTGAGGAGACTGCTTGACTAGATGAGGGAGTGGAGGGGGACAACTAGAAAATTAGAGTGTAGTACTAACTAGATGGGAAAAAGGTCTTTTGAGACAGGTAGAGTAACTTGAACACTATGAAGCAGGGATACATGGCAAAGGCGATGGTTCTGAACCCTTAAAGGCTGAAGACTATATTTGAAGGAAGGAGAACATCTCTGAGGGAGCTGACTAGGAGGTTTCCACAGTGCAGGAATTGTGAGGGGAAGAAGGTCTGAGGAGAAGTGTGTGTATGATAGGCTAGATACAGATCTGACAACCATATATCCAAAATTTTCTAAAACAGTCTTACTTTATTTTCAAGGGAAGTAATTATTTAAACATACAACTAATAATATGATTGATTTTATTTATGTACCCTTTTAAGATTCATCACATAATTAAATTAAAAAATCAGGGGGAAAAAAAGGAGACTGTGTTCACAAATTTTAGTTCATATAAGAATTAAAGATGAAGAGTCAAAAGTACCTAGAAAATGCAAAACTGATCCAAACTGTGCTCTACTCTCAGGATGTCTGGTCAAGTAATTTGCTACCCCAGAATACATCCCTTTCTGAAACACAACCCCCACCCCCAAATACACACACAAGGCAGCCCCTCTCAGAATTCCCAGCCTGAATGCCTCCACCTGTTTACCACCAGGGTACGCCTCTTCCGGACACAGCCAGTGTCCTCTCCCATAAGGCCCCTAGAATGTCTTCTGGGAGACCACTGAGTTTCCACAGGATTATTGCTATTTTCCCAAACAGTGAATACTTGATTATGGAAAACCAAAATCCAAAGAGGATCCTAAACATACATTTTTATTTCAATAACTTTTGCTGACTTTTAAAGAACTTTTTACCACTGAGGGTAACAATCAGGAAAAGTGACAGTATTGAGTTTCAGCAACTCTAAACCCTGCCCTATTTCTTTGTTAAGGGCTGAAATGGCCATAGGCAGGATGGGAGAAAAAAAGAAAAAAGCACCTGGATTATTCACAACCTACATCATTTTTTATAATTTACAACAGATTGTATTAAAATGTTGAAGTAAATGTTAAAAATTAGAATTAACCAAAAGTTATAGAGAATTTATAGCAGTCTGCCAGAGAATTTTTTTAAATAATAGAAATTTAAATATAGGTGGCTCAGTCGTTAAGCGTCTGCCTTCAGCTCAGGTCATGATCCCAGGGTCCTGGGATCGAGCCCCGCACTGGGCTCCCTGCTCCACGGGAGGCCTGCTTCTCTCTCTCCCACTCCCCTGCTTGTGTTCCTGCTCTCGCTATCTCTCTCTCTGTCAAATGAATAAATAAAATCTTAAAAAAAAAAAGAAATTTAAATATAAAATGTATATGATCTACAAAACCAATATGCTAGTTTTTATAATACTAATGTTCAACATTTACTATATTTGTCATTCAACATTAGTTAACAGATGTAAAAAATTTTGTAAGCAGGTAATTTTGATGAATTAAAATAATTAAAAAAAATTTTTTTTTACATTTTCTAAAATAGGAGCGCCTGGGTGGCTCAGTTGTTAAGCGTCTGCCTTCAGCTCAGGTCATGATCTCAGGGTCCTGGGATCAAGCCCCGCATCGGGCTCCCTGCTTGGCGGGAAGCCTGCTTCTCCCTCTTCCACTCTCCCTTGCTAGTGTTCCCTCTCTCACTGTCTCTCTCTCTCTCTGTCAAAAAATAAAAATAAAGAATGAAGGGGGGGAAATCGGAGGGGGAGACAAACCATGAGGGACTATGGACTCTGAGAAACAAACTGAGAGTTCTAGGGGGGAGAGGGTTGGGGGATGGGTTAGCCTGGTGATGGGTATTAAAGAGGACACGTACTGCATGGAGCACTGGGTGTTATACACAAACAATGAATCATGGAACACTACATCAAAAACTAATGATGTAATGTATGCTGATTAACATAACATAATAATAAAAAAAAGAAAGAAAAAAAAGAAAGAACCTGAAAATTGAAAAATAAATAAATAAATTTTTAAAAATACTTTTTAAACTAAATCTTACATTTAGTTTAGACATTTGTTTCAGATGTCTGAAACAAATGTCTAAATGTCTGTTGCTGAAATAAAATTTATGAGGAGAGATGATCTTTTTAAGGACCCAATTATCCTTTACATTTTCCTTTAAGTTTTCAAGGAAGAAAATAAGACCACGGGGGTAAGTTCAAAATTAGTATTTAATTTTGAAATAAAAAACATTTATTACATTGGAAGTTGAAAGAACCAGTACCCAGTCCCAGCTTTGCCATGAAATGAAATGTTGGCAAAGTTACTTTCTGGTCCTCAAAAGGAATCTGAGATGAATCGTTCTTTATGGTTAATAATCTATGCTTTTAATGATATGATTTACAAACAAATTAGAGAATGCAGTAAATTAGGACAGAAGAATAAGAAAAGCATCACTTAGAAAATAAAACAAGGAAAAGGCATGAAAAAAATGTGAATACCACAACAGCACAAAATAAACTTATAAAGTGAGTAGTTAGCCTGTATGTTATGATATCCCTGGCATGACTGATATGCTAAGATTTATGCTAAAATATTTTAATTGCTTTAGAGTTAAGTAATGATGTAGCCATAAGAAATTTCAAAGTACTAAATACATGAAGAGATTTTCATCTTTCAACTAATTATACTCTGCTATATGCTTAATCATTGTGGTAGGGACTTTATATTCATTATTTGAATCTGTTCTCAAAATATATCTTTAGTAGTTATTATTTCCATCTGCTTTAACATGTAACAACAATGAACTTTCATTGAATGTTGCCTATATACTAGGCTGTAACCTTATGTTCACTTAGCCCTCATTAACAACACTATGAGGTGAATATTATTCTCCCCCCTTTGACTGATAAAGAAATTGAGGCACAGCGAGGTTAAGCATACGCCCAAGATCCAAGTTTTGAATCCAGGAAGTACAGCCTAAGAATTTCTGCTTTTAGCCACTTTA
The DNA here is from genome assembly GCF_011800145.1 of Mirounga leonina. Classification (NCBI taxonomy): domain Eukaryota; kingdom Metazoa; phylum Chordata; class Mammalia; order Carnivora; family Phocidae; genus Mirounga; species Mirounga leonina. Next base: position 7,291,085 of record NW_023270418.1, read on the forward strand.
GGATTGCCTCTCTAACATCTGGTTTATAAAGAGACTGGGGGCTCAGAGATGTTGGGTAACTTTCCCAAGGTCACAGAATGGCAAGGCTAAAATTTCAGCCTTGTTCTGTGTGACTCCAAAGCCCAGGCTCCCTTACAAATTTTTTTGTAATTTAATTAACTTCTTTTATTGTATGCTGACTCAAAAAATGACTTGAAGTGGTCCTCCTTTCCTTAACGTAACAAGTGAATTCTAGTGAGGTTAGAGCTAAAGCTAAATACCATAAACTGAACTCCACTTTACCAATGGCTCGCTAGATCAGTGTTTTCCAAACTGTGAGTCCAAAACCAATTTAGTGGGTTATGAGTGGACTTTAAAAACAAAACAAAACAAAAAAAACAAAAAGAAAAAGGGAATAGCATACCAGGTTTTGCACAAAATTAAGAGATCATTTCAGATACGTACATGTATGGATTTGTGTGTGACATGAAGCAAAGCAGATTTCTCACCATGAACAAAATATTTTGAAAGCCACTGCACTAAATAATGGAATTAGTAATGTTAAAACTTGAGGCTGAGATAAGAGTCTGGGGTCTCAATAATAAACACTCATTCTGAAAATAAATGAAAAACCTTTAAGAAGGCTATGAATAGCAATGTTATCAGTAATAACACTAATAAAACACTACCAGTCACCACATTTTGTCTCATTTAAACCTCACAAAAGTCGTGTGACATAGTTATTATTTTTATTCTTATTGTACAGACAGGAAATTGAAGCAAAAAAGTTTAAACAAGCCCGCCTGGCATCAAATCTTAAGGTCTTTCTCAAGCCCTCTGCCCTTGTAAGAGGAAACAAGTAGTACTGTGTACTTTTCCAGGAATAAATTTATTTTTTAGAATACAAATATCATGCAATAGGGAAATAGAATGCACTGGTTTCTACAGTCATTTGAATCATGCCAAGCTTCCTGAATGTGACTGCGTATCTGGTTCAAAATCCATCGCAGAAATAATTAGTTTCAGGGGCGCCTGGGTGGCTCAGTTAGTTAAGCAACTGCCTTCGGCTCAGGTCATGATCCTGGAGTCCCGGGATCGAGTCCCGCATCGGGCTCCCTGCTCAGCGAGGAACCTGCTTCTCCCTCTGACCCTCCCCCCTCTCATGTACTCGCTCTCTCAAATAAATAAATAAATCTTAAAAAAAAAAAATTAAAAAAAAAAAAAAGAAATAATTAGTTTCAAAACTGATACGGGAAATCTATTCCAAGGAAGATCATGGAGGGCAATGCTTTAGATCCAAGGATTTTTATGACAACATAGTTACTAATAGATTAAACTTAAATATATGACAACAGTGAACCAATTAACTATATTCTAATATATATCTAATACTTATTTTAAAGATTTTATTTATTTGAGAGACAGAGCACGCATGCACATGTGCACATGGGGCGAGGGGCAGACAGAGAGGGAGAGAGAGTCTCAAGCAGACTCCACTCCCAGCACACAGCATGACATGGGACTTGATCTCACAACCCTGAGATTCTGACCTGAGGCAAAATCAAGAGTAGGACACTTAACCGACCAAGCCACCCAGGCACCCTATGTCTAATACATTTAAAATATATTTTAATAATCTTAGCCAGCCATTTAGAAATGATGTTGTAAAAATATTTATAATGATATAGAACCATATTAACAGTATAACAGGCAGAAAAAAGGTTACAAAAGAATTTGATCCTGTTTCTTTACAAACAAGACATACCCCTCCCCATTCAAATCTACTTGGTTTCTTTGATCAGATAGGGAGAGTTCAGATAGTGAGTCTGGATACTAGGGGATGCCAAATCATCCAAATCTCTTTAGTTGCTAGTTTCTCAACAGCAAATAGTAAGAGTTAAAAAAATGAAGGATTCATGTGAAAATGTATCTCACACTACTTTTTGAGTTTGGAGAGTGAGAGTTTAGAGACAATCACAAACACAGAGATGTCCATAAGCAAGGCAGGGCAGCACAGAGAACTGAAAAACCCTGAAAGCCCAGCAAATTGCCATCTCCCCACATGCACTCACTCTAGGGCACGTGCTCTGAGTAATATGGGGGTAGATTCTGGTCTCTATTTCAATTTTGGTTTCTCTTTCTTAAAAATTTTACCAAGTAAATACAGTTCCATTTACTTTAGTTAAATGTATATACAGTGAAGCTCCATTGTATGTGTCTTTATTTAAACATTTCTAGATTTTTTTTTTAAATATACTCTCAAGAAAATCTGGAAGTCTATATGCAATAATATTAACCATGGTTACCTTCAGGTGGTGAAATTAGAAATTTTAATGTTCTTAATTATGCTTAGCTGTATTTTCCAAATGTTCTTACAGTGAACATGTATTATTTTTACAATAAGAGTTATTAAAATGGATATAGCAAACTGATACAAACAAGTGGAAAAATTTTGTTTTGAGGGATATCAACATAAACATTTTAATTTTGACAGCAGCTCTAATTTGTTAACTCATAGATTAAGCAAAAAGGATACTGTCTAGTTTTACCTCCAGAGCTTTCTGTTGCAAACGGTCACGTTCTACTTTTTCTTTGCCAACAAACCACACTTCCCATGGTGTCAGGCGGCTTTCTGGTAGGTGCACCTGTTTCTGTTCTTCTTGGTTATCTTCTGATTCAGCCACACTATTCCAAAGAGGGAACACATAGCACTTGTACTCAAAACTCTTTGGCTTCACATTCAAAATCACTTAACTATACAGCGAAAGCAGAATTTAATAATATATTTATAATACTGTGATTTTTATAAATGCATATATATGAATTATATATAAATATACACTTGAAAAATCATGAACAGAAAGTCCAATATTTGAATTAGTTTATCTATCAAAGTGCCTTGGAATTCCTTCATCTCCTAAAATCACACTATTTAAAAACCCATTAGGATAACTCACACCCAGTCTATTTGCCTCAATGACAATTTTTTCTTAAAAATCTCTTGTCTGGACAACTAATTACAAGACATGATCCTAATCATATCCTGGAGCAGACTTTTCCCTTTTCATCCCTTAAATAGTTCAGGGGAAAAAAAGAACATGTATATATATGCAGAGAGAATGATAAAGCAAATGTGTTAACAATTAAGGATTCTAGGTGAAAGGCGAACAGAAATTCTTTTTTTTCTTAAGATTTTTTTTTTTAAGATTTTATTTATTTATTTGACAGAGAGAGACACAGCGAGAGAGGGAACACAAGCAGGGGGAGTGGGAGAGGGAGAAGCAGGCTTCCCGCAGAGCAGGGAGCCCGATGCGGGGCTCGATCCCAGGACACTGGGATCATGACCTGAGCCGAAGGCAGACGCTTAATGACTGAGCCACCAAGGCGCCCCAAGATTTTATTTTTAAGTAATCTCTACATCCAACATGGGGCTTGAATTTACAACCCCGAGATTAAGAATTCCATGCTCTACTGACTGTGCCAGCCAGGTGCCCCAGAAATTCTCAACTTCTGTAAGTTTGAAATTGTCTTGAAATAGTTACAAAAAATATATATGGCTCTTGTGTTCTTTAATGTTTTAGTTCTACTCCCTTTCATCAATTCTTCAGACAGGGTGTCTACGATTCTCCATTTTGGTTACCGCATCTCCCATATGCACCTCTGTCAGTCTGACTCGTCTAGGTACATGGAAAAGTAACTACTCAAGCTCAAGAGAAGCAGGGTGGGGAAATACTGGGCCTCAGCCAGATACACAAGCCTCAGATAACTGAGCAAAAGCAGAACCATTAGGACCCAAGGAAAGAAAGGTTGTTCAGGACCCAAGGCAGCTCTAAAGACTAGGTGTTAACTGTTTATCTTTGGGTGGTATCTGGGTGGCAGAATATAAGTAATTCTGTATTTTAAACTTTCTTATTTTCCAAATTTTCTGCAACGCACACATATGCACTACTTTCGTAAATGGACAGAAATTTTTATAATTCTCAATATAAAATAAAGAGTAAAAGATTTCCAGAAATAAATTTCAACATATTTCTAAAAAAATAAATAAATAAAGACTAGTTGTTTATAGACTCAGCTCCTCTGTCTCTTTAACATTCCTGCTTCAGGCCACCAAATGCCTCTCCCACCACTCTGCACAACCTTTTCTACCTCATAGCTTCAGCTTACTCATTTTTTTCTGCTGCTTTCTTCATTCATCCACGCCCTCCTGCAATCTGCATTCTGGTGGGAAAGAGACACTGCTGATGTGTTGTTTATTTCTCATACGTATCTTTTCTTCTCCAGACTTTATCTGCTCCCACAGTCTGAACTATCACTAGGTGCTGATGATCAGTCATTCCAGGCTAGATCTTTCCCCTGAGCTCCAGACTTCTTTCCAACCATCTGATAGACAGCTCCACTTAACTATCAATCAGTGACAACCAAGTCTAATCATCTTCTACCCTCTATCCACTACCCTCTCCACCAAGAAAAATTTTATTCCTCCTTTATAATCCTATGCCAGTGAAGAGTACCAATACCCACCCAACTAGTCATGCCAGCAACCCAGACCTGTGACTCCTCCAGTGCCCTCTGTCTAGATTTCCTCCCCCGACCACCCACACCCACATAATTACCTAGTCATGTCTTTTCTACTTCTTTTCCATTTTCTCAAGCCATTCTCCTCTTCTCCAACCTTACAACCACTGTCTGGACATAACTGGCCTTTCTCCCTGTTTCAAACCATTTTCCACAACTGTTGCCACATTTACCCTTCAAATGCATCCTTCCATCATGTCACTCCCTACCTCAAAGTTCTTCTGTGGCTCCTTTGCCCAAAAGATAAAATCCAAACTCGCCAGCCTGACACCCATGAATTAGCTGCTGCCTGTCTTCCCAGCTACTGCCTCTCTTCTTATGCCAATGGCTGATCTGGACTATTTCAGTTTTGTTGAACTTAAGCAGACTGATGAATGTGCCACGTCCTTGTGCTCTGCAGTTTTGTCTAAAACTGAAATGTCTCCATCTCCACAGGTAGCCATGCAAGAGCTTAGATTTGGGAATAAAACATTTGGGGTGAATCTCTACCTGCTTCCTCCTGGCTAAGTACATTTCTTAACCTATTCAAGCCTCCATTCTTACCTGTAAAATAGAAATAGCGGCAGAGGCTACCTCACAGGCACTACTGAACAAGACAATCTATGCTAAAGCGCACAGATTCTGTGCACTCAGTAAGCATTTGACACACGTCATTTAGTAGGAGGAGTATGGCTAATTCCTATTCTCCCTTTAAGAGTCAGCTCAGGCATTAATCTTTATTGCCTCACAGTAAAACTCTGCAAAAAATCTGGACTAAGTACCTTGGGCTTTCTGTCACTTGTCCATCTCTGCCATAGGCTATGAATTCCTTACAAACAGAAAGCATGTGTTAACTCATTTTTTATTTCAAGAGTCTAGCGTGGGGCCTAGAATATAGTAACCTCCTAAGAAATGTTTGTTGAGGGCCGCCTGGGTGGCTCAGTCGGTTAAGCGTCTGCCTTCAGCTCGGGTCATGATCCCAGGGTCCTGCATCAGGCTCCCTGCTCAGCGGAGAGCCTGCTTCTCTCCCTCTGCTGCTCCCCCTGCTTGTGTGCTCACTCTCTCTCTCTGTCAAATAAATAAGTAAAATCTGAAAGAAAGAAAGAAAGAAAGAAAGAAAGAAAGAAAGAAAGAAAGAAAGAAAGAAAGAAA
>NW_023270418.1:7296782-7423701 GCF_011800145.1 Mirounga leonina
AAAGAAAGAAAGAAAGAAAGAAAGAAAGAAAGAAAGAAAGAAAGAAAAGAAAGAAAGAAAAAATAAAGAAAAGAAAGAAAGAAAAAGAAAAAGGAAGGAAAGAAAGAAAGAAGAAAAGTTTGTTGGAAGAGCACGGTATTTTTTTATTTTATTTTATTTTTTTAAATGACATTTTAGGGGCACCTGGGTGGCTCAGTCGGTTAAGTGTCTGCCTTCGGCTCAGGTCATTATCTCGGGGTCCTGGGATCAAGCCCTGCATCAGGATCCCTGCTCAGCGGGGAGTCTATTTCTCCCTCCCTCTGCCCCACCCCCCGCTCATGCTCTAATAAATAAAATCTTTTTAAAAAATGACATTTTAAATATTAAATTCCTTGCCTTAACATTTTTAACAAATGATAGCGTATACATTACAAAATGTATAGCATATACACTACAGCGTTACCCATAATCGAGAGGCTCGATAAGCAGCTTTTTATGACTAAGATATGTATTAAGGCATGGTTTTCCTAATGGATAGAGTGATATAAAAAGCAGGATAGAGCTGGATAAACAGAAGGCTCAAGGCATATCATAAGACTCCAGGAAAATACTTGGCATCATCTTGTCTGAAGTAAACTATGAGCTTCATCTCAGTCCTGTCCAACACATTTGAAGGCCCATGCATCCTCTAAGCATGGCTCTATGTACACCTAAAATAACTGGAGCTCATATCACCATGCACACCTGATACCTGAGTCTATCTCTATGTCTGATGAACAATGGACAAAGGCATAAAATCCCACACAGCTATGGGTTTACTCCCTGGTCCATGGAGAGAATGCTCACTGCCTGGGACTGGGACTATATACAGGTCAGACTACCTGCTCTCCTCCCCTCATCACCCCCAAACTGTCCAGGACACCAACTAAAGGTTAGAGGTATGGAGGGTGACTGATGAAATTCTGTAAACATTTATCTCTCCTGAAAGGAAATGCTAAGTTTTCTGAAGCATTTGAAGATAACCGCTGTATCTATCTGTTCTCTAGGAGTGGGAATTAAACATTCATTCAGCACACATTTACTGAACACCTAATATGCATCTGACACTTGCCACACAGAAGGCCTGTCAACTCCTACATTCTTTCCAGGCCACATCCTATCCCTTTGATTTATAGGGAATGACCTGTGATAAGGTCATGATAAGGAAGGCAGCCTTAACCCTGGGATGCTACCAGCTCATTTGGGCTTTGGCTAAAGTGAGACAAAAAACATGTCTGGCTCTTCTCCTGAGCTCTATTTGGTTAGCGCTTTGGCTCTTGGAAGCTAATGCAAGGTCTCAGTAGCTGAGCTGTGGTTTTGACAACCATCATTCTGTAGGTTGCTAAACTGTATCTACATTGCTCAGTCCTGTTGATTAGACTCAAAGGTATTTTCCAAAGCCTTAAAATTATTTTAAAAATCTTTGGGACTGGGGCGCCTGGGTGGCTCAGTTGGTTGAGCGACTGCCTTCGGCTCAGGTCATGATCCTGGAGTCCCGGGATCGAGTCCCGCATCGGGCTCCCTGCTCGGCGGGGAGTCTGCTTCTCCCTCTGACCCTCCTCCCTCTCATGCTCTCTGTCTCTCATTCTCTCTCTCTCAAATAAATAAATAAAATCTTTTAAAAAATAAATAAATAAATAAATAAATAAATAAATAAAAATAAAAAAAATAAAAATCTTTGGGACCGACTCAATCCTGAAGAATGCTTACAAAGACCCACATGAAAATGGACTCCTGAAACTCTATCATCAAGTTCTACTATCAGGTTCATCAGAGGCCTGCAGTTGCTACAACCAGTATGGACAAGTGGCTTGCTTGGTTACTCTTGCCGATCTCCATTCCCACCAATGTACTTACTTTTACTTTTCATTCTTAAGAGACTCACTGCCGTAACTGTGTATGAGTCATTTCATATGGTTCCATATTCCATTCATTCACTCTGGGTGTGAATGCTTTACACTAAAGGGGGCTATGCTGCTGCTTATACATAAAGCACAGGTTCTCTGGTTTGTGTTTCTGAGATCTCCTGTACTGTGCTGTACACGGCCCGACAATCAGAAACTTGTAAATCTTCCTGAAGATGACATAGGAGTCTATTCCAGATGGGGCCTACATTACTAAGTCTGTCTCAGAAAGTTATTCCTGCAGGGATAGGCCCTTTGTTCTTACACACCCAGTAACAGCCATGTAGCACAGGGAAGAGAGAACATGATCTGTATACCTCGATACTAAGGCCAGCTCTGCTAATAACTAGGTATATGCCTCCGAATCAGACTTTTTATTTGTATCCTGAGCCAGTGCTGTTACCTGTAAAATGAGTAGCTTAATTTTGGCTTTAATTTCATGAGTACAGGCCGTGTCTATCTTGTTTGTGGTCCCCAGTATCTAAACTAGTATATGGCACAAACTAGATGTTTGCTGAGTAACTGCAGAAATAAAAAAATTCAGATGATTTTAATAATATCTTTGGTTCTAACATTGTCTGATTCAATGATTTCTATTCTACTGTTAACTGAGGACGCAGACCAGATTCCACCTTGTCTGTGGATGCTGAGGTTGACATGGCTAAGCTGGGCTTCAGCTCCTCATTTATGACCCAAAATGTATACATACTGCTTACTACAACCTACTTCACCAGCAATCAGGTTTTTTCAAAACAACCACAGGTACTACTAAGGTGCACTAAACAATTTTGGTGTTAAGGGTCTGAACAAGAGTTCTGGTGTCCACATCTGACTTCTGAATATTCACAAAACTCCGGAAATGGAAGCAAAATTTTGTGTTTTTGAGACTACGTACGTTTTTCTGGGGAGTGAGACTGTGGCAATCATATTCTCAGGGAAAAAAGATTAAGAATCTTAGAAAATCTGAAGAACTGCGTGAGCACCGGCCCACAGCTCTTTATGTGCAAAAAGGAGCAGCACCTCGGGAGGGAGGTGCCTGCAGAGCCTCTGAGGCGAGGCCGGGACGGGGTTGGGCCACCAGAAGAACGTACTTAGAAGGGTCTGAGGACCCTCGCGGGGGGCTGGGTCGGCCGGCGGCCTCGGGTTTACCTGGCGCACCCCTGTAACTCCACTCCTCTCAGGCTCGCCACCTTAGCCTGCGAATCATGAGCACCTTCATCCACGTCTTCCTCACCCTCCCCGTCACCATCGTCGTAGTCAAACGGGAAGCTCTGGTGGCCGAGGGGAGACAACAGCGACATGGTGGAATTGCTGCAGCTCGGCGGCGGCGAGCACACCGTCACCGGCTCCAGCCCCTGCCCCGGGGCGCCCGCCATGAGGACGGAGAAGGAGCCAGAGGAGGGCCGAGACCTGGACCTGCAGCCGGCGGAGGACCGGGCGTCGGAGGGTGGCGAACCGGCCCCCCACAGCCCGGCCGCCCACATCGGGCCCGCCAAGTTCAAACCGGCGGAGCGGCGGCGGGGACGTGCGCTCCCAGCAGGCCCCGCGCGCGCCGGGCCGGCCTATCCGGTCGGGCACAGACCCCGCGCTGCCATGGCGACGCGTGGAGGCCGCGAGGGCTTTGTCCGGGCCTGCCGCGGCTCGCTGCGCCCGGGCCTCTCTCGGCCGGCCCCCCCCCCTCCCAGCCCGGCCGGCCGCTGCTGCGCGGGAGCTAAACTCCGCATCTGCGCTCGCCGGCGAGCTGCCGCTCGCGGCTGACAGCCCGGAGGGCACGTGTCCCTTGTCTGCTGTGGCGCAGCAGGTCTTGTGCTGGAAATGCGCTGTCACTGAGCAAGAGGCGGAAGCCAGAAATACCCCCGTATCCTTACGGGGCAGGGTTCTAAGGCTCAGTCGAGTTCTCTCAGCACACAGCCATATTTTGTTGGGGAGAGGAGCGCGAACTTTGTCCAAGTTTCCAAGTGTATCCAAGAATGCACTTTTAGGACAAGCTTCCGTTGTTTGGTAGCACCTTGTTTGCCTGGCATCTTTTTTTTTTTTTTTTTTTAAGATTTTCTTTATTTATTTGACAGAGAGATAGCGAGAGCAGGAATACAAGCAGGGGGAGTGGGAGAGGGAGAAGCGGGCTTCCTGCCAAGCAGGGAGCCCGATGCGGGGCTCGATCCCAGGACCCTGGGATCACGACCTGAGCCGAAGGCAGACGCTTAACGACTGAGCCACCCAGGCGCCCCTGCTTTTTTTTATTTTTTTAAAAAAGATTTTGTTTATCTATCTGACAGAGAGGGAACACAAGCAGGGGGAGTGGGAGAGGAAGAAGCAGACTCCCCGCTGAGCAGGGAGCCCGATGCGGGGCTCGATCCCAGGACCCTGGGACCATGACCTGAGCCGAAGGCAGACGCTTAACGACTGAGCCACCCAGGCGCCCCTTATTTATTTATTTTTAAGATTTTTAAAAAATTTATTCATTTGACAGAGACAGACTCAGCGAGAGAGGGAACACAAGCAGGGGGAGTGGGAGAGGGAGAAAGAAGCAGGCTTCCTGCTGAGCAGGGAGCCCGATGCGGGGCTCGATCCCAGGACCCTGGGATCATGACCTGAGCCGAAGGCAGTCGCTTAACGACTGAGCCACCCAGGTGCCCTTGCCTGGCATCTTAAGGTAACTGGTTTGTCTATGCGTGTACATTTTGAGGTCTTTTTGAGCCTCTAGTTTACTAGGGCCTGTGCTAAGCTCTACAGTTACAGGAGTAAAAGCCCTACCGCCACACGTTCCTCATTCTTTTGTGGTGTAGCATAATACCGTTAAAATATTCTGTGATATGCATTTTATTCGTAACAAAAATTTTTTGTGGGACCTCGGAAAGAGCACTGACCTTTCAGGGATTGGGAATAGGGATGAAGGTAGCAAGGAAAAGGTGATAGACAGTAAAGCTGGATGTTTTTATTCCTGCTGACAAAACTGTGTACAGTTGTAAATAAATAGGGCTTTGTCCCCCTCATAATGCATATTACTAGTAGAAATATCAGAGTGAAAACTGACAAAGGCCAAAAGAGCACACAAAATTTGTTATTGACCAGAGTGATAGAAAAATCCTTGGTGAAATTTAGATCTGCAAAAGTTGACACAGGAGAATTAGATATGGTAGAAATAATAGCAACAAAGGGCAATTCAGAAGGCAGTAGCTATAATTAATAAAATATGACATGGTTAAAACTGTTTTAAGGCAATGCTAGTTTTTGTTAATTTTGTTAAAATTTTCAGTAAAAACAAAATGAAAATGGAAGAAAATTGGACCAGAGTAATAAAATTAATCAAGAAATAAAACTGGCTTAGTGGTTTATATTCTCTACCCCAATTATTCAATTTTGGCATATCTGGTTGAAACCACTTACGATAACCTCCCTAGAATCAGTAACAGCATCAAAAGGCCTAGGGCCACTTCAGGGCTTCATAGGAGGTAAACTTGAGCTATTCCCAACAGACATCATCTGACATACCTGAAGCAAAGTAGGAAAAAGCACAAGTCTTAGTAAAAAAGGAACCTGGATTTGAATCAGTAATTTTTTTTCTTCCTCACTTGGTTTCCTTAAACAAGCTGTTTGGCTTTTGTAAATCCTAACTTACTCCTTTGTAACATAGGGAAATAACCTACCTCCCAGTCATATTATCTCATTAGTAATAAAGTTTCTGGCACAGGACCTGACAAAGAAAACAGTAAATGATAAATTTTGTCATTTAAACTCCCAAGCTTTCCTACTTCAACCTTTTGGTATAGGAAGCTAAAATGTCATACACTTCTCTGCCTCCTCAAAATGTTTAATGAAACAAATTATGTCCTTTCTTTGATGCCTCAGAATCCTGATAATAATGACCATCTACTGCATTATGCTGTAGCAACACTGGCAATAATGAAGAGATGCATGACACACGTGCTGCTACGTGAACATAATTGAGTCCCGTGGTCTCCTTTCTTAGTGTCTTGTCACTGCTGAGACTGAGAAGCCATAATCAAGTTTGGTAGAATTTTTTTAAGATTTTTTTTTTTGAGAGAGAGAGATAGTAGGAGCAGGGGTGGGGAGGGGAAGAAAGAGAGGGAGAAGCAGACTCCGCACTGAGCAGGGAGCCAGACCATGGGGCTAGATCCCAGGACCCTGAGATCATGACCTGGGCCGAAGGCAGACGCTTAACGACTGAGCCACTCAGGCACCCCTCAAGTTCAGTAGAAATATATATAAAGGTATAAATAAGCTCAAAAGAAGGTCTCTCCCCTTAAGTTTTTGGGTATTAACTTAGTAACTTCTCACTAATTTATTTTCACTTTCATGGTATACATTTGAGATAAATTTTATTTTTTGCTGGCATTGTAACCTTGTTGTAAGATTAACTTTTGTTTAAAAATCCCTGACTTTGTTACCAAAATAACATCATTACCAGTTAGCCTTGTAGCAATATATTAGGCAACTTTAAAAAATTTACCCCTGGACATACTGGAATATTTACAGATGAAACGTCTGAGATTCACTTCAAAATAATCCAAGGGGCAGGTGTCCCTGGGTGGCGCAATTGGTCCTGTGTCAGCTCTTAGTTTTGGCTCAGATGATGGTGTCAAAGTCGTGGGATTGGGCCTGCTTTGTGCTTTATCCTTAGCACGGAGTCTGCTTAAAACTCTCTTTGAAATAAATAAATAAGTCTTAAATAAATAATACTAATCCAAGGGGCAGATAGAGGGAGTTAGTGAATGGGTGAATGGGGTGGAGATAAAAGGATATTTACCATGTGCTGTTGATAATTGCCACATTTGGGTGATGTAGGTACCTGGGCTGAAGGCTGAAGGGATGGGAGGAGTAATTATACTATTCTACTTTTTGTTATGGGAATTCCAGACATACACTTAAGTTTAAAACAAATGAACAAAACCCAAAAAACTATGTCTCAGATTAAGAGGAACTGGGTGCTTGTTTGGTTTCTAATTTGTTATGTGTGACTCAGGTATTCACTTAAATTTCATCAAGCCCTCTATTTTCTCATCTGTAAAATGAGGGCTTCATGACTGTGAATATTTATATTTAATCATCTGGGCAATTTGACGACATTTGGTATCATGCAGGATTTTAAATCATTTGCTTTTATTTATTTAAGCAATCTTTACATTAAACGTGGGGCTCGAACTTACAACCCTGAGATTAAGAGTCACATGCTCCACCTACTAAGCCATCCAGGAGCCCCAATCATTTGCCTTTTCTTTTTTAAAGATTTTATTCCTAAGTAATCTCTATACCCAATGTAGGGCTCAAACTCACCACCCTGAGATCAAGAATCACACGCACCACCTACTGAGCCAGCCAGGCGCCCCCACCAATCATTTGCTTTTAAACAAAGATCTAATTCATGGTATTCTCTTAAATTTCACAATTTGTTTTCCATGAGTATGGTTCAGACTTAAGATAGAATAAAATCTTACTTCTAAATACCAGCAAAGTGTTATTCGAACGTTTATTCTAATACTCTTCACTTAAAAAATAGTTTAATTTGCTTACTTTAACATTAAGCAAATTTATTAATGTACCTAGTTACAAATTAAGGCAAAATAGATTGCTAGATTTCTAGAACTTTAAGAATTCAAAACACTGCATACAATAGTGTACTTCCCACTAGACATATCGCACAATTTACCACATATTTTAGATATCTGCTATTCTATATTTTAAATAAACGCAAAGTTTTCAGTGACTTGAAATTTGGAGAAAAAAAAACTTTTAGCTACGTTTTTTTTACCAAGTTATGATTTAATATTTATCAGATGTGTAAATATACAAACACGATAGCAACTTTAAAAACTTGTGAATAGTTGGCCTTACAAAATTACAACACACTGTAAATAAATCCCTCCCGCATTTTATACAAACTACATGATTTTGATATACAAAGATTCTGTTTTTATTACACTGACAATGTACAACCAAGACTATTTACAATGCAAAAAAAGTATATAAACCACAATTTAACATTCTGCTACTGGCAGCCACTATAGTTTAGGAGGTAGCTTTAATTAAACAAAATGAACAGAAGCCACATTTCCCAACTTGTGTTCTAAAAATAATTTACATAAGATAAAAATTCATTATATGCACAGTATATACAGTTTAATTATTAAACTGCAATCTAGCTTAGTGTTTTTTAGTATATCCTGAATAACTAATATGGCAGTGGGTCTGCTATTGATTTAGCATATTGTTCAAAAAACATACTAAACATTTATAACTTTAAGACTCCACATAGTGACATGTCAAAAGTCCATAGATAAGAATCAAGTAAAATTTTTAATTGTTAAAGACCTAGGCCTAAGCCTTATTCCTTTTTCTTCTTCTTTCTCTTTAATGACACATTTGTTTTGTCTCACAAGAACACAGTATCTGAACTGTTGCATAGGCTCTTTTGTGTTTAAATCACAGTAAGGGGGAAATGTATGGAAGCTACCATATTAACATCACAGGTTTAGGAGAATCCGGCTCACTAAGAAACCATTATAAGTGCTCTGTATCAATAATGACTCCCAATTTCTTCCACCTTGACACAATAATTTACCACTGTTTATCTTCTGTATAATTCAAACTATACGTAGGTAACATACCAACAAAACTGGAAAATGTTGGTACAGCCAATGATATTAAGAACTGTCTACGAATGAGAACATTCCACAGAGCCATCAAATCCCTCAGATGCTATTAAAACCCCATATTAGTTAGTAGTTTATCCAAATCTACCAAACCCGCACAACAATTAGTCCTTTACTTTTTCCTAGTGTGGTCACAAGACATTGAGGGAAAAAAAAAAAATCACTGCGAGCGCACCAAAGAGATGCGTAATGTCTGAAAACAAATGTTCAGCTATTCTTTTAAAATCTAACAGTTGTTAATATTGTTTTAAAAACATCTTCAGGTTTTAGATTTGTAAGTCACTTAAACAAAATTTATGATTCTATTATGTCAGAGATGGGACCTGAAAATGCAACAGGGTGATGATGCCTACTCTTCTACCCTCACAGTTCTACCTGGGAGACAATCCCTTTTTTGGCCCTGCAGTAAGTTGTCCTGAGATTAATGATGCAACATTAGGTAAAATTAGCAAGACTTTTTCTTCGTTACATAAAATCACATTTTAGAATATTCTTAAAAAAATATTAACAGCTGTTCTTCATCTTGTGCTTAATTCAGAAACAGGTATAAATTTGCTTCTTAGGGATCAGGAAAACCTAACGTTATATTGCTATGATATACATAAATTCTTTTTCAAGTTATAAATTTGTCCCAAATAGACCACACATTGCTTGGACATTGCATTTTTCATCGATTGACAGTTTAGGCACTTGTTCTCTGAAAATGTCTGGTTTAAGAAATAAACTGCCACCTTCTCCTCCTTCTAAGTGACACATCAGGCAGTGATCACAGAAGTGCTTCCCAGACGAAAGAGCAGACTAGGGTTCAGTCTATAAACGCTGTGATTTTGGTTGATGGGGGAAACAGTTACAAACACATCAATTCAGTCTTTAACTCTCGGTAGATTGTAAGCATAGCGCACCAAAGGGAATCCTCGACTCTGATAGAAGCAGGCTCGTCCGCAGGCCTGCACCTGCTCAGAACTGTCGGAGACAAAGGAATCTTCTTCATCTGCATAATCAGAGTGGGCCGACTGTGTGCCACAGTCGGACCAATAGCTGTCTGGTCTTTGGCAAGAACCCACTGCCAATGCAGGACAGCTGTGTGATTTTATTAAGTGTTTGCATGACACTGGCTTTGTCAAAAGAAAAGATTCACAGCAGTCACACACAGTCAGGTTGCCCTGCAAATGTGAGTACATGCCACAGTCATAGTAGAAATCCTGTTCCACACAGCCGGCTTGGCTACTAATGGAAACCGAAACCGACCCGCTTTTCTTGGTCATGTGTCGCTTCAGTAACTTCCAGTCTTCTTTAAACTTTGGGTTGAAGAAAACGTATAGGACCGGATTCAGGCAAGCGGGCAACGGGAAAAATATCAGAGTAACGGACTTCATTATTTCAGGGCTGATGGAGATTGCAGTGATCAGTGGCGCAAATGAGAAAAATGCAACGGGGCAGAAAAAGATGCAATTGGTGAAGATGAGCCATGCAACGTGCTTAATCATGCTAGAGTGTGAGTTCTCTGAAAGGTCCTCTTTTTCCAAGTTGCAGTAAAGTTTTGTATAGATAATGGCCATTAACAAAAATGCTAATGAGTTTAATAGCACTAAGGTTACAGTAAATCCTAATGATGGCGTTTCTCCTGTGGGGAATGGCAAGCATAGGGGTGATGCAGAATATTCCCCTCTATGGAATAGTGGAAAACAGCCTGCCACAGCCGCTCCCAGAAAAGCCAAAAGGGCAGCAATCCGGAACTGTTTGAGAGGATTGCTTTTCCCATTTTTCATTATATCTTTTGCAGATAAGCTTCTTTCGACAGCTGCCAACATTAATAAAAATATGGCACTTTCTGAGGAGAAGATAGCAAGAAACCCAGCTATTCTGCACCCACTGCCGATCTCCCACCAAATGCCAAATTCAGCAAATCTGCCCCAGGACACAGCATCCAGAAAAGTTAAGATGCCGGTATACGCTCCCATGAATAAGTTGGATACAGAAATCAGGCCTATGAACAATTTGGAGGAAGGCAGTGATGAACAAGACGCAAATGTTGTTAAAATGACAAGCAGGTTAAAAAACAACGCAACCAAGAAAATGAACCACACAGTAAGACGGATCATCCAACTTCCCAGTAAATATTCACAGGGCTTAAAAGCACCTAAAACAAGAGAGAGAAATAAAAGACAATTTAGAAAACACCGTATTCCCGTATGCTATGGATTCAGAGAAAAACTAAAGATGGTTAATCTAGGATAATTAAATCTGCTACCAAAATTGAATTGAACCAAACTGAAAAGACTACTATTTCTTAGCTATTTTAGTCATTGGACTAGGCTACTTTAAAAATAACTGACTTTAATTTCTTTTATTAAATATTTGGTAAAGCCATACAGTGATATGCATATATATATATATATATATATATAGTACAGTATCTTATATATGAAAAGTACCTGATATACACTGAAGGCTTGGAATCCCATAAACTAGGGTTTTAATTTAGGGTTCATAATTTGTTGTTCTTCCTTGAGAAAGCAGCTTAAACCTGTATAAATTTCATTTTCTCGCCTGTGGATAATGCCTATTTCGTAGCATGGTGTAGCTTAAGTAAAATTATATACAAGAGGTACCTAAGCAGGTTACTAAGTACATAGTTGGACTTCAATAAATATGAGGTCCTTTCCTTCCTCCTTCCTAGTCCTAATTCAGCTTTTAAAAATTATATATGTACATGTATGTATGTATACATCTAGTTTTCCCCACATTTCTTATAGTTTTCAAGGGCAACCTGATGAAGCAGGTTAAGACAGGTTTAATTATACCCACTTTTCATTCAGAGAAATTGAGATGTCAAAGTGTTTGATTGACCTGACAAAGGTTATTCAATAAGACAGTGAAGCGAGAGCAAAACCACATGGATGTTAAATACATACAAACCTATATCCAATAAAACCCTGTGAAACTTACACTAGGATCACAACAACTAATTCAGTAACTAAATTGTATGTTCTAGTAACCGGCTTTGACAGGCTAGTTATGTCACAAATGACAACTATTTTATTTTAAAATTAGTAAAGAAAAATGAAATGCTGTTTACAGAGCACAAGAAAACTATGTATTACAGTTGCCTAAAACACATGTTCTGATTTATCCTTCTGAACTGTCATGAAGTTTGATATATCTCATAAAGCATTTTAAATCACTGAGACATTCACAGACCTAACAATCCATCTCTGTAACATTTATGTCTTGTGATATCCCAAATATCACAAGAAACTTTAAAAAACATTCTTAATTAATTAATTAACTATTTTTATCTGCGGCCCCCCCCCAACCCCCAGGGAGTGTTAAGAGGAAGCTTTCACCTTTATCTCTGTATCTGAACTCATCCTCCTTTCAAGGAAGAGGGAGTAGTAGCTCATCTGACCTGAGAGAACAGTTCACCGTTTTGGAAGGTGGAGGTACTTTCCCTCAAAAGCCTGGGAAGCAGGCTCCACCCAGTCTGTCTTTGAAAACCTGCTGCCTCCTCCAGTTCTAACAGAAGGACCCCACTCTCCGCTACCTCCTGCTTCTGAGTGAGCACATGGGTGTCTGTGTGTTGCTACAACTGAGTGGGGAGACAGGCCTGCAGTGTATCTCTACTCAGCCTGGAGAGATGAGTTCAGACCAACGTTCCTCCTGGCCGACTAAGGTTTAAATTCAGTGTGGAGGACACAGAATCCCTGCCTGGTCAGGTCTAGTCTCCCCTTTAATAAAGCTGTTCCTTTCTCATTGGGTTGTCAGTTCCTTATGTACATCCTCCAGCACAAGGACCCCAGTAAGGCCAGTGAGCAAGCTGCACCCTCTTAACTTCCAACAATTTATTCAGAAACTAGACAAAATACATTGCCTAAACTGAAATTCTTGCCAATTCCTTTCTCTCATCTGGTCACTTTAAACTCATTCGCCACATAGGCACTGTACTAAGTATTAAAAGAATACAAGCACAGCCCCTTAAAAAGCTCACGATTTGGGGCACCTGGGTGGCTCAGTCGGTTAAGCTTCTGCCTTCAGCTCAGGTCATGATCCCAGGGTCCTGGGATCGAGCCCCACAATGGGCCCCCTGCTTAGTAGAGAGTCTGCTTCTCCTTCTCCCTCTGGCCCTTTCCCCTGCTGTGCTCTCTCTCAAGTGAATAAATAAAAAATCTTTAAAAAAGGCGGGGGGGCACCTGGGTGGCTCAGGCAGTTAAGCGGCTGCCTTTTGGCTCAGGTCATGATCCCAGGGTCCTGAGATCAAGCCCCACATCAGACCCCCTCTTCAATGGGGAGTCTGCTTCTCCTCTCCCACTCCCCCTGTTTGTGCTTTCTCGCTCTCTCTCTAATAAGTAAATAAAATCTTAAAAAAAAACCCTACTTCATAGCATACAAGTTAGCCAATTATTTGTTTTTCCTTTTACAGTAAAATTCCAAATCCATCTTCCCTCGTAGATGAGGCCTAATCCAACATTTTGTCACAACTAAATATGTGGTCTCATTTAGGTAACTTTCCCAAGTCTACTAAAGTTTGATGAAATGAAGTAGAAAGAAAAGGAAAAGCAAGGTTGCATTTAAGAAAAAAAAAAGGATAACACTAAAAATCCTTACAGATCAGTAACTTCTAGCACTAGTCCTAGAGTTAAAGAAGTGCTCAGTTTTGCCTCTCAATTTTGAATGCACATAACCCTCTGGGAAGCTTGTTAACACCAAGACTCCAAGTAATAAGTCTGGGACTGAGATTCTGTAAGAGATGCCTAAGCTCCTGGTACACAGACCACACTTTAAGGCAGAAGGCTTTATGACATCATCTAGTCCCACTCCTATTACAAAAAATCATATCTTTCCCCCACACATTTCAGATATATTTGCCTAATGTTCATTTAAAGCAAGAACCTGCAGCAAAATGTGTTGGGCATACCTGTGGAGGGTGTACAGTGGATAATTATTTGACTATGTTCTTCATTTTCCGCACTGCTTGTGATACCTGCTACATCAGTGGGACCTGAATATATAACATAAACTGTGTTTAATTCAAGCTTTATGCAACTGAAAAGAACCACACTTTTCTGCAATCTTCTCTCTTGTACAGGATGTAAGTTCAGCTTGCATGAGGCTTCCTAACAAAGATGCCAGTAACACAGTAAATGCCATTTTCTCACATATTTCATATTTATCCTTCACAAATGATCACAATAGCAGAGACTTGAATTAATGCCATCAAGAGTGTTCTATTTTTAGAAGTACATGCGCTCACCTTTATCCTTTGCCACACTGTGGTCTTGGAGGCTAGTATCTTCCGTGTTTGAATGTGCATACGAGTCACAACCCCAAAATGCACAGCACTGATAAGCATATGGTACTGATAAAGACCTAGAAAAAATGGTAAAATCTACATTGAATAACAACTCCACAGACATGCTTTTGTTTTGTAAAAAGTATTTCCATCTTTAAGAGCCCCAGGAGTCAAAAGACCTGACTGTCACATGCTTTAAAAGCTGGTCATTAGCCTCAGTTTCCTTATCTGTGAAAAGAACTCTCCTATCAGATGACACCATGACTTTCTCTTTTCATATAAGATATACTTTTAAAAACTGAATTTAAAACAAACCGTATTTAAAATCTAGCACTAATAACTGCAATTTAAAGTGAAATCTTATCAGACCCCTTTTATACATGAATTAACCATGCCTAATTTATCATATGATACTGGTAGTTCCACTTAAAAATCAATGTCCCAGATGCTTTGCAACTGTATACCGCTAAATGAATGTACTTTGTTCACATAAGTATAGTAAGCATATTTATGCTCTTCTCCCACAGTACTATCCCCAAGCCCTGTCTCTACTGTATCAAATGTCTTTATGAAGTATTAGAGCATTGTGTCAATTTTCTGTAGGTTCACACTTACGTGGTTCCTGCCACATTTTTAATGACAAATCTGCTATATAAAAAGCTAGTCTGATGAACGGCTATGTTCTCTCTCTGACAGTCTCAAGGGCTCCAATTCATATTCTCAGAAACTATGGAATAATGCTCATGTTCTATTTTTTACCAAATTTGTGAGGACTGAGGTAGAAAATACTCTTAAATTATAGCTTCCCAGAGAATCTGGGAACCACAGCAAAAAACTAGCATACTCTATAATTTAGGGGGCCACCATAACTTCAACAAAAAAGAAAAATAAGCAAAAACACACCTGAGATTAACAAAATCTTTTGCTGCTAAGGCCTCTTTTAGCTTGAAGTTGCCAACAAGTTTCAGTTGATTTAGCCCATTCAGGCCTTCCGTAGGAAATGAAGTTAATTCATTGAAACTTATATCTCTGAAATGTGAATGAGACTTCAAGTTAACTCCTAGGATGCAAGTTACACAAAACATCCGTACATGTATAAATACTATAATTATTAGAGCTCTACGGGGAAGTTCGGGTGTGCTAAAACAATAAATCTGGTATTCAACTTGCCATCTAAGAAGGCATTAACGATATGAATGCAACTTAGCATTTACACAAGGGAGCAACTGAACAGAAAAATATTTCCAAAGTACAATGCTAAAACACAAGTTTCTGTAGACTATTCATTTCTTTCATGATATTACTGCATAAAATCATCAACTTACAGGTTAGTTATTGACCCAAGCTTGGCAAAAGCTCTGTTGTGAATTTCATGGATCAGGTTTCTACTCAGATCTCTGCAATTACAAGAGGAGCATGTTAATCTTTTCAAATAAACTCAAATTGCAGTTACTTTGACCACACTGTGGAATCCGAGGTAGTCACAGTTATCTCTGATAAGATAACAAATCTTACTCATCTTGCCCAACAACTTGATGTTTATGTTGAATCCCTCCCCTTCACAAAAATCTATTTCTTAGAATGGGTTCCATGGAGCAGTAATTCTAGTTGGCATCTGTTTCAAAACAGTTGTGAATTTTCTCCACCTTATCATTCTGGTACCAGTTCAAAAACATAAATGATACGATATAACCTTTGGTACTATTAAGTAGGCGAGGAAAAACTCAGCTCCTGACAAAGCTGAAAATAAAAACAGGTTTCATACTATTTGCCTTCTCAAAGGTCAGTGATAAGGCCCCGAGGGAAGACAAAATAATCAATATGTAAACAAGAGCATTCCAGAAGGGCTTTAGATATCATTCTTTCCCAAGCAGGAAATAAAAATCCTATCAACACCAAAGCTGTACCATATTCAGAAACACACCCTGAGAAATTCTGATCTTGCAGAATTAATAAGAACAGAAATAATCTGCAACCACACAACCACACTTAAACTGAGCGTTCATGGAAATTTAAAGGCTGGATAAATTCATTCCATTACACATCTCCCAGATCACAGAATCACGGACAAACTTGGTTCCAAATCATGAAAAGGCCAACTTTTCATTCTTGTCACTTACCAGTGCTCTAGAAGTGATGGCAGCTAGGAGCCAGTCCCCTTCCTCGCTACTGCCCAGACCCCCACCCAGTAAGACTGTCAGACACTAGGAAAGACCCCAACCTCCAATAACATATTCCCTAGTAGAAAGCATTTTCAGTTTCTTACTGGGGATCTACTGGAAGACAGGATTCAATATATGTAATTTCACTTCACCTTCAATTTTCTAATTTTCTCTGTATTTTAAAAATGGTCACTATTTTAGCATATTGTGTTTTCTGCACTCAAGTTTTGTGAAGGCGGAGACAAGGCCTGTCTTAGCCACCTCTCTATCCCCAAGTGCTTAAGAGAGTATTTGGCACAAATACACACTCAAATACAAATACATTTTTTCCAGTGAGTGCTTCTGCTGCATATTAGCTATATTTGTGACAATACATACCCCAGCACAAGGGTCAGCACATTTTTTCTGGAGAGGGCCAGATAGTAAATATTTTCACCTCTAGGTCATATGGTCTCTACTCCCAGCTACTCAACTCCACCATAGTATGGTGAAAGCAACTTTAGACAATACTTACACAAAAGGGCATGGCTGTGTTCCAGGAAAACCTAATTTACAAAAATTGGAGGCAGGCTGGACCTGGCCCACAGGCTAGAGTTTGCCTACCTCTGCCCTAATGGATTGGCAAACCTCATCAGTATGACAAGAAAACAAACAAGCTCCATCTCTCAGGTTATACACATTATGCTTTTTCACTTACCAACATACAATATCATAAATCAGCTAAGGTAAAAAATACTAAATAAAAAGCTAAGGTAAAAAAAATACTGAAAGTGGATTATCGAAAAAGTACCATGTGGTAAAATTTGAACAATATTTACACATAATAAATTGTATCTTTAAGTATATCTATCATGGGGGCGCCTGGGTGGCTCAGTTGGTTAAGCGACTGCCTTCGGCTCAGGTCATGATCCTGGAGTCCCGGGATCGAGTCCCACATCGGGCTCCCTGCTCAGCAGGGAGTCTGCTTCTCCCTCTGACCCTCCCCCCTCTCATGCTCTCTGTCTCTCATTCTCTCTGTCTCAAATAAATAAATAAAATCTTAAAAAAAAAAAGTATATCTATCATGGGAATTGTAATGATATATTAATTTATAACTGGACAAAAACTGTATTTGTTTCTAATAATCAGAAAGAAACTTACAGAATCCTCAGAGATATCAGGCCTTGAAAAGTACCTTCTTTTATTTGGTGGATCTGATTACGTTGCAAAGAACTAAAAAAAAAAAAGAAGAATGAAAGAAAAAAGAGGAAAAAAAGAAAATTATTTTTGATTTTGAAAGATAACATTTCTTCAACTTTTTCTAAGTTTAAATACTCATTCATTAAGTAACACTGACTGATCTTATTGAAAGTAAAGAGAGCTGCTACTTCCTTGTCTATAACACCAAAGGGTTAGACTAATTGGTATCCATCCCAAATTATACTGGGAATTAATGTATACTATCTAAATTCCTTAACAACCCCACTCAGGAGAGCCGGAAGACAACATGGTAAAAAAGGATCCAGGACAACACAACCATACCAAGTACTGTAGAAAAAAGGCTAGAGGAAGAAAGGGATCAGGAACGGGAGAATTAACGTCTTCCTCTCCCTTCTCCCAACCAACTGCCACCAGAGCTTATAGGTACACAGTAGGCATCCATGTTTAGTTTCCCTCAATAGCCAAGAACAATTTTTGTTTGTTTTTTGTATACACAGCCCTCCCCCTATAATGTCTCCCAAAATGCCTCATAAGTACCTAAGAAATGCTGGTTGCATGACCATGCCGAGTGCAATTTGACATTCATTCACAGGAACACCTGATTATATGCATCTATTTCCTTAATGTTTCTAATTTCTTAATATTAAAGCCATTATTTAAAATAGGAAACGTTCAGTGAATCAACAATAAACCACAGCAAAAAGAGTAAGTCAAAGACCAACTTACATTTCTTCCAGAGCATGGCAACCATTAAAGCTTGGAAGGTCTTTTATATTGTTGTAAGACAAGTCCCTTAAAACAACAAAAAATTAACAAATTAATTTCTATGTCATCAGAACACTAAGTTAGAAGAGCTACACTCAGAAGGATTGAAAGCAGCACGAAAATCTGTAATAAAGAGAGAGCTGAAGAAAAGCAACTATTTTTTTCTAAGACTTGTAAGCTTCTAGAGTACCTCAGTGATATAGCAGGCTTACAATTTGCAAACTTCAAGTACATAATGTTGAGTACAGACAACATAAAATATATTTAAAACATTTAAATGTTTTTTCAATTTTTAAGTAAAATTATTAAAAACATTAAGCATATAAAATTAAATATAAAAATATGGAAAATATATAAAATTACATCCAAGTGGTAGATTATGTGGTTTTTTACATTTTTATAATATTTATATTATAAACAATTTCTATGTTGTTATTTAATTACAACGCTGTGAGAGGTGGTATGCATAGCTCACATTTTCAAAAAAAATTATATTAAATCAAATACGGGGACTCAATAACTCTCAGTTAATTCCACTGCAGTGTTTCCTCAGTAGTGGTCACTATGTTTGATACTCTACAACATTTAATGATTTACTTCATCAATCAGTCACTTATTTTGTTACTATCTCTCTCCACTGAATACTTATTAACAGCTTAGTAACTTAATTATTTGTTCTTGTGACATTTTTACATCCTTTATTTACTTTTAATTTCCAGGATAGTTTAAAGTTTTTGGAAAGCTCTATGCTTAGCTGTTCCTGACCCAAGAAAGATTTGGGCTCTGCTTAGGTTATGGATGAAAGAGAAAGACATGGAGACCTGACACTCCTGGGGAGTCCAGATAAGAAAAATACCAAGGAAGAGCCTAGTCTGGTTTTACTTTGTTCAAAGTAAAAGTCCCAAGATATGTGACATATATATCACCCTAAAACCAAATTGAAATAAACGTTACCTACCC
Organism: Mirounga leonina; assembly: GCF_011800145.1. Lineage (NCBI taxonomy): Eukaryota > Metazoa > Chordata > Mammalia > Carnivora > Phocidae > Mirounga > Mirounga leonina. The sequence goes on from NW_023270418.1 coordinate 7,315,753, forward strand.
CGGTCATGAAAACACCTGCTCATTTCCATAAAGGGAACAAATAAGACATAATTCTACCCTAAAATCAGCTAATGCAAATAGCTTATCAAAAATAAAACAATGTATGTGACGCTCATAAAAGAAAAAGTATAAAAAGGGAAAAGGGACCCAACTTACAAAGTCCTAAGCATCTTTTGTTCTTGGCACAAGTTACTGGATATGCTGCTTATCTTTGTGCCTGTCAAGGTCCTGTGGAAAAACAATGTTCATCTAAGAAATGGTTCAAGTTGAGATGGTAAACAAAATGCTATTCTCACATGGACAAAGAAACAGATATTTGCCTATGAACTAAAGTCTGCGTATCCCACTACCTACTTACTCCTTCAAGTCAGGCATGTAGGAAAATGGATTAAGCTTCCATTATGGATTTCATTTTCACAGTAAGGCAGAAAAACTTGTGACACGAGATGTTAATATTGTCCAGACAACGAGGCTGATTTCTCATGTGGACCAACAGAAAAACACTAATCCACAGCCATAGCCTGACTACAATCACCTGCAAAACCACCTCATACCCAAAACGTGCAAAGCCAACTTAGCATCCTGCCTCCCAAACCTAGCCAACCTAACTCACCATTCTGAAATGTTCTCTTCCTCCCTCCCTTTCCATTTTCCCGTCTGCAGTCAATATCAATTCCTGGTGCTCTCCTCCTTTGTGGTGTGTCCAGCATATGACCCTCTCATCATTTTTACTGCTATTATGCAGATCACGCATGGAATGATGCAGAGAGGGGTGGAGGAATAGCAGGCCACCCAGAGGAACGCCAGTGGTGTTAAAGGTATTCATTTAGGGGGGAGGGGGATTGGTTAGCCCGGTGATGGGTATTAAGTAGGGCACGTACTGCATGGAGCACTGGGTGTTATACGAAAACAATGGATCGTGGATCACTACATCAAAAATTAATGATGTATTGTATGGTGACTAACATAACATAATAAAATTAAAAACTACAAAAAAAAAAAAAAAAAGGTATTCATTTAGCAAGGGGATTATTTCCAGGGCCTCCTTGTGGTCCTTCCCATCTCTAGTCTCTCTCACCTTCCTCATACCACCTGCTGCCACGTACTAGACACATCCAAACTACCTTAACCGTCAAGTTTAAACTCCTGAGCCCAGTGCTTCCTGATCCCTTTTTCCTGACATCTTGGCACATGTGAAAATCATAACATTTATGTGACCTACTCTGGTAAAGCTCCTTGTGGCTGGAGACCCTTAGCCACCTCAGGCTCTTTCTGGCTATCTGGAGGGCTGAGGTCAGCAAAAGCTTGGATCCATCTGTACCCCATTCACAGACCATCCACTGGGAAGATTTGCCATAACCAAAAGTTCAATGTTTAATGGTTGCCATTTTAAAACTGTGACCCAAATGATTTTCCAAATTTCTCCATATCACACCGCATTCCATTAAACACATGGAATTCTAGCTATATATGAGCATCTGTATGCCATCCCTGAGGAAATTTTCAGTATTCCCCACTTTACTAAATCCTGCCTTTCTAAATAAAAGCTCCAGCTCTGGGAAACCTGACAGTATTCAATTCTGAAAACATTACACCGCCTCCCTAAAGCTTTTTCCAATACTCTGTATCAACTGCCCCACTTCTGAATTCCTAAAGCACTGCTTCGCATTTGGCATTTACTTACTGCCTTATATTTTCAGTGAACTTTTCAGATAAAATATCCATATACTAGGCCATCCTCTACCTGAGCTGACTGAGTCCAAACCCAATATATATATCCATTTCCATGCATGCTATTGACAAAGAGAGATTACAGGAATCAACACAAACCCAGCATCATCGCCAAAAAGCACTGGCACCCTGCCGACAGGCCCACACGTTATATTTACACTATCCCTCTTCAAAGATCTGCACTTACAGACTCTCCAGATGGATGGTTCCAGTCAGATTGGGGAACTGCTGTACCATGCTTGCACCTCGAATGACTCTTTAAGAAATTGGGAGAGAAAACAATTTAAAATAAAAAATTTTCATGGATAATATTTTCATTTTATTTTTTGAATACTTTAAAATTATAGTACTACTATACCTAAAAATAAAATCAGTTTCACTTCTTGAATGTACCTGAAACTGTGATAATTAAGCCAAGTATTCACATAAATAAGAACCATCATAAATCTTCAGAATTGTCCTTTGGACTTTTGCCCAAGGGAAAAAAAAAAAAAAAATAGAAGATTTTTGTCTTCTGGAGCTACAATAATACATTCTAGTTTTCTATTAAAGCAACTGCATAAATATTCAGGTATGTTTTAAAATTTGTATAATACTAAAAAAATGAGTAAAAATTAAAAAATAAAATTTGTGTAATACTTACAAGGAATGCAGATCAGATAAATTGTGAAATGCTGAGTTCCCCACAAAAGACAGAGGATTATCATACAAATGTCTGTAAAAATACCCCAAAAAAGTAAAGTTTTCCTATGTTCGTAACCCATCCAACAGTACATCTATGTTCACAAAGTCCATATATCTAAAATTTCCATTCTTCATTGAGATGTCTGGCACAGACATGCTTTATATGATTCTCTATTAAAACAAACCTTCAGGGGCGCCTGGGTGGCTCAGTTGGTTAAGCGACTGCCTTCGGCTCAGGTCATGATCCTGGAGTCCCGGGATCGAGTCCCGCATCAGGCTCCCTGCTCGGCAGGGAGTCTGCTTCTCCCTCTGACTCTCCCCTCTCCTATGCTCTCTCTCATTCTCTCACTCTCAAATAAATAGAAAATCTTAAAAAAAAAAAAAAAAAAAACCTTCAAAACTACTTACATAGTTCTTAAGAGTGGATTGCCATCAAATGCTCCGTCAGGGATAACAGAAATAGAATTACTATGAAATAACCTAAAGAGGGAGGAGAAAAATATTTTGAAACACATGTCCCCTTGTGAAATAAGTTAAAACCTGAATATCTAGCCTTGTTCAGTATTCTGTGAAACACAACTGATAACAACCACATGAAAGTTCCGAAAGTGTGAGGAAACTGAAGTTTTAATTCCACCTCATCCTTTCCAGGACCATTTCCTAATTCTTCTTAAACCCACGGCTTAACCTGATATCTCTCAGGTCTCTCATACACGCTGAGCGGGTGCTTTGTCAACAAAGAACTTTAGACCATGAGTGAGAATCATAAGGTGTTTTAACCTCCATATTCCTCTGTCACCTGCATTTAGTCCTTAAGCAATGCATTTCAGAGTATTTACTGTCAAGACATGACACACCAGCCCCGTGATGCCATGTACATTCCTATCTCTGCCCTTGACAAAGCCAACATCTCAAATGCTCCCTTAGCCTTTCATTTATTTAAATATTTCCACCCTTTTGGGTGCCTGGGTGGCTCAGCTGGTTAAGTGATCTCAGGGTTGTGAGCCTAGGTGGCTCAGGTCATGATCTCAGGGTTGTGAGATCGAGCCCCGCATCAGGCTCTGCACTGGGCGTGGAGTCTGCTTGAGATTCTCTCTCTCCCTCTGCCCCTCCCCTGATTCATGTGCATGCGCTCTCTCTCTCTCTCTCTCTCAAATAAAATCTTTACAATAAATACACACATACACACATCTACCCTTTTAACTCCAGTCAAATTCTTTCTCTTTAGCATTACCTTTTCTAATGACCCCAATTCTCAGTGAGGTGTTTTTCTGGAATGATTCATTTACCCTCTTCATTTAGCACTTATTTCTACCTAGCAATTGCTCTCTGTCTTACGTGGTCAGCCTCCCCAGTGCCACTAAGTCTCCAAGCTCCTAACTGGCAAGGACCATACATTATGGCTCTTGTTTCAGCAGTACAGAGCCGAGTACAGATACCCAGGCTCAAAACTGTCTGCGCTAACTAACATAATCCAGTCTGTATAATCAGATGTGTGTCTGTGTATTGTGATATATGCAATGGAGCAAAGAAGTTTTCAAATCTCACTGTTGGAACATTAAGTGGTGAGTTCGAAGGATACTAAGGCATAGAGAGAGCAAAACAATACTCACAGCTCTTTTAGGCTAGGAAGGGCTTTAATAGCCTGAGGAAATTCCCCCAAGTTATTATAATTCAAGTCCCTAGAAAAAAAAGGGGGAAACATGTAAGAACACTAAAGAGTACTCACAATTTATAAGGCATTTTGGTACAAATGTATTCCTAAAAAATCATATCCTCTGGATGGGAATCTCTCCTCACCAACCATAGGGCCATTTAAAACCCTGTGGTTTACCTTACACCTTTTCATAGAATACTGAATAGAAAAAAAGAATCATAATTCATCTATGACTGTTTTAAGTTCATTTTACAAGGTTAAGGAATTCTCAATCACATTATTGGTGCATTAAATAAACAAGTCATCTGAATGACGTTTCTCGGGAAATTCACCATAAAACAGAATTTATGGAATATCCATTTATGAATGACAATAGCCTGAAACCAAGGTTTCTGTTTGGGGTTTGGAGTGACTTCCTGAAATTCTGGCATGAGGGCAGCTGACCTCAGCCCTACTATCAGGTGGATGACCGGAGATAAGTATAAACAAGGGGAAGGAGCAGGATGGCTCCCCACAATTATTGTCTTGAAGCAGGTTATAATTTTTTGAAAATGTTACATTAATTAGGAGAGAGAAAAGCCTGATTTGTACTAAAAAGTCTTAATTCTGAGTGTTTAAGTTTTAATTTCTTTTATAACCTAAATAGCATGTTGGCATATAATTATCATGGTTGATTTCAGAATGAGAGTAACATAAAATCAAAGGCCCAGCTCTTTAGGCACCTATTTTGTTTTTCTTTTCTACATAGAAAGAAAAATGGCAAATAAAAATTTAGCTGGGAAGAAGAGGTTTCATTTTCATATAATTGGAAGAGTATTCATAGTCTAGTATCAGAAGATCCATCTAGTCTTCTGGTACACTGGTATTTATATATTTAGTAAAGGGGAACTGAGCTGGGAACTATCTTCTTCAAGAGCTTCAACCTTCAAATAGCCATTGATGTTCACTATCCTTTGGTTGTTTAGACAAGAAAGTAGATTAATAGACTAAAAGATTTTAAGTCTTCTCATTAACTGACAGCTAACCAGAATAGTCAGTTCAACAAAATATTACAAACCCTGAGCATTCCAATCAAATATTACTAACCCAACTAATTAATTGGGACATTTTCTGAATTATTTATTATACCACAATAGCAAATACTATAAATCTTCTAATAAAGAGCCTACTCTTAATTACACGTAGCTGCACGATGTCTTTTGCTCAGTGGTGCCATGTGCAGTTGGAACAGCCAGGATTCCCAAATACTTTAACTAGTAGGAATAACAATAAAAGTATCCTAGGCAAAATGGAAAAGTTTATTTCATTTAGCATATAAGAATGCAGAGAAAATATTTAAACCTAGGGTTAATAATTTGGTAAGGCAAATGAAATCATGGAAAAAAACAAAAAAAGATTTTTTTCCCCAGAATTAATTTTATAAGGCTCAATGTTCCAAAACTGTCTGTCATACATTTTAACAATACCAAAATTTTTGAGAAAGTAGACAGCCCGGCAGATCGAGCTGCATTTTACACACACTTTTGAAAGAAATATCAAGTCTAAACTTGTGCACCATTTTTAGCCATAAACTGAGATTAGTATTCCTAACTGTGTTATTTGATGGCAAGAATTTAGTCATGTATTTAAGCCAAATAATAGTGAATTGAACTCAAGACCATTATTTTTCCCTTTTCTGCAAGGAAATACAAAATTGCATCAATATCACAACATAACCATCTGAAATACAAATCAACTTACAAGGTCTCCAGGTTATCTAGTCCATCGAAACAGTGCTGACCCAAGTTTTTAATTTTATTGTTATGAAGATGCCTATGGAAAAAAGCATCGAAATGACTTTTACATCACCCAACAGCAACTATTACAATGTTTTATGTGTCTAAATTGTCTTTTAAAGGAACCATGTAGTTAAACATTTCAGCCTTTGACTAATGGACAACAAATAGCACGTATCTCTTGATCTAGGCTACATAGACTCGGATTCACTGGACATGGAATGCCAATGGAAAAGAAAAGGATCTCTCGTGGAAAAATGGTACGCACATTGAAGATTCTTTACTATTTACCCATATCAGAAGAAAAGCTCTGGTGAGCCTTTCACTCTGTGAAGTGACATTTTTGGTGAGCTCCCCCTATGAGGAGGAGAGGGAACCTGCATGGAGGGAAGCGCATCACCTTATACCAGTGAGAGTAACAGATTTTAAAAGAAATGCCATTTTTTTATGTCCAAGTTTTCAAAGATTAAAACACAGAGAATCATATACTCTTTGAGCAGACAAATTAGTCAAAACATGAAATATCACTGAAACTTATTCTCTGTGAGCTCCTGAAAACAATGCCCCTTCTTTTAACACCGAATGCATTGCTGGTACACAAGTAAAAGCTATCCAAGTATTTGCTGAGTGTCCCAATTTCTTCTTATGATTACAAAAGGCCACATATCTTAGAAAGATTCAACAGTGATTGGATGTTAATTTTTTAATTATCCTATCTTGTATTTTAAAAAGTCAGCACATTTAATTTTGTTAAAAAAAAAAAAAAAAAGGCAACTCCCCCAAACAGGTATCTCTTCGGAAGCATAATCAAAAGTGTGGTACTTTCATAATAATTTGTCACAAGAAATCTGCTTTTGCCCTCTAATTCACCCAAATATATGGTATTTAAAGGGACAGATACTTACAGAACTACCAGGCTTGAAAGATTGGTAAATGCATAGTCAGGGATGCTTGAGATTTTGTTGAGAGCCAAGGTCAGTGCCTGCAAAGTCGGCAGATTGCTAAGGGGATGCACGGGCACCTCCGTCAAGCTGTTGTCATCCAGCCACAGATGTCGTAACTGAGCGAGCCCCTCAAAACTGTCCTCGGGGACTGAGGTAATATGGTTGGCATCCAAACGCCTGACAGAAACAGAAACAACCATGTTCAGGAACGAATTCTAGCAGAATGAGCCAAATCACACACAACTCTCAGTTTTCAAAACAGAAAGGAGTTACAAAAATAACCAGTCACGGCAGTCCTTATGTCTTCAATTTCTCTAGAAAGTCTCATAAACTCTAACAACTTTACTAAGACCATAGTGTGGAAGTCTGTTCTTTCCCTTCCTACATAACAAAGGGATGAATGCAAATCTCAACCTCTCAAGAATCTTTGGCTAAGAGTAACTATAGCAAAACGAATTTTTTTTTTTTAAAAAAAAAAAGAAAACTCTCAGAAAGTTCAAGCTAGAATTTTATGTTTCAGAATCTATTTAAATCAAAAGTACAAAACAAGAGAAGAAACTAAGCTGAGTAAATAAGCTACTGTCCTTAAAATTTTACATCACAACTAATATCTGACATTAAATTTAACCGCTATTTTGACTTGGAACTGAAGGGGAAAAAATAAGGAAATATTTACCCCCAAAAAATGTTTATAGCAAGAGATTATTAACAATCCTTCTTACACCACCAGGCAAGTTAAAACTATAGGTGTCATGTACTGGTCAAATAACCTTCTCCTCTTCTCTTAGCACCAAGTTCAAAATTAACAGTTAAGAAAAGACAAACTGTCCACAGGAAAAACTAAACAGCTACTCTGGTCAATGTTATTGTGGCCTTAGGGTTTCTTTTAATTTTTCCCTAAATTCTGGAATTAAAGACACCTTGCTAATAGGATTACTCATACTTAAAATTAAGTCCCCATCTAAAAATCTGGAAAATCATGTCCTAAGTATTATTGTCGGTGTAATTGGGCATAATTGTTGGAATAATCCCTTTTTGACACAAAGACAACCTGATATCAATATGATGAAGGCCAGGCAAATCACAACTGTCTTCATGAATCCCTTGATGATATAGCTTCACTACTTAAATTCAAACCTTCCAGGTGTGGACTTCTTTGGTGAAAATCAGGGAACACAAAAAACGTGAAAAGTCAAAATGACAGCATATTTTTAAAGACATGGATTTTGGCAGCTGTCGAGTTCAGGAATTTCTGACTTTTAGAGGGGTGCCTATGCCTTCTGCTGCCTTATGCGGCTCCAGCTTCAGGCCTGCCATAATTGCCCCTCTCCCCTCCAGGCAAATGCTGAGCCCTGCACCCAGCCACCTGCTCCAGCCTCAGATTAGCAGGGGTTAAAGACCCTTGGTCCCGGTGAGAATCTGATGGTAGCTTCTTTTTGATAAAGTCGAGATAAGCACTAAAGAGGACGGCACAGGGAACTGAGCAGCTAACTTAAGAATTCATTTAGGAACAGACATTTTCAGGCTGTTTATTCCTTAGACTCTCTAGCACCCACCCCTGAGAAGAGACAGGCATCCTTTATATAGAGACTGGCAAAGTCCTGGCTATGGAGCTGCTTAGGAGATTTGCTTTAATGTGTGGATAGTATTCTTTCTCTCTCCCTCCTCTCTCTCTCTCTCTCTTTCACAAACACACACACATGCATACAATTCACAATCTTGAGGAACTTCCACTCAGGGAAAGAGAGACACTGGACATACAATCAACCATATAATGTAACTAAATGTTTAATGCAATTAAATTCTACTTGTAGTTGATTTAATTATCTGCAATTTATTCAACACATCTAAACTGAGCATCTTGTTAGGCACAAAAGATAAAAATGGTGAACACATACATGTGGCCTATCCTCATGAGACTGACATTCTAATAGAGAATGACCCACAATATAATACACTTTAAAAGTGATTACCACATGAACTTAAGAAGTGCTATGAAATAAGCAGGGTCCTGAGATAAAGACTAACAGGGACTAAGGGGGAAGGGTAGCTACTTAAAATGCACTGGTCAGGAAAAGCATCTCTAAAAAGCTGCTATTCAAACTGAAATCCAGAGGGCAGAGATTCAACAGAAACCAGTGCGGTGTGGTCCCAACAACTCCCAGAAGATCAGAGTGATCAGAACACAGGAGGAAGGTGTGGAGGGTCCAGGGAGATATAGGGGATGCAAATAGGGACCAAGTTATATAGACCTGGTAGTCCAGGCAAGGGGTTTGGATTGTACCTTAATTGTACAAATTGAAGTCCCTTTCCAGTTTCTCAGCATTAGAGCAGTTCAAAAGTTTAAATTGCTTATGTTATCTTATTGATGATAATGTGCATTCATATTCAACAAAATAATGAGCAAGTCTCACCCACATATGCACACAAAACTCTACTGAAATTAAGCCCTCTCTATAAAAGTGTTTCATTAAGATGTGGTAAAATACTATAAAGATAGCTATCTGTACCTTTTAAGCATAATTTCAGTATTATATACACCACTTATGCTCCCGCAGAATTCTGTACCATGTACTCATAGAAAAGAGATGGCCTCAGATTAGGGCAAGATATCCAGGCAAGTTTTGAGCTAGGATAGTAATGAAACTATCTTCTATGCAAAATAGTAATACAACAATAAACACACAATTTCCCCTGTGCTAAAAATTTTCCCAAATTGTAAAGTCACCCATAAGTAAGAGATCAAAAGGAAGAACTCTGGAAAAATGAGACACTTAAATAAGAAGCTAAATGAGGCAAAGGATTTGTGGTGACTCAGTGGTTAATTCTTACACCTCAATTCACATGCGGATGTTGGGGGCACTCATAAATGTAAAGAGTTTGCCCCTACACCAAGATGAATGTTTCATGGAGAAATTGTCTTAGAATTATGGCTTTGTACCAATAACCTTCACATTTAATGTTCATCCTAACTAAGAGACCAAGAAAATACTATCACTGGTTCAGTAGATGGATGAATAGCATCAGATATCTCACATGTGGGTAGATAACGTGGGCTTGTTTAATGTAATCTACCCTTGAAATGCCACCCGGCAAGAAAGAACTATTACTTTAAGTGTACTTTAGTTGTTAAAGGCTAACATTGTATTAACTGAATTCCCTTACTATTTTTGTCTTTAAAATGTGCTTCTATTCCCTATTCTCAAAAGCCTGTTTTATATCTTACTGAGACTCAAGATCCTTTTTTTCTTGCCCTAAATGAAATTACAATAACAAATAATCCCATATGCATATTTTACTGATGAATGTCTGTTATCAGCATGTTCTATTCTGTGTAATCAAAAGCTTTCCCCTTTTCTCTCTACTTCTAATATACCAGTAATGTATACATAATAGTGTTATATTTTGTTACCAGTATAAATTGTTAAGATAATACATTATTGTGGAAAACCTAGGAAATTTAGTCTTTGAAATAGTCCTTTACCATTCAATAGAAGTGTGATCTAATTTAAGGGAAAAAGAATCCAGTGGAGCAAATCCTGACATGTCATTTTAATAGCCTGTTCAGATAATGCTTTAGCCATTTTCGTGGCTTTGTGGAAGGCTGTTGGGCTACCTTTGTACTAACATTGACAATTCACTTTCAGGTTTTATAGTCATCCTCACACACTTGGCATCAAACCACTTCTGGTCAATTTCAACCCCAAAGGAACTTTGCTCCTTATAAGCACTACTTCAGAACCACAAGGAAATCTTTCTTGTAATTCGGGTCTGAAGATCAGATTTGCAAACAGAATTTCAATTGTGTCTAACTTGAGCTACACCCACTATGCTAACAAACCCATGTACATTTCCTTCTTAAGTAAAACAGGCCTGACACTTAGCTCCTTGTGTTTCTGATGCAGATAAAAACATCCCAATGCCCTTTCTAAAAAAAATGGTTTGCTTTGACTCCTCTCCACCCCCATCCCCAACCCCATCCCAATTTTGGAGGTAATTTAAACTATGCAATTCGCTCCATGGGTGATGGGCACAACATGCTTCTTTAAATTATTTAAGAGGGAGAAACCTACTGTGAAAAACACTTTAAATCATCTAAATTATCAATAAATGTCATGTGGACTTTAATGTGCTTATTGACCACAATCTATTTGTATGTTTTCTTGGTAGTTTTTCTGTTCTAAAACTCAAAGATTTTAGCTTTGTCTTTTTCAACTTTCCAACTAGACAAAAGGACTGAATATTTTGATCATTTTAGTCTTGGGAAATGAGAACAATTCCGTATGAAGTTCTTGAAGTAAAATGAATTCTGAAGAAGCACAAGAAAATGACTATTTAAAATATCTAATGAATTTGGCTCTGAGAGAGGTAAAATGGCTCCCTCTGTGTACATCTGTCCAAGGTCAGAAAGTGTGTAGAGGTGACACAGTCACATGTCTGTGAAGGAACTCATTCCAATTGATACACTGAAGGAGTCTACTCAGAGTCTACTCAAATAGTTACAGCAAATAATGAATCCTATGTTCACAACTTCGCATTGTGGCAAAATTAGCTATTTATAATATATTTCTACCTTAAATTAAACTTCTACTTAAACTAGAAATTAGGGGCTTCTGGGTGGCTCAGTCAGTTAAGCGTCTGCCTTTGGCTCAGGTCATGATCCCAGAGTCCCAGGATTGAGCCCTGCATCTGGCTCCTCACTCGGCTGCCACTCTCCCTGCTTGTGTTCTCTCTGTCAAATAAATAAATAAAATCTTTAAAAAAATGGTTTTAGGGGCGCCTGGGTGGCTTAGTCGTTAGGCATCTGCCTTCAGCTCAGGTCATGGTCCCAGGGTCCTGGGATCAAGCCCCGCATCGGGCTCCATGGGAAGCCTGCTTCTCCCTCTCCCACTCCCTCTGCATGTGTTCCCTCTCTCGCTGTCTCTCTCTGTCAAATAAATAAATAAAACCTTTAAAAAAAATGGTTTTATATCAGCAAGCAGAGACAAGCAATTCAACCATTTTCAATCAAGTCTTCTACTATAGGCGTTTCCTACAAAAGCAGACATTTAAAGTTATTTCAAAGGGCAATAAAAAATAATATGGGACAGATTAGATTACACAACTACATGATATAGTTAAAACCTAATTTTGTAATCCAGAACATATACATGTGCTAACTATTACAATTTTTTATTCAGAGTGATTCTCAAAACTTTCATGCACATGAGAATTTCCTAGGGAAATTTTTAAAAATATAGCTTGCTAGATCTTCCCTTTACAGAGAAAATACCATTACTTCTAGGATATGGCCTATGGGTCTGCATTGCAGGTGGTCAAAGTGCCACACTTTCACAAACTACACCTTCCTCCCTCTGTATTTGGAATTAGGACATGAGCTGAAACAATATACATTGGTATTTGTTATTCTAGTAGAATGACAAACTAACCAAGTTCCTTGTTTTAAAGAATGTTTTTTCAAAAAAAGTAAAATAAAAGAAAGAATACTTTTTCATTACGTTCAAACATTCCCATCACCTAGTTATGTAAATTGGGTAAACTAAAAATCAAAAGAAAGCACTGATAAAATATATCATTATTACTATTAGTAGATTCCACAAATGTTTCTTGAACACCTACTACATGTCAGATATTGTTACAAGTGCTTTTCATGCATTCAAGTATATGGCAAGTAATGAGCATACTACTGTATGGAGAATTTTAAATAACTTGAACGACTTCACACAGCTAGTAAGTGGCAAAGTGGGGATCCCAAACCAGACAAGCCTGATAAATACACTAACAGTGTTTCTTAATCTTGGCAAAAAGCAAATTGTAATAACCACATGCATCAATTCAGTGTTTCTTACTCTTTTTCCGGAAGAGACAGAGGAACTGGATCTTCCAATCCCAAAGATGAGAAAAACTAAAGTTGTAGTCCTAACAGCACTAGCTTATAACATTCATTCTAGTCATTAACAAATATGTTTATTTAATATAAAAATTGGTTGTTTCTTCAAAATCTTCCATGGATTTTTCATGGCCCCGGTGATACCACTGGCCCCGCCGGAGGGGGAAGGGAGGTATGGGGTTTGTATATCAAAACAGTGGAAGCAGTGACCACTGTCCTCCAGGTTCATATACACGCATACACACACACACACACACACACACACACGAAAGAATGCAAAAAAGGACAAAGTGAAGTGATGTATGAAAAACTTTTGGGGCGCTTGGGTGGCTCAGTTGGTTGAGCGTATGATTTCGGCTCAGGTCACGATCTGCAGGTTGTGAGACGGAGCCTCTTGTAGGGCTCCGGGCTCAGTGGAGCGTCTGCTTGGGCTTCTCTCTCTCCCTCTCCCTCTGCCTCTGCCCCTCCCCCTACTTACTCTCACTGCTCGCCCTCTCTCTCTCTTCCTAAAATAAATAAATCTTAAAAAAAAAAAAAACAAAAAAACCCAGCTTTTGAAATTAATAAAAACCAAGCATCTGAACATGGTAAAAACCAAGAATTGAAATCTTGAACATTCCACATAAAACCAAACTCTCCTCAAAAAGAAAAACTTGGGAAGAAGGCAGTACAAGAGACCAAGTTACCACCCCCACTGTGAGTTCAAGGTCCACAGATGAGGAATTATAATCACTCTGTTCTGATTATCATTACCGCCTAAAACAGAAACCTCTCTGTAACTGTGACCATCATGGCATAAGACTCTAGAACTTCTGTACACACATAACTCTGGTTCTAAAGAGGTGAAGATCACCTGCCATATAAAAGCTCCTGGAATGGGGCGCCTGGGTGGCTCAGTTGGTTAAGCGACTGCCTTCAGCTCAGGTCATGATCCTGGAGTCCCGGGATTGAGTCCAGCATCGGGCTCCCTGCGAGCTCGGCGGGGGGTCTGCTTCTCCCTCTGACCCTCCTCCCTCTCATGCTCTCTGTCTCTCATTCTCTCTCGCGCAAATAAATAAAATCTTAAAAAAAAAAAAAAAAAAAAAAAGCTCCTGGAATTATACCTAGCCGTGTATGCTTGTGACTTTTCTCCCAGCATCTGAGACAAGAGAGGGAGTAATTGAACCACCTCCTTCTCTCTCACCAAAGGGCATTTTGATAACAGCACTTGGCCATCTCCAATTTTATCCCAGATGAGAGATTAAATCTCCCCTTTTCCTGGGATTCCAGTTCTTTACACATTTAGCAGCCAGAGTGGTCTACTAATGATTCAAGAATACAGAAAACCAAAAAGCTACTTACAAAGACTGCAAAGCACTCAGTCCTCGAATGGCTTCACTGGGTACTGTTTTCAACTGATTGTTTTGCAGGGTTCTGGAAGGAAATTTTTGGTTAGTGAATAACAAGCAATTGTTACTATTTTTTCTTAGAAGAATTCAGAGCCATTTCTATCCAAAAAATATTTCCAATGGCAGGAAAGGGGGAGAGATCAAGGTGGAGAGCACCCAAGGAAAGAAAACTGCAAAAAAGCAAGAAGCATTTGCTATAAGTCCAGAAATGAAACCTAAGCTGCTATCCCTAAGCCATCTCTTCACACAGACCTCCTGGTAATATACATTTCCAGGGGTGTTTCACTCTCAGGAATTAAGGCACCCTAATTAATGTTCGTCACCCTAGGGATTGTTAATTTATTTCCTGGTCCCTCACAGATTCTGTAAATTATAGGCATCTTAATTCCTTTTAGCTTTAAAATGATTCTAACATTTTGAGCTTTTGTAAGCCTTTTTTCCCTTTAAATCAGCTAATTCAAAGTTCTTACAGCTATACAATAAGTAGAAACAAAACTCTACCAGTAGAGCTTAAATATGATTTTGATTCAATCCATTAGCCCCACAAAAAGCCTAATACATTCAACTGTAATGCACTGAAGGTCAGAACACCTATTATTTAGAGTTTTAACTTTTGTTATCTAGACCCAAGGTTGCCTAAATCAACCCTCGCCTCCCACACTACCCATTGGCCACTCCTTAAATCTTTTTAATCCTGAACTAAAAGAAACTGTGCTTACCCTAGCTCCAAGCATGTTGACTATGCAAAAAGAAAATACACAGCCAGCTGTGAAACTCTAAAATTGCATTACTTACAGAACTTTGAGTTCTTTCAACCCAGACAAGGCCTTTGGGTGGATAAAAGAAAGGTCGTTGCCAGCCAATCGTCTAGGGGGAAAAAAGTAGCAAGAAAAAAAAAAAAGTAGTTTAGGCTCTTAAAAATTCAGAACTCACAATAAAGTAATCTGTGATTAAGGATCTATGTTAAACATTTCTCAAGTCTATCTGACATTAAATATGGACTTAAACCTTTGCTAAAGCAATCCCAAGATTCTTCCAATGAGATAAATGTCTCTAGAATTTTTTTTTAAACTCCCAATACAATAATTCAAACAGGCACATTTTTATTCTGGTGAGGTCAAGCAAGCCAAAACACATTAAACCAAATTAAGTTTGCTATTCATGGTCACTCTCTGCAGCTTGCAGTGTTTTCCAAGTGCCTCATAAATACAGACCACTGGTCAGCAGGCAGGAGTGTTTATACCGTTCAGAGCAAACCAGTCTGTTAAGGAGGAATGCCTTCTGGAGGCAAGTCAGCCTGTTATCTCTCCATTACCAAGGGCGGCATTTTCTGTGCAAAAGGGAAGCAAAAAGTGAAAGTCACTGTAAGCATAATTTTCCAAGCAAAGGCATGTGTGTGTATATACACACACACATACATATACATGTGTATATATATGCACACACACACACACATATACAAACAGGTTAACTGAAGGAAGGTTTCCAAGCACTAACATAGAAATGACAGCTGTGTGCCCATATGTTAAACACAGGACTGTCCCAGTTTTCTGGTTTCACCAGGGGTACTCTCTCAAGCAACAAGATTTTGTATCTGTAATTTTTTTTTAATGCTCTCTCCCTCCTTGTTTCTTAGGATCACATAATCATCAAGTCATATTAATTCCTCCTTTAAAGGTTCTTTTTTCATCCCTTTCTCTTCTCTCTGCAAGTACCCTGCACCCTGGAGCCTTATTCATCAATTCACTCATTCACTAAAAAGTTTCATTCATTCATTAACAAATAGGAGTGTCTACTAAGCGCCAGGCGTAGGACATCCTCTTCTTAGACTTCCGCTCCCCACCCCACCTTCCAATACGCTCCTCTTATACACCCTGATTTTAGGGACACAAGGAAAGCTCCTTCATTTGAAGTCACTGAGGTCTGAAACTCTACCATTCAGATGCATCATTTTCTCTGGAACTCTTTGTCCCAGTTAAAATGCAAATAGTCCTGGAAAGGACAATATTTGATCCTTACCTATCATTAACATAGAAATGTGCCCTGAAGGTGTGTATGGGAGGGGGGATGTAGGATGCGGGTGGAGAACCAGAGGACTCAGAAACCAAGAATGAGTATATAGAATTATTTCTTCAGTAGCAAAGATCACAACACTAACTTCTCAGGCAACACCACAGGTGTAACACAGGGTTTATGCCCCTAAATGAAATTTCTCCTAAAAAGCCCTCTCACCACACACTTTGATCTCACAAGGCACCCTAGCACCTTTCAAGCCTTCCCAAAATCCGGCCTCAAAATAGCTTACTTTGTACCACCAGTCTCTTGGCCTTTTACTGCCTAGGGCTCACCATATGTAAAATGAGGGATTGGAAAAGGCAGTTTTAATACCTCCTGAGGGTTAAAAATATTTAAAACTATTTCTCCTTAGCGATCCTCTAGGTTCTAGACTAGACAGTGTCACCACTTGTCTTTAAATGCTTCACCTCACAACCTCACCTGCACTCCTTGAATACTCAACTCCAGCGTTGCTTCCCATGAAGACTTCAGTTCTCATGAACATGCATAATTTACATGTGTAAATTACTAGAACTGGTAATTAACCACAGGCTACATTCTATTAGTTGTTTCTTGCATTAGTCTTGTAGGTCAAGTATAAACAGTGCCCAGAACAGGGCATGCATCTCACAACTCTGTTATTACCCACCAACGTGTCAACTCATTAGTCAGAAACTTTTTTCTTAGAATTTCCCCCTTGAAAATGCTCGCCATTCCAATGCCATAGCATCCCACAGTCTACCTTAGTGCAGGCTCGGTGCAAGCTCTCTCAGGGGCCTTTCTATGCCAGATTCACTAAGATTCAATTGATAATGCTGACAGCTGAAATGGGAGTGTTTAAAAGATCACATTTTAAAAAATCAAATTGTTAAAAAAAAAAAAATCGAATTCTACCATAAGGGGCAATAGTCTTCTCCCCCCCCCCCCCCCCCCCACGGCTGCAAGTAATCAGGAGACTATGACTGTTCTTCCAAGTTATCTGAAAGATGTGCCTTAAAGTCTGGAGTGCCTGGCTGGTTCAGTCAGTAGAGCATGTGATTCTTGATCTCTGGGTTATAAGTTCTAGGCCCCTGATGGGTGTAGAGATTACTCAAAAATAAAATCTTAAAAAAAAAGGGGAAGGGTGCCTGGCTGGCTCAGTTGGAAGGGCAAGCAACTCTTGATCTCAGGGTTGTTAAGTTTGAGCCCCACATTGGACATAGAGATGACTTAAAAAGAAAATCTTTTAAAAAAGAAGGATTAAAAAAAAAAAGCTCAGGTCTACTAAAAGACAAACATTATAAACAGACTGAAACTGTTGTAGGATTCTTTTTTTTTTTTAATTTATTTATTTGTCAGAGAGATAGAGAGAGAGCACAAGCAGGGGGAGCGGCAGACAGAGGGAGAAGCAGACTCCCCGCTGAGCAAGAAGCCCGATGCGGGGCTCGATCCCAGGACCCTGCGATCATGACCTGAGCCAAAGGCAGACGCTTAACCGACTGAGCCACCCAGGCATCCCTTGTTGTAGGATTCTTAATTTTTTGTCTCTAATATTAGTTTTTAATGTCCCCATATCTATGGGCTTTCCTTGAGGAGTTCAATTTATTATACTAGGGCTCATGAAAGAAGAGTATTTTATAAAATAACAAAGGAAGTGGCAAAATGTAGAGCACCTGATTACCTATACTTGTCAACAGAAGAGAGTGTTTAACCACATTAGCCAAGATATATTTGCTGCCTTTTCCCAAATCTCTGCCCCCTTTATAAGCCAAGGGAAAACTAAAGTAACCTAACTTCAAAAAGTATCCTCTCTTTCTCCACTACTTATTGTTCATAGAAATAACCAAATGAGCTCTCTGCATACAATTTCTCCTGAAATACAAGCCCACTATCTGGAGAAATAAACACTTGGAGGATGCAACGGATGGTGATAATGCAGAGTAAGAAGGCACACTACCATACACTACTACGATTATTTCGTTTCTTACTAGAATAAACATATCATGTGGAGCCTTTAGGAATGCATCAACCCATGCTTCCCAAGCTGCTGTGTTCATGATTAATAAACACAACAGCTTGGAAAAGGCTCTACAGATCCAGCAATCGCACGGCCCAAAGTCTCATCCCATTTTGCTTCTTACATGAGCCTGTATTTCTTATTGGAGATGCTGGGGATGCTTCACATCCAAAACCTCAGATCCAGAAGAGAGCAAAGTGAATAAGTAACAGGGTTAGGGACAAAGTTCCAAAAACTCTGAAAGAAAAGAAACCTATGTAATGAGCCTGTAGTAGTTGCAGGCACCAAGATACATGGTTTACAGACATTGTTCCATTTTAATCATCTCGTTGCTACGGCCCCACTTCTCTGAGTCCCTGAGAGGCTGGGTGGCATAAGGCACACAGGAGGGAAATAGAGGAGCCAGAATTCCAGTTCTTACCTGGCTAGCTTCAATGCTTATTCACGTCAGTGCCTCTGGTGTGTCACCAAGAGGCTAGGAAATAATTCCCAGAGAGGTCGAACAGAGTGGACTTGGGCAATAGCCTTGTTCTGAGTACCAACAGCTCCCCTTGAGTAGACTGGAGCTCACAAGCAGGGACGATGGCATTAGGAGCTCAGAACTGCAACTATGGAGGAATTTCCAACAGACCAACAGTGCCATCCTTTCCACAGCAGTGGGAAAGGGGGTAAGGATGGGATCCCTGAGTGCCCCCAGGGTGAGGGCAGGCCCTAAACCACTGGGACTTTACTTAGGACATAGAGTATTCTTGGTTGTGCTTCTTTTAAAGCATCTCTCATGGAAAAAGAGGTGGCTGGTCCTGAGGAAGGGTCCCCAACTGTCCTCTACTAGCAAAGACCAGCCACTTCCAATTTTATACCTGGGTTTGGCTGTGCTAGACCCAACAGTTTTCTCAGTCTCACTTCATGAGGATGTACTGGCTGGCCCCAGAAAACCTTTTCATTTTGCTAAATGAGGATATATAGATATCTACTATTACTATTCTTCCAATGGCTGTGAAGACCTAAGGGGGAAATAATCATTAGTGTAAGAACAGAAAGGTGAACATGGTATAACTTTCTGTGTGCTAAGACAGGGTCCCAGGCATCACTTCTTTCTCATCTATACCCTGTATAGTTCCTGTCTCCAAAGACCAAGAGCCTCCTTGCAAGGTTTCAACCCATTCAATCTTTTGCTCTTCCTGCTGTCACCTGAGCTTAAGCCCTCAATCCCCCTCCACCTTCCACTGGCTTACTGCCATGAACCTCCACAAGACTCCTGCCTCAACCACTTAATTATAATACTATAAGAGCTAAATCTTAAAAAAGCACAACCCTGAGCATTTTCCGAAAGCTTTTTTCCACTGCTGACTTAGCTGGAACTTCATTACGGATCCTCTTTTCCTTTCTTACCTGATTCCACAACGTTCCCTGTGTCCTACAGTTTAGCACACCATGCTTTTCCACCTCTCTTTGCTCATAACACTTCCTTCGCCTGAAATACCCTGACTCCAGTCTCTGCCAAGTGAATCATTACTCATCATTACTATCCAAGTTGGATACTACCACAAATATGAAACCATCATGGTATCAGCTTCCTCTGATTCCACTGGTACTTAGACAAAGCTCTCATCGGGCACATCTTCTTTTGCCTCTAGTCACTACAAACTTGTCACATCTCCTTAAGTTGTATGATATGTCCCTTATGGGCAGAGACCAAGTCATATTCATTTTGTATTCTCTTGCATGGGACCTTATGTATAGCAAACACTTGGTATTTGCTGTAATGCCTCAGCTAAGCCCCGGAAGGAGTCTGGATTCGACTGCTACTAAAAGAGTGGGGAAAGCTTACTGTTTATCTCTTCTTTTCTGCATGTTTTCTCCTCTTGTTTCATTTGTGCTCCCCTACTGCCCTTCACTCTCCTAACAAGAAAGAACTACGTGGCTAGATCTTAAAGTGCTATGGCAACAATTTTCTTTCTTAACATCTGCAGAGAGTACATTTTCTTAGGGAAGGGTAGGGGGTGGACCTTAAACACGGGAACACCAATCCACTGGTCAACAGTATTATCGCAACACACTCTGGGTTGTGCACATGATCACACAAAATTAAAACAAGTCTAGCAGGACTTCAAATGGGGACACAGTCTACCTCAAGGCAACTCCTATTTATTCTGCTTGTTACAACAGTCTCGGAAGCAGAGAGAGCAAAGACAGGGAGGGGAGAGACAGAGAGCGAGTGGAGGAGAGGGAAAGGGCAAGCCATTAGACTTCCGCTCTCCCACTGGATCTGGAACCCTTCCAGGAGACAGGATACAAGTGGCTCAGTGTGTAATGTCTTTATGAATCTGTTTTGTGCACATTTATTATTCATAAGGTCCATGGATTCACATTAGCGGCTCCTTCTGGGGAAGCTAGAGTTTTCAATTATATCCTCTCTTCTTAACGCATATGCTACATGATATTTTCGATCTGCCATCCATCCCAGAAGGGGGAAGCAGGAACAGCGCTGGTTAAATGAGCACTGATCAATGGTGGGTATGAACAAGTAGGCCACATTTCAGTATGTAATTTGCGCTAGAGGGTGCATGCTTTCATGAAATGTGCTGAATTAGACTGAGATTTCTTCACTTGGAGAGCACTTTTAAGAAACGAGAGAGGCAAGTGTGAAACAGATAATAAAACAGTTGGTGTTACTTCTCTAAGAAAGGCCTGGATTTAGGTTTCTTCTGGCCTATTACAGAAATTTCATTGTAGCCATTTGGCTGGAATTCTGGCCAAGAACCAGTGAACTAAGGACTACAATCCACACCCTGACTAGACTATGTACCAAGCCGGGAGGAGGGCAGATAAGGGTTCAGTAGCTTCCAGCAGCTGTCGTGACGAGCCTGGCGTGGAGAAAGCAGGAGCTGAAGGAACTGCAGCAGTCAGGCCCAAGCCAGAAGCACGCGTGCACACAAACAAGAGAGAGCTGTACTCAGGGCAATTTCTCTAGCATACTACGGAGAGGCCGGGGAGTAGAGGACAAAACCCCCCCTCCATTCGTGTGCCTACCTTCCTTTTGCAGAGGTGGTTACCAGATGCGCTGGCCCTATGCTATTGTCAAGGTCTGACATAAAAGTACTTGGCACACCAGCCTTCCCTTCTGAGCTATATTCATCTGTCTTCTCTCCTCCCTCACCACTTCTTTCTACACCTACGTTTCCCCACCTGACAGATCTTCATTTGGAACCACACATAGGAACTATCACAGATTGCACCCAGACACGTCAGGCTGCCTCTCTTGCGCCACTAAATTCTCTCATGCAGGTGGGTCAGCACAGCATCATGCTACATGCATCAAAACTGAACTGGGCGGGCGCCTGGGTGGCTCAGTCGGTTGGGCGACTGCCTTCGGCTCAGGTCATGATCCTGGAGTCCCGGGATCGAGTCCCGCATCGGGCTCCCTGCTCGGCGGGGAGCCTGCTTCTCCCTCTGACCCTCCCCCCTCTCATGTGCTCTCTCTCTCTCTCATTCTGTCTCAAATAAATAAATAAATCTTTAAAAAAAAAAAAAAACTGAACTGGGCAAGTATGGCCACAGGAAACCGTCTAACGGGAGGTGAGTGGCATTCTCTTAACATATGTAATTTGAAATCTGCAGGTTCTAAAATGTTGGCAACCATTTTAAAGTAAAAGCAAAAAGCACTGCAACACACACCTCTAACAGAAGTCCTCAACCATATATTTATTTATGTATTAAGGTCCTACTATGTGCTTGGAACTCTGCTGCCTCCTGTGAAAAATAAAGACCTCAAGAGGTGCACTGGTTTCCAGTGGTGGATATTTAGTATCAATATATATTGCCAAAAAGTTGGGGCGCCTGGGTGGCTCAGTTTGCTGAACGTTCAACTCTTGGTTTTGGCTCAAGTCATGATCTTAGGGTCATGAGCTCGAGCCCTGTGTCAGGCTCTGTGCTCAGCGGGGAGTCTGCTTGAGTCTCTCCCTCTCCCTCTCCCTCCCCGCTCTGCCCCTCCTGTGTGCTCTCTCTCTATATATACAAAATATTTCTTTAAAAAATATATATATATATGTGTATTGACAAAAAGTAGCTTAACTGTAGCACCTCTTCATTTTCATTATCCTACTATACTGGCCCTCATTATCACCATCTCCCTATTGTTTTTTTTAAACCGAACAAAGTGCCTCTGTTTCCTTTGTGCCTTGCCCAAGGTCCTATACCACAGCTAAATAATATAAATCCTAGAAATAAAACAAGGTAAATAAGGTAAAATAATGTAAATTCCAGAAACAGAACAATGTTGTTTTGTGTATTTTCTATGAATGGCTTTAAGAGAACCAAAGGATGTAGTTATTTTCTTAGTAAACAGAAGGGCTAACAATTAAATAGCTCCCTTTGGACATTCTTCCTATCAAGGTTAAATAAACTTCATCTGACAGTGCTTTACTCACCCTATTTCTTCACATACCAGGAAGAGTTTTACATCTTCATATAATTTTATGTAAGTGCATGTAAAAATTGAGTATGTTTTAAGGACATGTATTGAGAACCCTTATTAGAGAAATTCCCAAGGTTTTTAAAGTAGATTTCCTTCACAGAGAAGAGGAAAATTATTTCATATATCTATTTGAATATACCTACATATATCATAGGTAAAAGCAATAAAACCCTGGCAATGGTCACATTTCCTGAGCAGAATTATCCTCACAACCTCTGGCAATAAACACACACAATATCCACCCATATGAGGAAATATGTTATAGCTTTTAAAAAGTTTTACAACTCACATCTAAAAGCAAATATTGACTTTCGACTACAGGCCAAGCACCATAGGTTTGGCAAAATAACTACTGAGTTTTCCCAAGACACCTCTCATTTCATTTCTTTTAAATAAGGGTAATTCATTAAACATAAAACTTTAGTGGAATTTAGTTTTTATGTAGTCTGATATAGTCTCTGACATCAATAAACTCAAAGTAAGAAAAAATCCTTTGTCTTAACATTCCCCCATCATTTTCAAGCTCAAAAATGTGGTTACCTTCCCCAGGTCATACAAAAGTGTGTGACAACAGGCCCTGCCCTTAGAGAAAAGTCAGAGGAGCTGGAGAGACAAGTGCACACTGACACCTTGAGCACAAAATAACAGGGCACTCAAGCCAGCACTTCGTGGAGAGGAACAAAGAACGTGCAAGAGGAACTTGGAAAAGAAAGACCAGGGAAGGCTTCCGATGGCAGAAAGGGCTCAAAATAGACCCGTATGGAATGGGTAAGGTGTGAAGAGGAGAGAGAGGAACCACACCTATCAAATACTCATTCATGCCTTCCTGGCAGAGCCTGGTTTGTTCAAATATCACCTCCTTCACATGACGCAGCTCCGTGAGTAAATCTCGATTGGTTTTAACCAATCATACTGATCCCATTCCAGTGACTTGGTTTAGGGCTGGACCTGTGAGCCCAGCTCTGGTTACAGGAAGTCTGCTGGGGGTTTCTGGGAAAGGTACCTTTCTTCCTAAATGGGATGCAATAGAAGGGATGACTCTCTTCTCTTTCTGGATTCTATCATGTCTAAATATACTATGTGAAGTACCGCAACCATGGTGCTACCCTCACCGGAGGAGCAGAGTAGGAAGACAGAAACTGGGTTCTTGAGGATGTGACCTAACTCCATTAACCAACCCTAGAAGAGTTCTACCATATGCAGGTCTTCTCGTTATGCAAGATAATACATTCCCTTACTGTTGAAACTACTTTGAATTGAATTTGTTTCTTGCAGCCAGAAGTACTTTAACTAATTGCCCAACCAATAACCATTCTTCCCTTCTTACCTAGTAATAGAACCCTGATTTTGGTCTAGACAACAATATGCCCAGTTCAAAAACCATACTTCCCAGCATCCCACTGTGAAGTGTGCCCATGTGACTAAGTTCTAGCCAGTGAGATGTGAGTAGAAGTATTATATGGGAGGCTTAAGACGGCTTCTTGAAGCTGACTACTAGGAAATATCCCCCTCTTTCTTTCCTCCTTCATCTTTCCTGTTGTTGAGAACTGGGTCATGATGGCTACAGCTTAGGTAGACAGTTATTTTGTGATCTTGACATGGTAGCTATACAATGAGAAGTGCAGAGTATCAGATCCTACATCCCTGCTGACTTCGTGATGTACCATAATAGTTCCCTAGATACGTGTGTATATGTGTGTGTGTGTATGTGTGCACGTGCACCTTACATATTTAAGCCATTGTCGTTTGAGATAATGGGTGCTTACTTTTTCTTCTGTTATCTACCTTATCTTTCTAGGCATCCAGATTTTAAAAATCGAGTACCCTTTAATTTTATGATCATTTTCTTAAAAAGTTAAGTGTGTCTGTAATACAGAGTTTTTAGCACCTCCAACATTATCTTCTTTGATATAAACATATAGTCCGAACTAAGAGGTAGTGAAAATACCTATTAGGGGAAAATAATAAACAAATTCTGAATTAAAGGTTCTACTAAAGCATATAATACTATGTTAAACAAGCATGGATTGACAAAGAGTGGACAATACATGGAAGAAATGACTTAGCCTATTTCCTTGCTGGAAATTATATTATGCTAGTAGAAAGTCAAATACATATTCACTTACTTGAAGTCACTACTATTTTTAGTCAAAGAACAAATAATCAGCTTTGATTAAAATACATAAATAAGCCAGCAAACTGTGGTTTCAGTTGCTTGTCTACACTTTCTGAATCCCATGTCAAACCTTTTAAACAATGAACTGCTTGATTTCCCAAGTACCCTATGAAGTCCTGACTTATCAAACCCAAAATTTGAGTACACCCCATGTTTCATCACCTCTACTTCTAAACTGCAATGTACAAGACAAAGTTACAGAACCTGTTGGTTCCACTATAAATATTACCTAGGCTTTAACTGAGACCTTTCTATATTCTTCATTGATCCTTTGTTCATTTCAGATTGATGCAATTAAACAAACATTCCCTACAATGTGTCTAGTTACTAGACTCTAATGGGCCAAGATAACTATGGTTTCTTTCTGCCAGTCTTTCTTCCTCCTTCTGCTTCCTTTCAGGGGGATTGTCCACCTGTAGCCCCAGTGGGTGGGGATGAATTCATAGGCCAGATTGGACCATGCCATCCCAAACAAAGTAACTGGTTCAAGTACAAGCACATGAGGTAAGTCTGGCTAACTACAGTCCTCCTAAGAGTTTTCTGCTGAAAGAAGCGAGGAAGACGTTAGATACTCATTTGGGATCTCAAGATGTAAAGATGTGCTCGGGGCTACCAAAGGTTTGATTTCCCACCTTATGGAGACAGGCTATTTGTAACAGGAAAGAATGAAGCCAAAATACAACATTAGAGATAATCAAAGTTAAAAAATGGAGAGCATGAGAAAACTCTCGTAACTTTTAAACCTTGAGATCGAGTACCATCTGAAGCCAACTCCACCTCTGGACTTTCTAGTTCTACATGAAACAATAAATCCTCTATTATGCCTCAGCTGGGTTTCTGTCTCTTAACCCCTAGGGACTCCTGTCAAATACAGTACATATTCCAAGCTTTAGCTACTCTCCCCAAACCAGAAACCACCTATAGCAGTCTCCACATGCCAGCCTCTTGATGCACTTCTTGACCCCAAAGTCAATCTCACAACTCCACTGAAATGATTCTTTAAAAAACTTAAATTCAAGGCCTTTTCTCAATATCTGGCCACAGGCACCTTTCTCCAGCCTGTCAATGTTGATCCTTCATTTCTTGTGAAAAATCTCTCCTCCCACAGCTCCTGGGGCACAGTTCTGCCCTAGTTCTCCTGCTTCTCTGGCACTTGGTCTTCTTCCCACACCCGGATTCAAGTGTTTCCCAAGGAGTTGTCTTTGGCTTCCTTCCCTTTTCTTTTGCCCTCTCTCGGCAAGCTCTTTTCATCTCATGTTTCCAGTAATCACCTTAAAATAAAAGACTCCCAGATACATACCCATAGTACTCTAATTCTATGATCTATACCCATGAATCTCTATCCTGGACTCCACGCCTAAATTTCCAGAGACCCCCTACTCATATCCCATCTAAATTCTATATGTATATTCAAGAATAATAGCTTCTCTTCCAAAACAATTTCTCGTTCTGTATTGTCTGTATGTCTGTATCCTTATCAAAGCACACCAGACTTCATTTCCTAAATGAAAGTGTTACAGATGTCACCCCCATCACCCTCGCTGGGACATCCTCTTGATTCTACTTCCATGCATCTTTTGCAGAGGTTCCCTCCTCTGTCTTATTGCCTCTCATCTGCCCTAGTTCAGATTCCCATAATTCTCACCTGGACTATTGCCATCAGCATCTTCATTTGTCTCCCTGTATTGTCTCAATCACAAACATCCTACTGTCTACAATGAGATCACCTTCACCGAAGGTCATATCTGGTCAAGTCATTTCTTAGCTCAAAAAACTTCAATAGTCACTCAAAAGTAGAAGCTCCTCATTCATCTGCCAGGAAAGAGGCACAAGACTGGAGCTTCAGTCTGGCCCCAAATTCCTTTCTAGGTTTCTTTCCCATAATTTCCTTTCAGGAACTCAGCACTACAACAAAACCAAACAACACATCATTCCGAACACCTGTACCAGACTTTATATCTTTTCTCACACTCCTTCTTCCACATCTCCTTATGAATTAACTCCTACCATCCCTCAAGATTCTCCAGAAATACTAACTCTTGGATGAGGTCTTCCCTAATCTTTCTTAATGAGTAGAAATTTCTTTCTCCTTTGAACTCTCCAAACTCTAATACACCACCCATCTGTCTTGAAGGCAAGGATCCCATTTAATTCAACACTGAACACAGAGCTTTACCTAACAAATTTTGTTGAATTAACAAATTGTCTTACAAGTCTTTCCCCATCCTCTCCACTTCTACAGGGGCATAGCCTGGGATGAAAGCCAGGTCCATTAATAACATGCTGTGTAACCTCGGGCAAGTTACTTAACCTCTCTGAGGAGAACCTCAGCTTCCTCATCAGCAAAACGGGACTGAATATGTAGTTCAGCATTTTATGAATTAAAACAAAACAATGTCTATTTGGGGAGGGGGGCTATCCGATACATAGCAGGTTCGATTAGTACAAGCTCTCTTCCCATTTTTCTTTTTACACCCTTACTCCTTAATCTGACAGCTTTCCAAATAACACATAGGAATTAAGATGAACCAGACAAGCCATGTCCCTCTGTGAACTCACTGTGTACTTCCGAACAGTAAGGGCAGTGATCTTTGCTACCAAATCATCCCAACAGAGCACTAGAAAGTGCAAGAGAATGCACCTAAGAATAGAGTATTTTTAACTATCAAACATTACCAGAGCAATGAGAAACTCTTTTACATTCTCTTGGGAAAAAAAACAGTTTTTGAAATTTAAAATAAATTATCAAGACACAGCAACCAAATACAACTTGTGGTTCTAGACTGTATGCTGAACCAGAATTTTATTTTTCTTTTGCTATAGAGAATTATCTATGGAACAGCTGTCAAATTTGAATGAGAATTACAGATCAGACAATAACATATATCAACACTATTTTTCTGAGCGTGGCAACTGTACTGCAGTTATTTAAATGAATATCTTTGTGTTTGGAAGAACAATGCAATATTTAGTGGTAAAGGGGAATTATGACTGCAACTTACTCTCAACTGGTTCAGGGAAAAAATGTACATATACTTGAGATCTCCTATTGTGTGCATGTATATGGAAAGAGAATATTAACATTTGGGGAATCTGACTAAATGGTATGTGTGAAAATTCTTTATGCTTGCAACATTTCATAAGTCTGAAATGTTATGTACGTGTGTGTGTGTGTGTGTGTGTATACATGTTCTATATTTAAGTTTTGGCCAAATTGAACTATTTAGTTTTGATCCACTATTTGTATCTGATTCAGAATCTCCCTGTTCAAATTATTCACTAGTCCTCTTTTGCAAAGTAATGCCTTAATTTAGAATTAACTGTCCTACAGATGAAAAAAACAAGCGAGCTTGAATCGTACTCAGAGATCTAAGTTTTACTTTAGCACTGTGATTCTTCCAAAGTCAAAGTACATTTTGAAACAAATGGAATTATACTCATAATATACTCATATTAAACAATAAACCGTACAAGTGCCAGAGCTGGCAATGGTTTCTACCTGCTATTGCAACATCTAAACTCAAAGTAACATCCATGGACTTTTTTGGTGGCAGCCTATGGAAAAGCAGTTGGATATTCCCTCTGCTGTTTCTAATTAAATCATTTTCACAACTCCACATTTCAGCCATTCCCCAAATGCCTATCAATGCCCTGCAGGTCTCAATGAAAGCCAAAATTAGCTGTGCCAGCATCACATCAGACTAGATTCTGTGGATGCTGAGTATTTTCTAAGAATTCTGGCTTTCCTTTGACATTGCTAATAGAAACCTATATTGACCCATTCCAGCTTCCATTCCCAAGCAAAATAACCTCTCCCTGAAATACTTCAAGAAAAAGAAAGACTGTAATATTTACGAGGATTAGTGAAATTTACCTCACTCCTGTGGACATAGCATTTTATGGCCACAAAGCACTTTTACATAAATTATTCCATTTTCCCTTTACAATACTATTGTGAGGAGCTCCATGTTAAAGAGTGGGAAACCAAGGTGCAAAAATCAAGAGACTGTCCCAAATTTTCAGATGTATGTATTGAATTGAATGTTTTTGTATTCCCAGAGAGAGGGGGGAAGAATCAGTGAATGGCATCTAGTCGTTCAGGGCAAAAATCCTAGTCTCCTCCCTACTGCTGCTCACCCTCATATCCAATTCAGCTCCTTCAGGATTAAGTCTAAATTGTTTATCTTAAAAAGTCCTTTTATGGGTGCCTGGGTGGCTCAGTTGGTTAAGCGACTGCCTTTGGCTCAGGTCATGATCCTGGAGTCCCGGGATCGAGTCCCACATCGGGCTCCCTGCTCAGCAGGGAGTCTGCTTCTCCCTCTCCTGCTACCCCCTCTTGTGCTCTCTCTCTCACTCTCTCTCTCAAATAAATAAATAAAATCTTAAAAAAAAAAAAAGTCCCTTTATGATCTGGCCTCACATACTGATACTTCTCCATCTTTTCAATATTTCAAATTTCTCTATATTCCATTAGGAATAACTGTTACTAAAACAGAAGTGTTTTGTTTTTTTTTTTAAAGATTTTATTTATTTATTTGACAGAGAGATAGATAGCGAGAGCAGGAACACAAGCAGGGGGAGTGGGAGAGGGAGAAGCAGGCTTCCCGCCGAGCAGGGAGCCCGATGTGGGACTCGATCCCAGGACCCTGGGATCATGACCTGAGCCGAAGGCAGACGCTTAACGACTGAGCCACCCAGGCGCCCAAACAGAAGTGTTTTAACACTTCTGAAATGCCTACCTCTATGTCTTTGCACATGTTAAAAAGTTCTTCCTGGAGCACCCATACTTACACCCATCTGATAATTCCCAGGTGTCCTTCAAGACTCTGCTGAAGCTATTCTAGGAAGCCTTTCCCAAATCCTAGAATCTCAAGTAAATATATTACTTTAGGCTTTCACTGACCTTACACATACCTCTCTGACAGTCTTCATCATGCTGTACCAAGTGATAGGTCTGTACCTTTCTCCAGACCCATGTTGTACAACTGAACTTTCTTCAAATACAATAGCCCCTAGCCACAGGTGGCTACTGAATACTTGAAAGACGGCTAGTTTAACTAAGGAACTGGATTTTTTATTTAATTTTATTTATTTTAAATGTAAAACTGAATAGCCACCTAGAGCTAACGGCTATGTGTATTAGCACAGCTACAGACAGACTGTCACCTCCAAGGACAAAGACCATATTTACTTGTCTCTGTACCCCTGGTACCTACTACAGAACCTGGCACAGAGCAGGATTCAGTGCTTGTTCAAAGAATAAGTAAATGTTTAAGTATCTATAAACACTTCTTATGTATTGCTGGGAAGTGATTCCACCCAATACTCCAAGCACTCTGGATCATCATATAAAATTTGGCCAACCCAGTTATATCTTGTAAAGTGCACCTCATTAACTATAAACTAAAAAAAAAAAACCTCAGCAAATCATTCATTTTGACTCAGGGCACTTCAGCTTCACAATCACTCTTAAATGACTTCCAGATGACTCTGGATAAATGGTTACACTGTTTATGAAATATTACAATAGTCATGGCAGCATCATTTTGTAATGTCAAAATCAACTACAGTGTTTTATTTAAAAAATGGGCTTTTTACCATGCTTTTATTAACATGGAAAAAAATTCCTTTAAATGCCTGAAGTATTCCCAGAGTATGAAAGACTATTCTGAAGTATTCTTTAAAAATACCTGTCAGCTCTCCTAACTGAATTCATTTTTGAAATCCCATCCAATATTTGGAGAAGATGTGCTGGCTTGATCTGATGGGCTCCATCACTGACAAAGCAGAATATAGAGGGAATGTAACCTATCTACAAAGAACTAACAGTCAAATGCAATTTGGTTCCAATGAAAAGTCTCAACTGACAGAATTCATGAGCTTGACATCAGAGATTTTAAGAAATCCAAGATGTGAACTTCACAAAGCCGAGACTAAGCATGTTTGACTCCATAATCAGGCCCTCACTGCACAATCCCTATCCCTTAAGAGTGGTGCTGGCAATCCAAGGCATCAATGAAGGTGGTCTGCACCCAGTCACCCCACCCAGAGCCAGGAGAGCTTCTCCATCTCCTATCTGGTGCATCACATACCCCACAGTAGTCATACAATGGATGAACAACACTTGTAAATGTCCTTTCATTGTATAATTACTTCTGTAAAGGTAGACTAATCCTAACATCTAAAACTTCATAAATACATTTATATATTTATAAATATATAAATAATGAACAAGAATAAATAGGTAAAGCATCTTTAAAAAGCTTGACTGGTGGGAATCAGGAGGTAGGGACTTCAAACACATAATTCACTTTTTTAATTTAAATTTTAATTAAAAAATGAACAATTAAGGGGTAGGTTAGGCAAAATGGGTGAAGAGGGTCAAAAGGACCCAACTTCCAGTTATAAAATAAGTAAGTCATGGGGGGATGTAAGGTACAGCACACTGACTATAGTTAATAATACTGTATTGCCTATCTGAAAGTTGTTGAGAGTAAATCTTAAAAATTCTCATCACAAGAAAAAATGTGTAACTTATGGTGATGAATGTTAACTAGACTTATTGTGGTGATTTCATAATATATACAAATATTGAATCATGTTGAACACCTGAGGCTAGTATGTTATTAGTCAATTGTATCTCAATAAAAAAATGAATACTTTATTACAAAATAATTAATGTTCATTATAGGAAAAAAGAGAGGCAAAAATAAAATATACATTAAATTTTTTTACCCAAAGATAACATTTAGTATTCCACTTTTTTTTCTTGCGCACTTTTAAAATAGTAAGATAAATACTAGCTACTATTTACAGAACACTTGCTCTGTTTCATGCACTGTCCTAAGCATTTAATATCTATCAATTCATTCTGTCTTCACCAGAATACTATGAGGGAAACTGTTGCTATCTGTACCTTATAGACAAAAAAACTGAGCAGAGGGAGGTTAAGTAACTTGACCCAGTTCACAAGCTTAGAAGTGGCAAATAATCTCTGTTCAATTTTTGCTGTGGGAACATTGTGTTCAGCTAAGTAGTGTGGGAAGAAAAATTTCGCCTAAACTTTATTAAATCCTTAACTGCCATTTCAATGCTCTTGTCAGAAGCAAGAGAGCACATATAACCTACCTGGCTTATATTTGATTCCTGTTCCTCATGTTGGGGGAGAGGCTGACCTAAGATAGGAGACATTCGCTGACTTGGATCTAATACTCAACAGCTGGGCTGTAGGATACAATCTGTAATATGAATTTAGATTCCTTCAGGGCTATACCTCTTTGATGTTCTTAGTATCAAACTGTCGCCTTCTTACCTACATGTATTACATAATCCATTAGCCTGGCCATTAAAAACCTATATTTAACTTGATTTAAGTCTGATTTTATTTTTTTTTTAACCTCGATTCTTAATATAATGTATGGTTTCCAATTACTTTAAAATGTAATCATGCCTATTTTGATCACAAACTTCAAAAAAGTGTGGAAAGCAAAATGAAATGGAGGTTAAAACAGATGGAAAGAACTTCTCCACAATGTAAACTGTTAAACTGGAAGTGTGAGCTGCAACTGACAAGTTCAGAAACATCCTTAAAGGTGTTCTAAGAGACTGGGATGATGTTCTATGCCTTCTCCCAATCCCCCAAAGTCATGTGTAAATGTCCCAGGGGACCTACACTCAGTTTTCTGCTCACTTGCAACATTACAGTCTCCTGCATCATGACCCTAAAATTTCTTGTATTATTTTTTATGGTTGTGTTACCCACACAGCAACTCCTTTGGCAACAATGGTAATTACCCTAGCCTTGTTATCTCAGGATAACACTGTAATTAACTTGTGTCATTGTAGCATTCATGGTTATAATAATTGTAGCAAAAATGAAAGTAACATTTTTAGTTCTGGCATTCAAAAATAACTTCAGCAATTACACTGCTTAAAAAAATCAAGTTTCCCCAAAAAAACACGATTTCCGGGGCACCTGGGTGGCTCAGTCAGTTAAGCATCTGCCTCCGGCTCAGGTCGTGATCCCAGGGTCTTGGGATCAAGCCCTGCATCGGGCTCCCTGCTCAGCAGGAAATCTGCTTCTCCCTCTCCCTCTGCCCCTCCCCACTGCTCACTCTCTGTCTCTCTCTCTCTCTCTCAAATAAATAAAATCTTTTTAAAAAAGAAAAAAAGACATCATCTCCTCCGTACAAAACTCACTGAAACTAAGCTGTCTGAGTGCCCCCTGAGAAACATTAGACTATCTCTTTTGTAAGAGCTTCCAAAGAGAATGGGGAAACAAACACACAAATAAAACACATTTTTCAAAATATTACTTACAGCTCCTCTAGAAAAGGAAAGTTCTTAAATGCATCTTCTGGTAATTGAGTAATGTTGTTCATACTGATATCCCTGGAAAACATAAAGTTAACATTTTTGACTAGGTGATATTAGACTAAAAGAACTTAATTCAACAGAAAAATAATTAGGTGCTGGCATTCTGTAAAGAAGTGAGAAAAATGAGCACAAGTCAGACAGAGAGATAGCCACAATTTGGCTTCCAAATGCAAAGTTAAATCTTTTATATAAATTATGTTCCATAATTTAGAAACGAACATAGAAATGTACCCAGATCCTGGGTACCCACTTCCCACTTTAAGTATTCTTGAAAAAAAAAGAAAGAAAGAAAGAAGGAAAGAAAGAAAAATGTCTCAAACTTCCTACAATGAGTGGGCCAGTTTGATTTCCCAGGGCTCTGGTATTTAAAGTGCTGTACCTGATAAAAATAAACAAATGAATACCCCGGGGCATGATAAAAGATTTGCAGGCAAGGGTGGCTTAAGTCACTGTCAGGGACAATAAAACAGGTTGTAGCTGTATTCCAGTCATATTTTCTACAAAACCTATAAAAGTCCTCCAGGTAATAGTTGTAAGGGGATTTCATTTTTAGCCTAGGAACAGATGCAGCCTAGAGACATGTGCATACATGACGGGTATGCTGTCCATTTCCAGCTTTTCCTTCGAGAAGCAGCAGGAAGGAGAGAACTCACTTGCTGATATAACTTGACAATTAACTAGTTCAAACAGTTAAAAAAAAAAATTTATTAACCATTTCCTTCTTCCCTGGCAACTGCCTCCTCAACTGGTTTTCTCTTTCCACACTGTGTAACACGGACCCCGTGCAAGGCAGGTTAAGGCAGCCTCAGAGGGCAAGTCCCAGTGTGCACTGGGCCATTGCCTCACTCAGGGTCCTCTGCCTCTTGTCTGCGGCTGTGTCCTCAGGTCTCTCAGTTCTAAGAATCACCAAGAAAATTCACAACTGGGACCGCCTCGTCACATAGGAAGATAGAAGAGAAATCAGCTAACAATAAAACACCAAAATCAGCTAAGAATAAAAACACTGTGATTTTTATTAATTTGGTCAGGTGAAATTTTCTTTTAAAAGAGCCGACACCTTCAGTACCAAGGTAGGTGAATCCCTTCTCCCTACCTTTGCCATTCACTAGAATTTAGAAATGGAATGTGCACCCCTCTTCATGAGCCCTTCCCAAGGCAAGTCTGGAAACCTTTCTGGCTCAGGAATAACAGTAAAAGCAGGCACAAAACCAGCAAAAGCAGTGTGGCTGCTAATATGTAGACAATACGGACACCGTGGTTAAGACCACACGTACGAGCTCCCCTTACAGATGGGAAAACTGGGGCTTCCTGAGGTACGGAACCTCCCCCAAGGCCACCCAACAGATGGTGTCACAGGAAATGTGACCTCCAGAGTCCATGACTTTAACTGCAACACTGAGTCTTCCCAAGGTATCGTGTGAATCCTGTTCCTTCTCTCCAGCGATTGTCAAAGATACAAAGCAAACCCACGGTCTTACCAAGGGTAAAAGTGAGAGGGATACTGCCCCTGAGACCTTGGTACAATCACCAATGAATCCTGGGGGAGCACTTTTGCTTGACAATTTAAAAAAAAAGAACTATAAATAGCTTTAGAATTTGAGGAACCAAAGTTCATTATAAATTTGAGCATGAAACTGTTCTAGAGATGAATCCTATGTCCATAGAGATTCCCATGCATTCCAAAATTTTATCATTGAAAATAACTCCAAATCTATTAAAGATGATTTATAAGAAAAACAAAATTAATATGCGTCTCAAGGGAATATCTTTTTTTCGGAATTATTTTTAAACACAGGCGCTGATGGTACTTTAGTCAGTGATTGATATCCTTGGGCAGGGGAAGGCAAACCCTCTGTTTTTCATAAACACTCAAGCAAGATACTAGAGAAATAGCAGCAAAATCAGGGTCTGAAGAAGCAGGCTCGACTCCTGCTATTGCCACCTAGCCACTGTGTAATCCTGGGCCTCAGTTTACTCATCTGTAAAATGAGAGCACTGAACTGACTGGTTGAGGGGCTTCCCAGCCTGAAATTGTATACTTCTATGATTCACCTTTTCCTGCAGTTTTCATGGAGGGGCCTCTCCTCCCTGATGAAAATATATGCGGTTCATTTTGTAGAAAAGGCATGTTTCTGAAAAATTTACCATAACACAAAATTTAAAAACTATTAGTTTGCCATTAGAAAACCACTGAGTCATTCCCGCTGGAAACCCATTTGCCCTTAACCAATAAAATCATTCTTAATCATACAACAAAACGTTTAGTCACACTGAAATGCAAAATAATAATCTGAGTAAGCAGTGATTGTGTAAAATGTCACACAACGTTGATGCTCTTTAGCCATTCCAATAAATGGAGAGAGAAGGACAAGCACAGTTTATTACTTTACAAAAGGAGGCACTCCATACTGTTTTCCCTGAATTCAGGCAAATATCACAGTAACAGAAAAACTGATTACTTGCCTCACCATAAAAAGAGACATAATTAGAAATTACACCACACTATTCTCTGCATTCCAATTTTTTAAAACCCATACACCTATATAATTCTCTCATTTTTTCCCCTCAGAGTAACAAGACATGACAAGTAGTTCTGCTGTAAGCTATAAATGCAATTAGTAGGACTCCATATTTACAAACTAATATGTTTTAAACATGTGGTGAGGTTTTGTTTCAAAGCTTCAGATTCAAGAGCAACACTTGTTTCCAAAATGTTCTGAATTTCACATATCTAGAGAGGTTCTATCTTTATAGGTATTTTCCCTCCCATTTTCTGGGTTTTAGTTAAATAAAACATTTGAGAATAGGAAGGAAAAAAAAAAAGAAGGGGGAGCCTACAAGATGTTATCTCCAGAGAAGCTCTGGAAACATGTGGTTACAGATTATAAGGTGGGTGGGTACTCATTTAAAATAATGAGGGCTAATGGTGATAAACAACCTACAGACAAGTCTTAGAGAAGATTCCAGACCTGACATCACCAACACCTATGGTTGGAAAGGATGCTGGGGATGATAAGTTAACCGTAACAATTTACGAATGGAAGCCCTATGCCATAATTACAAACATCTCAGGCTCACAAGCCACATGAATCATTAAAACCCATAAGTTAAAAAAATTTATATAGAAAATGTTCAGCTAAAAGGTAAACCTTGGGATCAGTGGTTTGACATTCATATGAGCAACACAATCTTAGTAGTAACCTCTAATATTAAACCCACTGACTTGCCATCCTGGGTCCCTATGAAGAAAATAAATATAACATAGAAAACAAAAAAAAAAAAAAATTGTGCGCCTGGGTGGCTCAGTCGGTTGAGCGTCTGCCTTCGTCTCTGGTAATGATCCCAGGGGCCTGGGATTGAGTCCGGCATCGGGCTCCCTGCTCAGCGGGGAGTCTGCTTCTCCCTCTTCCTCTGCCTGCCACTCCCCCTACTTGTGCTCTCTCTCTCTCCCTATCAAATAAATAAATAAAATCTTAAAAAAGAAAAAACAAAACAAGGAAAAAAAAACAAAGAAATCATACAAGGTCAGAACACCACCAACTCACAAACGCCCCCCGAGGGCAAGTTCAAGAGAGCTGATGGCCTTCCTTGGAGTTAGCCTAGTATATAGTTGGAAGTACACAGGCTTAGCACCACAAAGACCAAGATCTACCTATGAATTTACTAGCTGTGTGATCTTGGGCAAGCTGTTCATCTTTTCTGAGCCCTAGCTTCTTCATTTGGAAAAAAAAGAGGCAGGAATAACTAAACCTTGTAGACTGCTGATGATCAGAAAATGTCAAGTTACACACAAGAAGCTAAGTTAGTAATAAGGTATTAGCTTACTATCATCCATATTTTTGCTGCTCCTGGAAGCTGAGTCCAATGTGGTGAAAGCTAGCAGGCCAAGCATCACACTACCTTTGGTGGTCTTCCTCCCCAGAAAGAAACCAGTTTTACACAAGAGAAACACTCAATGATGCAGAAGACCTAGAATCTGGAGTCATTCCAACTACAAAACTAGACTCTAAACTCCAGAACTCCAAGTGTCAAAGATTTTTAAGCTAGAAGAGCCCTTTGAAGTCAAATACCTCATTTTATTTTTTTAGAAGATTTTATTTATTTATTTGACAGAGAGAGCACAAGCAGGGGGAGGACCAGAGGGAGAGGGAGAAGCGGGCTCCCTGCTGAGCAGAGAGCCTGACGTGGGGCTCGATCCCAGGACCCTGAGATCATGACCTGAGTTGAAGGCAGATGCTTAACCAACTGAGCCACCCAGGCGCCCCAAATACTTCATTTTAAAAGAAAAAAGTTGAGGCCCAGGTGTTGACAGAGTCAAGCACTGGAAAGATAGGGAAAGGAAGAGGAACGTGCAGAGAGAAGGGAAGGAAATTATATTCTTATAGGAAATTTTTGGAAGGACAAGGGAAGACAAGAGCCATTTTCAAAAGGTTAGGAGGGCTTCACACAGTTTAGTGATAAGAAGGGAACAGAACCCAGAACTTTAATGGGGTGCTTGACTATATTTTTTCTACACATATTTGTCCCAAAACAGACTTCTTCATACTTAGTTCTCTCAAAGTACACCAACCGAAACAGAACATATGTCTGCATATTATACCAACACAAGGCAATACTCCCAAATTTTTACCACAGAGATCAGAATTACAAAAAGCACATTACCTCACTAGAAAAATAAAGCTGATTGCTCAAACACCAGCAGTCACTGGTTTCAAAATTAAAATTTAAAGGGTACAATTGTTTAATTGAAACTGCAAAATCTCCCCAGTGGTTAAACTCTCATCTTTTTTCCCCTCATAAAATTCACTACTTCTAAAGTATCTACAGAGTAAAGAGGAACATCATGTTTCAACAAGGTGCCTTTTTAAAATCCCCGTAAAATGCTCCAGAAGCAAGCCTAACCTGTTTGCTGACGGCCAAGCGTGTACCACCATAGACTCCGCCATTGTACGCTCGCTGGGTCTGGGCCTCCTGCCATAGAATTATTTAATTTTCAATATACTGTGATTGACCCAATGTTATCTAAATTTGAATAAGCCCTCCTATTTGTACTAGATAAAACTGTACTGCTACTACCACACTGCTGATTATATCTCAAATACTACCCAGCCATTTCAAGTCACTAAATGACATACAGGTGCTAGAGAATGCAGGGTTCTCTGATGTAGTCTCTAGGAAATTGTTGTATCTTTAAACTCAACAAACATATGTTAAAAATGAATACTATCCCAATGACTTTTCTTTTTTCTTTTTTTTTTTAAAAGATTTTATTTATTTATTTGAGAGAGAGAATGAGAGAGAGAGAGCATGAGAGGGGGGAGGGTCAGAGGGAGAAGCAGACTCCCTGCCAAGCAGGGAGCCTGATGCGGACTCAATCCAGAGACTCCAGGATCATGACCTGAGCCGAAGGCAGTTGCTTAACCAACTGAGCCACCCAGGCGCCCCCCAATGACTTTTCTAAGGTCTTTTGTAATTAGCCAAAAATTTCAGGTCAATCTCCCATTCACAGATGTCTACAGTATGAACAAAAATGAAAAGCTAAAACTACATTTGAAAAATGCTTCTGGTGGAACAAATTTGAAGGGAGGGTCTCTCTCGTCCACCAGCAGTGCCAACACACGTAGAAACACCAGAGTTCTAATCAAAGCCCATGAAGAGTTCATTTCTTTTCTGACAAGGATTCCCTATCTTTAGGCAAGCGATCTCTTTTTCTCCCTCTTTCTTTCTTTTTAGAACAAAAGTGATCTATGTGTATCAGTTTTTTTAAAACTGAAATACAGGGGCGCCCAGTTGGTTAAGTGTCTGCCTTTGGCTCAGGTCATGATCCCAGGGTCCTGGGATCAAGCCCCACGGGGGACTCCTTGCTCAGCAGGGAGCCTGCTTCTCTCTCCCCCTCTGCTTGCCGCTCCCCCTGCTTGTGCTCTCTCTCTCTCTCTCAAATAAATGAATAAAATCTTTAAAAAAAAATGATTAAAAAAAAAAACACCCTGAAATACAAAGAAAACCATCCACAATATCAATTCCTAGAAAATAACCACTGTCCTATTTCATGGGTGTTATTACTGATTTTTTTTTTCTATGTACAGTGTATATTTTTACAAATGTGAAATCATATAGTTCTGAACATGTTTATCTATTGGTCCCTAAGATTCTTCATTTTCAAGAGAAATAAAAACGTCTCTGAAAATATATTTGAATAAAAGTACAAATATTACCATCTAATATATCCTGATGCTCTTTTTGGCAAGCCATACAGCATGGGGTGACAAAGTCCTTGTTAGTGAAAGCCACTATGCTAAAGGGAAAAGAAGTGAATTAGGGACTTTTCTGTAAAAGGAGATATCGTGTCACCCATTTAACACTCGCCACATATGTGCAAGGCAGCATGCTAGGATGGTGAGGTTCCTGTGTCAGAAGATGTGCCCACAGTTATTTCCTTTTTTAATTAAAATCTATCACTCCACTCTATTCTCCACTTACTACCACTACATATTTTTGCAACATCCAATTAAGTTTAACTTTTTTTTCTTTTCTTTTTTTTCATTTTTTAATTTATTATTTTTTTATTCTTATGTTAATCCCCATACATTACATCATTAGTTTTAGAT
Source organism: Mirounga leonina (assembly GCF_011800145.1). NCBI lineage: Eukaryota > Metazoa > Chordata > Mammalia > Carnivora > Phocidae > Mirounga > Mirounga leonina. Next base: position 7,355,510 of record NW_023270418.1, read on the forward strand.
GTAGTGTTCGATGATTCATTGTTTGTGCATAACAACCAGTGCTCCATGCAGAACGTGCCCTCCTCAATACCCATCACCAGGCTAACCCATCCTCCCACCCCCCACCCCTCTAGAACCCTCAGTTTGTTTTTGAGAGTCCATCATCTCTCGTGGTAACTTTTAAAATATGCATTATTGCATTTTGAAAGCAACCAGAGCAGTCATGTCTTTGTGAAGATGCTGCTCTTTATACGCAGAAATGAGGCCAAAACAGTTTATATGCCATTTCACTCAGATTTTGCTCCCAAGATATTTTCCTGACCTTACATGTTTTAGCACTCCTAGAGTCCAACTAGATGTCACAACAGACACCTCTCTAATGCCACGTGCAACATTTCTACTACAGTTTTAGGCAGCAGGAGAAACTGGCTCCATATTATCTGGAGCATTCCTTGGTGTTTCAGACACAAAGATGCAGTGCTTTCCAGAGGAAAGAATCCAAAACTTGCTTCCCTGCAGGCTTGCAGTCCTTAAGAAGGTATCTGCTACAACCCACCATAATGATACTTAAAAATAAATTTTAATTACTGCAGTGAAAAGTTATCACCTTGTAAAGTCATTATCTATTTAAAGTACTTGAATATCCTCGTATATAATCTTCCTAACAATACAGAAAGTCTAGAGAAAATGCCAACTTCAAATCTTAAAAAATGAAAACTTTTTTTGCTATAGGAGATATAGAGAAGAATGTTTAATTCATTTTATGATCATCTACTCTAGTGGATTAAAACCTCTACTTCAGGGGCGCCTGGGTGGCTCGGTCATCATTAAGCATCTGCCTTTGGCTCAGGTCATGATCCCAGGGTCCTGGGATCGAGCCCCGCATCGGGCTCCCTGCTCGGCGGGAAGCCTGCTTCTTCCTCTCCCACTCCCCCGGCTTGTGTTCCCTTTCTCGCTGTGTCTCTCTGTCAAATAAATAAATAAAATCTTTAAAAAAACAAAACAAAACAAAACAAAAACCCTCTACTTCAGGCCCTTTTAGAATTTTTCTATTAATGACTATATTGCCATTGCATAGAAAATGAAAAGACATGAAACAGACTGGAAGAAAATATTTGCAAATATCTATAATAGTATCTATAATATAGAAAGAACTCTCAAAACTCAATAAGAAAATAAAACCTGATTTTTAAGTGGGCAAAAAGATTTGAACAGACACTTCACTAAAGATTATACAAATGGCAGAAAGCACATAAAAAGATGTTCAACATTAGCCAGTGGGGGAATGCAAAATAAATCATAAGATACCACACCATACAACTCTAAGAATGGCTAAAATGTGACAAAAAAAAAAAAAGCTGAAAATGCCAAGTCCTGACGAGGATATGGAGCAGCAGGAACTCTCATACACTGCTGGTGGGAATGCACAATGGTACCACCACTTTGGAAAGCAGTTTGGCAGTTTCTTATAAAATAAAATTAAACATGTGCTTATGACCGTATGACTCAGCAATGCAAGGTATAAATAACTTTCAAAAACTGGAAATAACCCAAACACCCTTCAACTGATGAAGGGATAAAGAATCTTTGGTGTATCTATACAATGGAATAATATCCAGCAACAAAAAGAAGACTACTGATATAAGCAGTAGCAAGGATGAATCTCAAATACGTTATGCTACGTCAAAGCCTGACTCAAAAGGCTACCCGCCATACTCCATTTATATGGCATACTGGAAATGGCAAACTTTTAGAGACAGAAAACTGACCGGCAGTGGCCAACAGCCAGGGGGGTGGAGTGGGAGAAAAGGTGGCTACACAGGGGCACGGGAGAACTTTTTCATGTGATGGAAATGCTCTATATCTTGATTTTGATGATGGTTATGGGATTACAGGTATCCAAAGTCTTAGAACTGTATATTAAAAAGTGAGAGTTTTACTGCATGTAAATTAAACCTCAACACCAGCCTTTTCTAAATAAGAGCATACATATTACCTCCTCACGTTTCTCCCACAGGAAAAATAATTAATCCTATGGCTAGAGGTTCTCTTTCCCAGCTTTACCCAACATCAAATGATGTCACACACAGCTATGCACTTACAGCAGGACATCGGGCCAAGCCTCTTCATTCTCTCTTTACCAAGCACCTACTACGTTTGTGCCTGTGTGCTGGGCACTGGGTATACAAGAACAAGTAAGACAGTGTTTACCTGAAGAGCATTCTGAGACAGTGGAAAGGCGATAATAAACAACAAGTAAACATTGTGATATGTGTGGCACAGCAAGGGAAGATGATCATCCAAACTTGGAACTGGAGAAAGACTTCCAAAGGCAAGGCTGTTATGCCAAGGTGTAAAGGACAGATATTACTTTATAGAGGGCTGCTATTTCAATCTGTGCGCTCACTCATTAGGTTGGCACTGTTTCTCAGCAGAGACACAATTGGCATGTTGAGCAGGATAATTCTTCATTATTCCAGACAACCTTGCTCACTATAGGGCACTTGGCATCCCTGTTCCCACCAGCACACTAATTAGTGCAACTAAAGACATTCCTCAAACACTTCCTACCTCCCCAAACCAAGTTGGTAGCACAGAGAGGAAGATGAAATCTATTTAGCAAGTAGAACATGGCATTTTTAAATATATATATAATAAAGAGCTAATATCAAAGTTAAGTACATCACATAGAAAAAGAACCAGCAGGGCACCTGGATGGCTCAGTTGGTTAAGCATCTGCCTTCAGCTCAGGTCATGATCCCAGGGTCCTGGGTTCTAGTCCCGCATTGGACTCCTTGCTCAGCCGGGAGCCTGCTTCTCCCTCTGCCTGCTGCTCCCCCTGCTTGTGCTCTCTCTCTCTTTCTCTGACAAATAAGTAAATAAAATCTTTAAAAAAAAATTTAAAAAGAAATCAGAGCTGCCTGCGGAAGTTTAAGCACGGCAAGTTTGCTGCAGAAAGATCATTCTGGCAAACACATATTACAATGGGAGGAAAGGAGAGAAAGAAGAAATTCAGACCTTCTGGAAGACAGCTTCCCTGACTGCAAAATATTGTGTACTTGCTACTTCTCAGGTCCTTTCCAAATCTATCATTATGACTCCTATTTTGGCATTCCTGATTCTGCACATTCCATGCATAATTAGTAGAAAATAAGCAACTCTTAGATTCATGTTTTTCCTATATGCGCAGACACATTTGCTTGTGTTAGCAAGTGTGTGAATGAGCACAGACTTTTAAAACATACCCCCTTCAGAATTACAAGGGTTCAGCAATTAAGAAAGACGCATGACTTCATTTCCAAAGGTAATATTTTATGCTGTAATTGTTTATGCTCTCAATGAAGCAATACAGCCTAAGAGACATTTAAGGGTGTGTTCTTCAAGGAGATGCTAACCCAACAAGTTAGTAAAGGAATAGAACAAAACACTGGTGTGAAAATACCCTACCACAAGGAAGGCAGGTGTGGTTGAAATTATACATCCTTAAAGGGGTACCTTTAAAAAATAAAAGTAGTCAAGCTAATTCAATATTTTCCAATATTGAAACAAGTTCCACTTGTTTCTGGAGTTTTTTTGTTTTTGTCTTTTTAAAACAGAGTCTAGTTGTCAAGTGTGGAATGTGCTCTAACGAGAAAAATATAAAATGCTTGAAATCTGGAGTAATGTTTACTAAATGGCAAAGAAAAAAAATGAATGCCAAAGAGAAAAAGAACATTACTTTTCTTTCTATAGTTTGATCAAGTACCCTAGCATCTGGCATCACATGGAACAGACAAGGGTTAAACTCTAATATTCCTTGTTTTCTTTCTACTTAACGGGTGTTCTCAGGCATTCTTTGGGTGTCAACAGCTGTTCTGGTAACCCTAACGATGACAAAACAGTGCTCATTACCAGCCAAGACACACAGACAGAATGGTATTTCAATAGTCCATTTAACATCAACAAGAAGTATTGTAAGGATTGTCAGCTGGGCAGACTGGAAACACTCAATTACTTCATCCTCGCAGACAAAATGCACTATTCATAAAGAAATCAATCCAACAGCATTTATTCTGGTAAATATTCTAATTAACTAAACGGTTTATGTTTTATTATGGCTACACTTATTAACACCACTAATAGGAAAACATTACTTCATGGTCCTGCCTTCAAACACGCACACCCACGAAAACTTCTGTTTAGACGCACATTTTTTTTTAAACTTCAACTCACAACCAATTAATGGGTTATGAAATCATTTTAATGGGTCACAGCCAACTTTTTTTTTTTTAATTTAAATGGGAAAGAATAGAATAAAATAGAAAAAATCAGAAAACATCAAATGTGGTAACAGTATTGTTTCGGGGAATTTTGGTTCAGCGAATGTGTGTTTCTGTCTTACTGACTGCAAAGTCTCAAGTTCGCATACATCGTCTGTGAAATATAGTCAGAATCACGAATTCAAGGGTTTGGCTATTAAAGCCAAATATTTCTTATTCTTCCCCCCTAGATGGAGTCCCAACTGCAGCTGCTTTCTCAGCACAAGGTTGGCTCAATGCATTTAGTAACCTTGAAAGTCTTCCTTCATCTATAAACTTCCCTTTTGGAATTGCCTTGCTGCACCCCATAGATTTTGGACCACTGTGTTTTCATTTTCACTGGTCTCAAGGTACTTTTTTTTTTAAATTTCTTCTTTGATCCCTTCATTGACCCACTGGTTGTTCAACAGCACATTGTTTAGTCTCTACATGTTTGTGTCTTTTCCAGTTTTCTTCTTATAATCTATTTCTAGTTTCATTCTGTTGTGGCCTAAAATGTGATCTATCCTGGAAAACGTTTCATGTACACGTAAGAAGAATGTGTATTTTGCTTTTGAATGGAATGTTTTGTATATATCTATTAAGTCCATCTGTGCTAAGGCCAATGTTTCCTTATTAATTTTGTCTGGATGATCTATCCATTGATGTAAGTGGGGTGTTAAAGTCCCAGTTATTGTTATCATACTACTGTCAATTTCTCCCTCTGTGTCCATTAATATTGCTTTATGTATATGTTGGGTCCATATTAACAAGTGTTATATATTCTTGTTGAATTAACTCTTTTATCATTATGTAATGCCCTTTGTTGTCTCTTGCTATTGCCTTTGTTTCAAAGTCTATTTTGTCTAATACAAGTACTAGTAACCCAGCTTTACTTTACTTTTGTTTCCAATTACATGAAATATCTTTTTCCATCCCTTCACTTTCAGTCTGTGTGTGTCTTTAGACTTCAGGTGAGTCTCTGGAAGGCAGCATATTCAATATTTTCCAATATTGAAACAAGTTCTTGTTTTTTATCCATTCAGCCACCTTATGTCTTTTGATTAAAGCATTTAGTCCATTTACAATAAATAAATAAATTAAAATTAAAATTAAATTAAATTAAATAAAGGGCACCTGGCTGGCTCAGTTGGAAGAGCATGAGATCTTGATCTCCTGATCTCAGAGTCATGAGTTTGAGCCACACATAGGGTATAGAGATTAAAAATAAATAAATATAAATATACAGCTTCTGTATAATCTAACCAGCTGTTTATTCCCTCTAGGGTCTTTTTCGCCTCTGTTATTGTATTCTTCAGCTCTCATTTGCACATTCTTATATTGTCTAGCTCTTTCTTGAAGTTCTGTGTTCATCCATTCTTCTCTCTATGGGGGTTCCTAGTAGTTCATGATAAATCACTGTACATCCAATAATCATCCTAAGCAAGAAAAGCTCCAATTTCTAAGACACTGAGGCACTGACCTCATTATAGAGAGACAAGAAGAAAATTCTAAATGATAAGGTCTAGGCCTAAACTCAGAGACAGGATGAAATTTCACCAACATTTTAATGCAGGCTTTGTGGACCAACTGCTTCCCTTCAGGTTATGAGGCATGTGGTACCCCTCCCAAACACACATACCACACACTCTCCCTTCTCCCCTCTGATGGGCATTTTTAAAAAGGCTTATAAAACATATTCTATCCTTAAAGGAATGACTCAAAATCGTAACTAAGATGACTCAATCATTTCTGTTGATTATAAGACAACAGACACTGATAATGATGGTTCATAAAAAGTCACTCAAGATATTCCCTTGGTAATGACTTGAAGCTATGCAATCAAATCTGAGATAATCCTGAATCTTTGAGCAAAAATTCTCAAATTTGGTTCTGTAATACTTCTGGACAGCTCCATCTATAGCAAGTCTTTAAGTTCTAAGAAGTCCTGGAAACAATACTAATTCCTTTTAATTTCTGCAATCAACATGGGTCATATGGTCCTTTATTTCTTACCTTGGACAGAAAACAATGGGCTACCCTGAAATTTGGTTATTAAAAAAAGAAAGAGAGACACAGATGCACTCTAGGAACTCCAAAATATGTTCCGAGTTATTGCTTTAGGTTGTTTATCTAAGAAAATCTCTCAGTTCTGGAGTTGACAACGTTTGTTGGAGCAGTTTTGTTATTAATTGGTAAGCAAAGAAGAAATAATATCTTAGAAAATAAACTCCTGGGGCATTTGGGTGGCTCAGTCATTAAGTGTCTGCCCTCGGCTCAGGTCATGATCCCAGCATCCTGGGATCAAGCCCCATGTTGTGTCGGGCTCTCTGCTCAGAGGGGAGCCTACTTCTCCCTCTCCCTCTGATGCTCCCCCTGCTCATAATCTCTCGTGCTCGCTCGCTCTCTCTGTCAAATAAATAAAATCTTTCAAAAAGAAAAGAAACTTCTAAAAGAAAGAGAATACTTAATACCTTAACACCCAGTGAAACCAGATACACACTCCTAACTCTCACACACACACACACACTCCAAAAAGAGCTTAGCCTATAATTAAAGATTGTACGACTGGAAGGTCAATTCAGATACCACTAAGCAGGATGCCACTAAACCCCAGTCTGCCTGAGACAACCCCAGTTTACATCTATTGTCTTGGCAAATTATTAATGGTGCTCCTTTTCCCTCTCAGAGGTACAGTCATTGGAATGATAAATGACAGCAGTAGGTTTGACTGAATGATGTTGTATGAGTTGTGATGGGAAGAAGTGGAAATCTTGGTTTGGATTGCCTTGGGGAAGGTCTGAATAAAAGGCTAATTCCATCCGTATTACTATATGGACAATAATAATATGATCTGTAGAGTTTGTAAATATCGCTTTGATCAATTTCCTGTTCCTCCAGCTGGACCATAAACTCCGTTAGGGTGGGGTGTGTGTTTTGCTCACTACTGTGTCCCAAGCCTGTGGCATACTGTGCGGCCACACTTGCATGAATGGCATGCCAGACACTGTTAAATGCTTTAAAGGTCATGGTAGCAAATACACACTTAGCATTTCCAAAAAAATAAATTTAAAAAAAGGCTTAATTTTCCAGTTAGCTAAAGGAAGTCAATGGCCTGGTTGTGGGAGGAAAGAAAAAATAGGGCACAGAAACTATCCTCTTTTTTACAAATTTTTATAATTGACCTGATTATGGAACAGACAGTGAGGAACACAATATTTCTTATGGATGGCAAAGAGTGTTAATGACAGATTTCCTCCCAAAGTCTATTGCTATAACCAAATAAAAACTCTACACACAAACACATTTGGGGAAAAGCAAGAAAGAGAGCAAAGCGTTCATTTAAATACAAGTTCCTGGATTTAAAAATAGCTTGGGAGGAATGATGTAAATTTGGATTTCAGTAAAACTAATTTTTCTTCCTCAAAATTTTAAAATACAGGCTTTGTCCTAAAAATAGCATCTCATAGAACCACTAAACTAGAAAGCATAGTTGTTAAATGCTTCCCCCCAGAAGCGAAACCAAATGCCTTGGGTTTGAATACAGCTCTGTTCACTCATCAGCTATAAAACCCTGGACAAGTCCCTTAATCTCTATGTGCCTCGGTTTCCTCATTCAAAATGGGAATGAGACTTCTGACTTCAGAACATCACTGTTAGGGTTAGATGATGTGACTTCCAGCTGGTACGCAGCCCAGCACCTAGCCCACAGCCAAAACTCAAACTCTGCAATTATTATTTTACTGTTATCATCAGCTGATCACCATCTAATCTCACCATTTCATTTTAATAATGAGGCAACTGGGGCCCAGGGGAGTTAAATAATTAATTAATTAAAGAACCAAGGTCAGAATCAAAAAGATAAATCCCAAGGGCGCCTGGGTGGCTCAGTCAGTTGAGCATCCGGCTCTTGATATCAGCTCAGGTCATGATCTCAGGATCCTGGGATCGAGCCCATGTTAGGCTCCACACTCAGCGGGGGGGGGGGGGGGGGGGGGGGGGGGGGGGGGGGTCTGATTGGGATTCTGTCTTTCCCTCCCCCTCTGCCCATCATCCTGCTCACGAGCTCACACTCTCTTCTCTCTCTCTAAAATAAATAAGTAAAGGGCGCCTGGGTGGCTCCGTCAGTTAAGCGTCTGCCGTCAGCTCAGGTCATGATCCCGGGGTCCTGGGATCGAGCCCCGCATCGGGCTCCCTACTCAGCGGGGAACCTGCTTCTCCCTCCTCCACTCCCTGTTTGTGTTCCCTCTCTCGCTGTCTCTCTCTCTCTGTCAAATAAATCAATAAAAAATAAATAAATAAAAATAAAATAAAATAAAATAAAAAAGTAAATAAATCTTAAAAAAAAAAAAAAAAGGATAAATCCAAGTCCAGGGATCTTTCTACTATCCTCAAATGGAGCATGTGGTAATAACGTTTTTTGCAATATGCTCTGGAACTTGGGAAAACAACTTCCCCAGGAGCAATGTGTTAAATGGTGCTTAGATTCCGAGGTTAATGGGTAAGCCGTCGGCAGAGCCCCTCACTACAGTTCAACTAATGAACACATGTTACAACCAAAACATGGAAACAGATAAACCAATACTACCTGTACTCAACCAAGTAAATGGATGAAAAGTCTCTTCTCACTTACTAAGAATACTGGTCCTTGAAGTTTAAAATGAGGCAAAATCGCTAACGTGCAATTCTGGACACCTTTATAAGAGGTGATGCACTGATGGTAATATGTCAGTTGTACTTAAAGAATTTACACCTTTGGCTGTTGTTGCTCGACAAACCTTTATTGGCAGGATGAGTAAACTATTCCCTCTGATCTGAAAAAAAAAGGTAGAAAAAGAGAGGGATCTCCAAAGCTAAAGGAACAGCCTGCATGCAGGGGGATTCTAGAGGACGGAACCAGTCAGGAAACTGCAAGCAGGCTGGCCTGGCTGGGACGTGGAGTTCAGGTGAGGGGCAAAGCTAGAATGACTGCAGAGGCTCAGATTACTGAGGACATGGGTTGTCCATGTAACAAAGTGTTTGAGGACAGAAACAAGAGGCTCTGGAAGATTTTTTAAAAGGAACACGAAGAAGGCTGATTTGCAAAAAAAAAAAAAAAAATTCTGGTGGGTGGACACAGTTTTTACATTCTCTATGCCTCTACAGCTACGTTCGTTGAAATTGCATAAGGGCACTCTGCTATGGCCTCCGACGCCGACGGCGGAAGCAGCAGCCCCATGAAACTGACTGCCAGGGACACTGTAAGAATGTGGTGGGGTTATGATTGGTGAAGCTATACAGTATTCCCTTTACCAGAGCCCTGGGGGAAAGTTCTCTCTGACCTCAGTTCCAAGAACAGCTGCGTTTCTCCTGCACAATGTGTCCTTTTTTGTCTTATGGACAAGATGGAATCTCTCCCCCTTCCTGTGGGGTACTAAGATTCTCCAAGCTCAAACTGTGACCCACTGCCTTCCACTAATGTCTACCTTCGGTGCATAGCTTCAGTAATTCCTGTCTGCAAGTGATCTTTTCTTGTCCTAATTTAAATCTGGGATGGTGCTAAACTGCTCATCCACTTATTCTGTATTTTATGTTACACGTTTTCGTAAGCTATCCTAAATTCTTTTCGGGATAAGGTGGAATATGCCAGCATTTTGTGAGCACTCCCCGGGTGCCTGGCATACGCCAACAAATGTACAAACACATCTGGTGGTGGTCTGAAAGGGTGACTGTAGAGGCAGGAAGGTTGAGGTGGAGAGCAACTGTGAAGGATAAGGAGATCTAGAACCAAAACCAGCAGCATAAGGGACACAGAGGAAAAGAAATAAGAGCCCTCTCCAAACTTCATGATTAGAGGCCAAGAAAAAAGGGTGACCCTTACAGAGGACACTGGTGGTTTGTCCAGAGCTGGGACAGTGATGCCGCCGTGAGCTGGGGACATAACAGGAGGGATATTTGCACTGGGCCTGTTCGGTTGTGTGGCGTTATCAGCAAGTGGTTGTAAATTCAAGCCCAGGACCGAGGACATGTCAGGGAATGGGTAAAGGTGTAGGAGTCGGCAACATGGAGAATTAAAACTGCAGCAGGATATGGCATCGCCCAGAGAGGATGTGCACAACAAGAAAGAAAGTGCCTGAGAAAAAAATTTTGGACGCAAACTCAATTGGAGAGACAAAGAGTAAGGGAATGATCAGGAAGGTGAGTGAAGAATCTGAAGGAAAAGCTTCAAGGAGATGAAGTACTACGCTGTCAAATGCTGCCAAGCAATCAGTAACTATATTAGCCACGGGATTGGGTAATTAGATCATTTGTCAATAGGTTTATCATAGCATGAATCTCATGAATATTAACCATAACTAGAATTTTTTTTTCCCTTTTATTTTGGCTCTGGGAAGAGAACAAAGCAAGGGAGAGAATTTCCTGAGGTAACTGGGCAAGATTTAAAAGAGAAAAGGAAAAGTAACACAAGGTTTAAAGAGGATGTGTGTAAACATGTGAGGAAGAGCCTGCCGGAGGTGAACTGCCTGGGCTCGGATCCTGACAGACAGGGAAAGGGGGACCTACACTGTGCCTCTTCCTCCTGCAGGGGCCGGAAAGGGCAGGGGCAGGAGGGTGGGTTCCACCTTCAGTCAGCAGCTGAGGCTACCAGCTGAGCACACCTCCTGAGGCAGCCCTGGTGTCCACAGAGGCCCAGATGTCTGTCACTGTGAGTACCTGGCATCGACTCCCTTCTCTACGTCTCTACATTCTCGGCTCACTCTCACTTTGAATGTATCCCTTCCACCCCTACAACACAACTCTCGATTTTGTTCCTAATGTGTTTTCTCAGCTCTTGCTCAGCTATGGTAATTAATTCAAATACACCATCACTTAAGTGCCAATCAAAGCGCCATCGAGATCTAAGAAGAACAATAGTGTGCTTATATGCACAGTCTATTAATTTAAATTACCAGTTGAGTCACTACATGCCAACAATTAAGCAATGACACACACACAGATTATACTCCACATTAATATAGCTAAACCAAACCTCTCAGAGAACGCGTTGTCCTGGATAGCCGAGTTTTCCAGATAGCTGAGGGTTCACCATCAGGGGAACGGAGGGGCAGGCATTCAAATAACTTGATAACAGCTGTTTTTCTAAAACGCTCTTTGCACTTCTCTGCTTTCTAAAACCGCACATATAATATATAATTTAACCGTTTCCTGGGCCCCTATGAGGAGCTTCCAATGTTGTGATAAACACCAGAACAACAGCTCTATCCTTTCTCCCCACCCTTTCTCTCCATGGATGGACCACTGTAGTAGCCTCCAAGCTGGTCTCCTTGCTTCCATGCTTATCCCTCTCCAATGCAACCTGCACTTAGCACCCAAAGCAATCTTTTCAAAATAAGGTAGAGTCCATTCCACTCCTCTCCTTAGGATTCCATTTGCTTCATACATGTGGGCTGTTAAACATCATGTCCATGTCCTATTGCCTATTAGCCCCAGGTCTTGGGCAAACTCTTAGTCATGGTAGTTCAGGACCAAAATGCTGTTCTATATAGCAAAGCAATGTCACTCTCTCATGGACAAACAAAAGGGCATTCCATATATCAGGAGCATAGATCCCACTTTAGATGGACTGTCTTTACAGTTCCCTAAATGCCCCTTTCCACAGAGCCTTTTCCAGCTAAACACCGTCTCTCTCCCCAATCCCCATCTTTGACCTTCCTTTCCAATGCTCAGAAACAAAACAAGTACAGTTGACCCTTAAACAACACAGGGGTTAGGGGCACTGACCACCCCAACTACTGCCCACACAGTCAAAAATCCAAGTACAACTTTTGACTCCCCACTTAACGGCTAATAGCTTACTGTTGACCAGAAGCTTTACCAATAACATAAATAGTCAAGTAACACATAGTTTGTATGTTATATGTATTATATACTGTATTCTTACAATAAAGTAGGCTAGAGAAAAGAAAATGTTATTGGGGGAGGGGGTTGAGGGACAGAGGGAGAGGAAGAGAGGGATAATCTTAAGCACAGAGCCCAACTCGGAGCTCCATTTCACAACCCTGAGATCCTGACCTGAGCCGAAATCAAGAGTCGGTCGGACACTTAGCCACCTGAGCCACCCAGGCGCCCTGGAAAGAAAACATTATTAAGAAAATCATAAGGAAGAGAAAATACATTTTCATGAAAATACAACCAGTGTTGTTCAAGGATCAACTGTTTAAAAAGTTACAAGTTTTCTGGGGCACCTTAGTGGCTCAGTTGTTAAGCATCTGCCTTCGGCTCAGGTCATGATCCCAGGGTCCTGGGATCGAGCCCCGCATCAGGCTCCCTGCTCTGCGGGAAGCCTGCTTCTCCCTCTCCCACTCCCCCTGCTTGTGTTCCCTCTCTCGCTGTGTCTCTGTCAAATAAATAAATAAAATCTTAAAAAAAAAAAAAAGTTACAAGTTTTCTGGAAGACACCTGCAGCTGAATGCAACTGCCCAGAAGGTGGGAAAGCAACAGGAGAGGTAGTGTGGGGGAATGGCCACCCTGCTCTCGACAGAAGTATCCATCCCAGACAAGGCCCAACGGCAAATACAAGGCAGCCGTTTCTGCTACTTGAATGATATAAATAGAGGAAAATGAAGAAAGACAGAAATCATGGAAGAGTAGCTGACATAAAACAAAGGAGTTTTAGACATACACAGAGCTTACAGCAGCAAGTATCTCTAATATCCAAGACCATCCTACAGCATGGCACTGATAAGTCAACTCCCTTTCTCAAGAACCTGCAGGGGCTCTCCATTGCTCATGGTGCCAAATTTAAGCTCCCCTTCCCCCTCGAAGTTGAGATACTCTCTCAGTCAACACCACCTTAACTCTCTTTTTCTTCCCAGGCTTCTCCTACACTCTCCTGCTCTGGCGAGGTCGGCTTCCCTCAGACCACCTGTGCCCCATCCCCTCCCTGCCACCACAGCCCACCTTCTCCCACTTTTGTTCACACTAGACCAGCGCTCCTCAAAACATGGAGCCAGTCCATAAACTGTTAACATGCCATCATGAGCCTAGCAGAGATATTGAAAGTTCACATCCTAGCAAATAGGTAAAATCATTTTATGCCAAAAATCGAATAATAAAAATTTTAGGTTGGTATTTTTCCATTGTATTTTTTTTCTTTTTCTATTTTATTTTTCTAAAAGTTCATCTTTATGGGTGCCTGGGTGGCTCAGTTGGTTAAGCAACTGCCTTCAGCTCAGGTCATGATCCCAGGGTCCTGGGATCGAGCCCCGCATTGGGCTCCCTGCTCAGCCGGGAGCCTGCTTCTCCCTCTGCCTCTGCCTGCCACTCCCCCTGCCTGTGCTCTCTCTCACTCTCTCTCTCTGTCAAATAAATAAAATCTTTAAAAAAAATAAATTAAAAAAAATAAAAGTTCATCTTTATTATGTTTTACAAAAGTATCAAACCATACTGGATCCGAAATTAAACAAAACTGGCCCATCACCACAGATATTTTAAGGAACACTACCCTAGACCCCTCACATGGGACACCCCGCTACTGTCCCCCCCTCAACCAAATCTAATTTTCTTCAAGGTCACTACAAAATATCCTTCCTGAACAATCACACTCAATGTGGACCTTCTTCCCAAAATGTGTACCCATCATTACTTCGGCTGCTGAGATTTTTTTTTTTTTTAAGGAACTAAACAGATTATTTGTCCTATTCCTGTGCAAATTTCTTATGTTAAAAAGCCCTGTTGGGGCGCCTGGGTGGCTCAGTTGGTTAAGCGACTGCCTTCAGCTCAGGTCATGATCCTGGAGTCCTTGGATCGAGTCCCGCATCGGGCTCCCTGCTCGGCGGGGGGTCTGCTTCTCCCTCTGACCCTCTTCCCTCTTGTGCTCTCTGTCTCTCATTCTCTCTCTCTCAAATAAATAAATAAAAATCTTTAAAAAAAAAAAAAAGCCCTGTTTTATTTGCTTAATGCTTCTCTTCTCCCACTGCACAACACAGAGACAGCACAGTGCAGTGGTTCAACTTCTGGACTAAAACCAGACTTCAAAATGAAGTCTAATTTCCCAGGGCTCTGCCAAACTCTGGCCATCAGGCCTGAGACAAGTCCCCTGACTCTTCTCAGCTTCCAGTTTCTCTTCTGGGACACGAGGCTGGCGTGGTATGCAGTCTTCCCAATTCTAAAATTAAATGATGTTTGTCTATTAGAAAGGTTCTCAGGCTCCTTGTGGGCAAATGGGAGGACATCTGCTCTGCCACAGGTCTGGGGAGATAGGAAGGCGTTTTTCAAACTACACAGCCCTCTGTGAACTTGAGGTATTATTACTCCTACTGTGCACATAGTAGGTGCCCATATAGAAGGCTTGGCACACAGAGAATTCGAGTAGTCTGCCTCAAAAACTGAAGGCTGGGAAGCCGAGGGACCTCAAAATGCTGACTAGGGGAGCCACTAAAAATACAGGCGATCTGATCTGGAGAAGATGAGCCTGAAGGAAGGAACCGAAGCTCTTGTGTGGATCAGGGAAGATGCATCCTTTGCTGTCAGTGAGAGAATTAGGCACAATGAACAGATGCTAAAAATGGGAAAGGAAGACGGAAGGAAATGAACAATTCCTAAGAGTCCAATACATGCTCAGTGTTTACATCTGTGTCCCCTTTCAACAGTTAGAACTCTGGCCTCCATATCCAAAGAAGAGTAATATTTACAGTAGAAGCCTAAGGTCTTTCTGCTACACTGAATGAGGAGGCAGAATATGTCACAAAATATAACAGAAAAGAACACCGTCAATGCCTTGGAGCTGTTCAGTTAGAAGTCACTACCTCATCACCAGAGATACTTAGGCAGTGGCTAGAAGGCCTGAGACAAGATTCCTATGATGGACGGGACTTTCAGAATTCTGGTACCATATATCAGTAGAGCACCGAATCCCCAGCCCCAAGCCCCACACAACTGGGGAAACCCATGCAGGACTGACAATTCTTTGACATGTGAGAACATTTACAATACATCCTTCAGCTTATTTTAAAAGGGAGCAGAAGGGATTTAATACCAAAATAAGCCAAAAGGGCATAATCTTAGAATAAAAGATGGCCCATTACCTCTAGTTTTCATATTTCACCATGCAGTCCATCACACAAGCAGGTGGGAACCAACACCCTTACATCAGATGGCTTTTCTGACTAAAAATTTAACTCAGAGATCATGATGCTTCCAACTGGATACAAACTCCTTCAGTTTCTTGTAAATGATCGAATTCTGTAACAGCATTATCCTTTCTAGGTAACATTTATTTGACCAAGTGCCGCTTCTGCTAATCAACACTACTTTCAAAAACAAAAAGAGCTGGCTTTTAGTACCAGGCACTGTAGCAAATGATTCACATGCCTTATCCTCTCAACAACCAGAAGAGATAGACACCATTTGCTATTCTCATTTTACAGAACTGTAAAATGGAACTGCTTCAAAATGACCTCGCAGAGGTGGCAAGCCAGAATTCAAACACCCAGGCAGCCTGTCTCCAAACCCTGTCTCCACACTCACTGCACCATAATGCTTTAAAAAACAAAACCAAAGAATTGTCAGGCACTAACAAATTATTTTAAGAAATGTTCTAAAACCATCTACGTACCCAGGAAATCTTCCCTATAAGAATGGGAGTTTCACCATAAGAGACGCTTAATCGCAGGAAACAAAATGAGGGTTGCTGGAGGGGAGGGGGTAGGGGGATGGGGTACTGGGTGGTGGGCATTAAGGAGGGCACGTGATGTAATGAGCACTGGGTATTATATACAACTGATGAATCACTAACCTCTACCTCTGAAACTAATACATTATATGTTAATTAATTGAATTTAAATTTAAAAAGGTATAAAAAAGTTAAAAAAAAAAGAATGGGAGTTTCATTTGGTTTGGTGGAAAGTGAAGCCATTTATATAACTAAAACGTGTATTGCATAGTTTTTCCTCCATAATTTTTCAGCATGTATGTGAGAGAAAAAAAAAAAGAAAAGAAAATCTCAGGAAAATGTCTGATAGCAGTAAAGATGTAATTATAGTTTACAACAAGGTAGTGAAAATCACTACTAGGCCACCTACCCTTCTCAGGTGTTAACTTAGTATCATTTATTCCCAGTGTTATCTTGCAATTATCACACATTTGCAAGTAAGTATCATAAACATCCAGGCCTAAATACGATGTGTTTGCAAATCCTATATCTGTATGACGGGCCTCTTGCTTGGCTGTACCTTAGCCAGCCAGTCTCTGCACTGTAACCAGGAGAAGGGCTAAGGGAGGGGGGGGGGAGGGGAGGGGGAGGAGAGGCATTGAAGGGAGGTTGAGGGGGAAATACTAAAAAAATGTGGCGTACATCTGCCTGTTGGGTTACTAACTAGATTTAATTTCAAATACCAACCCCCCCCCATTTTATTTTGGTTCTTCTGCTGTTTCCACCCAATATTTAGGCAGCAACATGAGCCATAAAAGTTGGAATGGATCTAAAATTTGGGGGATGGCAAGGCTAAAACGTTGGCCCAGAGTGCAAACTGCCACTTATGTGGCTGAGCCAGGACAACCAATGTAAACATGTAAGTTAGCCCAAATATACACACACTCGTTTTTATTTTAAACTTTATTTTGCATCTTAGTAATTTCTTCCTTAAAAATAGCCAAGGAACCCTACTGTTTTGGCCAATTTTTTTTTTTTTTATAAATTGCTGTTTTGAAAAGAAATAATTATCCATGCATAGTGGACAGACCAATGACATGCTATTTTCTAGCATTGAAGAAAGTTTCAAAATGGTACCTAGGACCAATTATTAAAACCAAAGTATCTCCATCAATGCACTTTCTACAGAGTGCTTTATTAATAAACAGTGAGTTAAAACTGAGAAAGAGTGTCTGTTTTTACTGAATGCCACCTGGTCAGGTATTTCCTGCAAAGAACAGGGATTAGGTCTGTCCTTCTAATCCTTGTCACGCTAAGCATGGAAAGAAGATGCTTCTACTTCTAAAGTCTATGGATTTTTACCTGAATGTCATTTGAGTCAGATGTTTGTGTGTGTTGATGCAAATGAAGCCACAGAGATGATCTAGTTCATCCAACCCC
The DNA here is from genome assembly GCF_011800145.1 of Mirounga leonina. NCBI lineage: Eukaryota > Metazoa > Chordata > Mammalia > Carnivora > Phocidae > Mirounga > Mirounga leonina. The sequence continues at coordinate 7,372,838 of NW_023270418.1, forward strand.
ACCCCTGCCCCCAGAGCTTGTACTGATGAGTAAATCTAAGGCCCAAAATGGGACAATTGCTTTTTTCAGAGCCACACCACCAGAATCAAAACCAGAATCTAGGTGTCAGCATTTCCTGCATTCCTCCCAATACAAACTGGGAATTAATGTGTATTACATAAAAAATCTAAATCTAAAAAATTCAAGAAAGATTGCAAAACAAATGCAAATCTACAAGGACTATCTATTTTTCCTTACCTAAGAACTGAAGAATGTATAGCAATGGTTCTCAACCAAGGGTAATTTTGTCCCCTGGGGAGACATTTGGCAATGTCTGGAGGTATTTTTAGTTGTCACAACTGGAGAGGTGGGGGTTGATACTGGTATTTAGTGATTAGAGGCGAGGGATGATGCTAAACCTCCTACAATGCAGACAGGCCCTGTGATGGTTAATTGTACGTGTCAATGTGACTGGGCCACAGGGTACCCAGATAGTTAAACATTATTCTGAATGTGTCTGTGAGGGTGTTTCTGGATGAGATTAACACTTGAATCTGCAGACTGAGTGAAGTTGATTGCTCTTCCCAGTGTGGGTGGGCCTCACCTTAACTGTTGAAGGCCTGCATAGAACAAAAAGGTAGAGTAAGGGGAAACTGTTCCCTCTGCCCATCTTCAGACTGGGACATCAGTCTTCTCCTACCTTGCAATCCAGACTCGAACTGGAATTATACTATCAGCTCTCCTGGGTCTCTAGCTTGCCAACTGGAGCTCTTGGGACTTCTCAGCCTCTATAAGAGTCAATCTCTTATTTATATCCTACTGAGTTCTGTTTCTCTGGAGAACTCAGATAATACAGACCCCCCATAATAAAGAATTACCCAGTTCAAACTGTCAATGCTAAGGCTGAAAAACTCAGACAAGAATACTGACATTTTCATACTAAAGATGTGATATTTAACATAAAATTTATTATTTTAACCATTTTAAGTATATAGTTCAGTGGCATTAAGCATATTCCCACTGTTGTGCAACCATCACCTCCATCTATCCACAAAACTTTTTTTCATCTTTAAAAAACTGAAACTCCATACCCATTAAACAATAATTCTCCATTCCCCACTACTCACCAACCCCACCCCCCACCAGCCCCTGACAACCACCATTCTACTCTGACTCTATGAATCTCAGATGGTTAAGCATTTGCCTTCGGCTCAGATCATGATCCCAGGGTCCTGGGATGGAGCCCCGCATCAGGCTCCCTGCTCAGCAGGGGGCCTGCTTCTCCCTCTCCCTCTGCTGCTCCCCCTGCTTGTACTCTTTCGCTCTGTCAAATACATAAATAAAATCTTTTTAAAAAATTTATTTAAAAAAAAAAACCCTCATATGAATGGAATCATACATATTTGTCTTTTTGTGATTGGCTTATTTCACTTAACATAATGTCTTCAAAGTTCATCCATACTATAGGACATGTCAGGATATCTTTCCTTTTTTTTTCCCCCCTGATGAATACTTTTTACTTTATTTAAATGTCTTTTAGTAGCAATCTTAGAAGCAATTGCTTAGTAGCAATTTTAGAAGAAAATGTTATTTGTAGGAGTATGTGTAACTGAAAAAACTTTTTTTTTTTTTAATTATGTTTAGGCAATTATTCTTTTGAAGAAAGGTAAGCCCGCATCAAGTATCTCATACTTAAGCACAGATTCCAAACCATAGTTTGTAGCTTTTTTGGATATCTTTCCTTTTTAAGGCTGAATGCTATTCCACTGTGCATATGTACCACATTTTGTTTATCCATCTACATCGATGAACACTTTGGTGGCTTCTGCTTTTGACTACTGTGAATAAGGCTGCTATGAACATGTGTCCAAATATCTCTTCAAGACTCTGCCTTCAAATCTCTGGGGTATATACTCAGGAGAATTGCTGGATCATATGGTTCATTTTTAAATTTTTGAGGAACTACCATACTGTTTTCCATAGTAGCTACGCCATTTTATATTCCTTCAAGTGCATTCTGAATTGGCAAGACCACCCATTTCTGACGTTTTCTTCTGTCTACCTCTCTCTGCTCTACTTCCTTCCTATACCCTGGCCCTTTCATGAAGCAGGTAGTGAACCAATACTTTTAAAATTGGAGTACCCTTAAAGAAACCCTAGGGAATGATTTTTCTTAAATATGAATAGTCACCCTCTATTTTCCTTGAGGTACAATTTCTATAATGCTTCTTTACCAGGGTGAAGGAGTGTGAAGAGCATGAAAAACATACAAAGAAATACACCTGCATACCCAGGAGATGACCCTTCCCCAAATTCATTTTTTTAAGACTTTAAGTAATCTCGGGGCACCTGGGTGGCTCCATTGGTTAAACGTCTGCTTTTGACTCAGGTCATGATCCCAGGGTCCTGGGATGGAGCCCTGCATCAGGCTCCTTTGCTCAGTGGGGAGTCTGCTTCTCCCTCTGTCTCCCCTGCTTGGGCTCTCGCTCTCAAATAAATAAATAAAATCTTTGGGAAAAAAAAGATTTTAAGTAATCTCTACACCCAACATGGAGCTTGAACTTACAACCCCAAGACCAAGACTCGCATGCTCTACCGCCTGAGCCAGCCAGGCACGCTACCCTCCAAATCCATTCTGAAAGCCACCTCTGACTCCAGTCTGTAAAACCTGATAGAGATTATTCCCATATAACTTTGAGTTTTCCATGTGGCACCTTCTTCGAGAAAAAGAGTCTTAGGATTTTTGCAATCTCATATTTATTAAAAAGATTCTGGAAAAAAAAAAAGATTCTGGTTTTATAGCGCACACAGTACTACTACTGAGTATTCAGTCCAAATTCAGTCATTTCCAGGAGTTAATTCTTGGAGAAATGTAGCTGGACATACTTACCTATGGGACAATAGGTCCAAGACGTTCAGAAAGAGTTTGAATTCCAATTAATGTGTAACTTTGGTCCCACAAAGACCTTTAGGCTTGTCCTGATTTTTAACTAAGAAGTATGCTTAACACAGCTACATAAAACTGCGTGAAAGGGTAATGAGGTAATCTTTCATGGACCTAGGACTCCTGAAAACAGTGGTTCTCAAAGTGTGCTCTCAGGATGAGCAGCATCAGCATCACCTCGGAATTTATTAGAAATACAAATTATTAGAAATGCAAGTAAGAAATGCCTACCCCTGGTCTACTGAATCAAAAACTTGGGGAGGGGGCAGCTATCTGAGTTTTACTTAGCCCTCCTCCTGGTGATTCAAATACACATTACAGGGAGACAACTGCCTGCAGACCTTACAAAGCACTTTTATCCTCCTGCTATCCAGTGATCTTGTGAAGCAGGCAGAGCTAGGGAGTGTCCCTTTTTAAAAATGAGGAAACTGAGGCCCAGATCACCTGACTTGTCTGAAGTGACATAGCTAAGGAAATGGAGAATTAGAACAAATTAGTTTTAGTATTATGTAACGTGTAGGGCTAGAAAAAAAATTGGGTATCACATAGCCAAGCAGTCTCATTATAGAGATGAGGCAGCCAGAAGCCCAGAAGGCTACATGATCTGAATAAGACCACACAGCATCATAATGGAAAGCTCATTCTCCAACAAACCACTTCTCTAACTAACAGTAAATACCTCCTTAAACGATGAGTTGCTTTTTATTTCCCTGAGGAGTGGGTGGTAGGTACTTAGTTTGGGACCTACCAGGTATTTCACCAAAAAAGCAGCAAAGATGACTAAGTAGCTCTCATCATTAAACAAAAAGAGATCTCTGATAAGACAACAGGATAAGAAGGTTACGGATACTGTGAGAGACTAAAGGAATGGACAGCAGACCTTAATTTGGCCAGAGAAAGAAATGAATACATGGAGAGAAAGTAAAAGAATCAAGGGACCTGAAGATATAATGAGGTTGAAAACTTTGCTTAATGAAAGGCATGGAGAAACTGAGCTAACAACAATAACAGGTATTTAGCAGTTTGGGGTGCTAGCAAGGTCTAGAATATGGCCATGAGAAATGGCTGACGTGGAAGTGAACCAGGGCTCCCCAGTATGATGGAAAGAAGGGAAGTGAGAGGTAAGAGCATTGAGAGGATTATCCGTGTGGGGTAAATAATACAACTTATGGTAGCGTAGCGTAGCAGGAATGAGAGGACCACAAGCTCAGCACCTAATTCTTTTTCTTTTTAAAGATCTATTTATTTATTTTTGAGAGAGAGAGAGTGTGCATGAGTGGGGGGGTGGGCAGAGGGAGAGACAGAATTCCCAAGCAGACTCCTCACTGAGCGAGGAGCCTCACACGGGGCTCAATCCCAGGACCTGGAGATGATGACCTGAACCAAAATCAAGAATCAGATGCTCAACCGACTGAGCCACCTAGGCAGCCCCTAAGGCTTTCCTAATGGGGACCAACAGAGAAGCCAGTAGAGCAGTACCAGTGAGGTGTCGGAACCGAAGGTCATGCCCCACAGGAGGAAGAGAGGTTGTGAGTGAAGTGGGAAACTCAGTGGCCTACAGGCAGCAGTGAGGAGTGGCAAGAACTTCAACGCTAAGATCTTAATGGTGTGGGAAGATGAGCAACACATAACCAAAAGGTTGCAGGGAAGCAGCGTCCTCAAGGAAGAACCAGTGAAGAGGCTGCGGGGGTAGGACAGAGTATAAACCTGGGGAGAGTCTCAGGGAACGTGGGGCAAGGATTTGGGATGGAGAGGAAGAATGGGAAATCACACTGAGGGGTCAGAGGTACAAAACCCAGCTCCAACACCACGTCTTCTGGGAAGCCTACAATCACAGCAAAATTACTCACTTTCCCATGGAGATAAAAATGCTTCCGAAGACTCCAGTAGCTAACAAATTGAACAGCATGTTCAACTGAAACTGAATCCCATGCAGCTACACAATAAGTTACCCTGCTTGTTACAAAAATTTATTTTGTTTTACAATTTGGGGGCCTCACCTTTCCATTTTAATGTAGTGGCTTCTATAAAGTTCTTTAAAACTGCCTATGATGTAATCATCTCCAAAACATACCTGAGAGCAGGTAATGAGTTAAGTGTTATTACTGCTTGGTTGCCAATAAACACAGAAGTTGAGCTTTCCCAGGATTATGGAGGAAGACAGAGACAGGCCTGGGAAGACTCTTAAATGAATTTTAACAATGGCTCTCAAAGACCGAGTCAGTATTCCAGGCTGTTGGCAGATGCTCTACAATGCAGAGAGGGGTCATGATGGTTCTGTCCTAGGCCAGTGAAGAAGAGAAAGCTGCAGAGGGAAACCATTTATTCTCATTAAATTATCCCCGGAAACTCAACCCTCTGCTACTTGAAAATCTCGTAAGAAAAAAACTAATTGGATAAGAAACCAAGTTGCTAGATTCTTGCCCCTTGGCTTCAGATTTCGGTATTAGGAGCCACCCAGCAAAAGAGAAAGGGAATTCACACAGATCAAACATTTTCTGCGTGCCAGGCACTGTGCTAGACACATACACACTCAATCATTTAATCCTCACAACCACTCTGAAAGACAGGTATTTTAAACTCCAACTAAGAGAATAAGCTAAGAAAGGTAAAGAAACCTGCCCAAGGAGACTGGACAGGGTGCTTGGTCCACTGTACCAGCATGCCGCGAAAGATAAAAAGGATAATGTAGAGTCTTACGGAGGGAAATCATGGCTGATTCCTGGGACCCCAAAACCCCTCCTCATGCCTCACTATCTAAGAGCATATCAGAGTAGGGTGGATCTGAGAGCTGACCCCTGTGCCTCTCCCTCAGCTACACCCCATTATTACACGTTCATTTAATACCAAGGCACATGGGAGAGTCCTCTCAAGTTACATTCCTGCCACCGAATGCTGGAGAGGCCAGAAGTCTGCACTAATGGGTAGGTGGTCTCTGAGACCCATTTGTCCCACCTAACTAGTCTGTATATCAAAACAGCTAGAGACTCAGGCAACACCACTCTGTCTTCCACTAATTACTCTGCAACTTTAACAAGTCATGGGGGTGGGGTGTGCCTAAAATTGGGGAAAAGTTGAAGCAGCTTACAAATGTACTTAACAAACATATAACTTTAGCGTTGGAATCCCATACGTAAAAGCTGTCTAAAACGTGTACATATACGCATTACCCGTTTACACACACACACACACACACACACACAGATATTATTAGTAAAAAGAGAACTGTGGTACAGCTAGAACATTAAAATCGCCCTTTCATGATAAATTCCAGGGCATATTCATAACAGGAGTCAGACAGATTTTGTTTTCCACCACATAGTTCTATAAAAATAAACTGTCATCACAACATCCTTGTGGTAGTAAAAGGCCATATTTGCCTGCAGTTAAATCCAACAGCAGCTGCTCTATGGAAAAAGACGGCCCAATAATTGGCTTCTTTCACCTCTGTTAATCACGAACAAAAGTGTCATTCAGTTTCAAAATGGACAAAATGCTCCAATGGATGGTCAGCTAGCTGAGCCAATGGGGTGGAATAACAATAACCCTGTAGCATTTTCCTTTTTCCTTTTGTTTGGTCTTTCAAAGCCCTTAATTAAGACCTGCACAAAGCACCCCTACAGGCTTTTTTCAATGAGGCATTACACGCCTGTTTTCTTGTATTTAAAGAAAAAAAATAGCAGGGATTTTCTGAAACACATTAAACAGAATACACAATTTCCATTTATTTGCAACTGAAATACTGTTAAAATTTTAGAGCTTAAATATTATCATCAGTAACAAAGCAAATTCTTTCCATTTCAGGCTTGGGGAGTGGACAGTGAATAAGGGGTCGTTCAGAAGAGAGGTGGGGAAAGCAGAGCCACGGGAGGAGAGGAGAGTGCCGACTCGAAGAAGCGTCGCAAAACCATTTCCCCAGAAATAAAACTGTTAGCAGACATAATTTAGAAAGATCTAGACTGGGCTCTCAAACCTTTCAATAGCTTAACATACACTGAAAGAAACAGCAAAACACGTGAGACATTATTAGAGCAAACAACTGGACCACAGAGATAAAGGGTAATGCTAGTCGTAAGTGAATCTGCTTCTTACACATTCCTTAAAAATCGCATAGAAAAAGATCAAGTATTTTTACAATTAAACAATCTCTATAAGAACTTTGTACAGTTCTATAAGTGATTTCTGCCTCTAAGTTTCCCCCCCCCATCTTGGCCTTCACAAAGCTTCACATAATTATAGTGGATAAGAATCAGAATGTCTAGCTTTAAAAATATCCATAGCCTAATTAAGTTTTCATTATTCAATTTTCTTTTTGCACAACTTAAAAAAGGCTGTTGTGTTCATGTTCAAATGCTCTGAAATACAATCTTTCCGGGTTTTAGACTGTTCTGAAAATATCTAGTTCTGCCCATAATTTGTTCTTCCCTCCCCCTCTTGCAAATATCCTGAGTGACAGCTTAATGTGACAGCTTTCTTGCCACAATTCACCAAAGGGGAGTGGCAGGTAGGGTTCTTGGAGAATAAATACCTAACAAAGCCATCATTCTGGGGAGTTACTTCCAAACTGTCAATCCAATCCATCAAGTGGAATGTGCTCTACTATTCTCTTGTAAATGTGCTTATTTCAAACAGGGCAGAACTCTCCGGCAGCTGCCCCACAGAAGACTGAATGACCCAGCTCAAATGTCACCTCTGCTGCGAAGCCTTCCAGCTCCCTGAAGCAGAGTAAGTTCCTTTCCTCTTTGCTCCCACAGCCTTTGTTCATCCTTCCTTATGGCACTCCCACACTGTATTTTGTGTTTATCTCCGTCTTCTCCACCAAAGCAGATCGCCCATGGAAGCTTGTGAGCCAGCGTGGTGGAGTGGAGGGTAACATAGGCTCTGGAGTAAGACAATCTGGGGTCCAATCCTGGTAAGAGATTATAACATACGACCTTGAACCTGTTACTTACAATTTGTGCCTCAGTGCTGTCAGCTTAAAATGAAAATAAAGAGAAAGCAACAGTGTAAATGTAAAGCTCTTTGCCCAATGCCTGGTATACATCAAGAGTATGACTAATGTTGGGGCGCCTGGGTGGCTCAGTCAGTTGAGCATCTGACTCGATTTTGGCTCTGGTCATGATCTCAGGGTGGTGAGATAAAACCCCAATTCAGTCTCCATGCTGGGTGTGGAACCTGCTTAAGATTCTCTCTCTCCAGGGCACCTGGGTGGCTCAGTTGGTTAAGCATCTGCCTTCAGCTCAGGTCATGATCTCAAGGTCCTGTGACGGAACCCTGCGCTGAGCAGGAGTCTGCTTCTCCCTCTCCCTCTGCCCCTCCTCCCTGCTTGTGCTCTCTCTCTCTAATAAATTCAGAAAAATCTTTAAAAAAAAAAAAAAAAAGATTCCCTCTCCCTCTGCTCCCTTCCACCCCCTCTGTCCCTCTCAAATAAATAAATAAATAAACAAACAAATGTATGTTTCATGCAAAGCACAAATACAGGCAAGGGAATAGCTAAAAACATATTGAGCGAGATCTGATTTCTACCCTCAATGAGCTTACAAGCAATTCTGAGCATGAGGCATCTAGAAATATATGCCGAGTACATTCATGGCTGATTGTGGTTCACAATACATTTGACTAATGTGCATTTTCTCAACAGTGTATTAAACCATCAAATATTTAAAAGACTATGAACAACCAATGTGTCTCATTTAGCTCAGGGAAGTAAGAGTTTAAGGATGTTATATTTTACATACTTCAATGAACCCTGTAATTCTTACTAATGCTCCATGTTACTATAGTGCATGCGTTGGTTCCAGGTCCATGCCCTCTGGTTCTATGAGAACAGTTATTGCTGTTTGGAGTACTGTAAGAGTCAAAACTACTTAGGCATGAAATTTTAAAATCTGGGTCATGAACAAATGTGTAGCAAAATGATTGTTTCCATTATGCTCTTTTCAAAGACTTTATCATTAAGTACAGAATCATTTGTTTAAATGATGCAATTTTAGTAGGACCTACTTTAATGAAATCATTACGAATTTAAAACCCTTACTGAATTAAAATAAATTATCCAGAGTTTTCAGTTGTTCATTAGTTGGCAAGAATGTTATGGAACCAAAATGATTTTGCTAGACATTTGTTTATGACCCAAATTCTTTTGTCATAAAACACTAATTTCATGAGAATCTGAATAATGCATTAAAGCGATCTATACCTATTTGCATTTGACAACATCAAGGCAGATTTCCTGCATCCCACTCTCTTTAGAGGAGAGTAGCCACAGACCAGCACAAATGGGCTCCTCAAGCCAACAGCCAGAACAAGCCCCCTGAAGGCAAGCAGGGGCACTGCCTCTTATCTCCTCTTACCAGACTAGATCACCAACAAACATCTTTTCTCACACTCTCATGGATATTTCAAGTTCAAACAAAACTAAGAAAACGCCCCATGATAAATTTTGGTTGCTTTTCTTATTTTCCCATGGAAGTATACAGACAGAGGGGGGAAATCTCATCTAGGTGACAATATCTAATGATCGTAAGTTAACTACGCTGTAACAACAAATCAGTCTATGTCAAGAGTCTGATTATCTTCATCCAAGAGAGAGTGGTATCCATCCTCTTAACACTGTCCAGATATTTACTAGCTGTAAAATAATCAATGCCTACTTAAATATACTGAATCTTTAAACCATCTCTGAGAGTTTAAAAAGGATAATATTGAATTTATTATATCAGAATAAAGCTTAGCAAATCTATTTCATTCATTGTGTGAAATTTTGAAAGTATCATTTACGAGCGAAATTCTGTTACTTGAGACAATACTTAGAGAAATCAAATGGCAAATTTCTGGATTATGTTGAGTATTTTAAACTCTAAAAATACTTAAGGAAATATATTCCAGAAGGGCTTCAATTGTTTCTGCTGTGCTTCCTAATTTTTCAACAACTGCAACTGTTTTATTACCTACATCTCTCTTCAGTAAGTATCCCTTTGATTTATTTCTTCTGTTAACAAAATGAGTTGTTCTCCTAAAAACTGATCATTTAAGGCAAAATGGCTTGTAAAGCATGGATACTGAAAAGCAGAACCTGGCTACATAAGACACCTTCTGTAAAAACATTTTTAATTAGTGTGATGAATGTGATATTTTACTTTCTAATGAATTAGCTGTACCTCCAACAACAGAATGGCATGGAAGTATTTTCATTGTAGAATATCCAATTACCCTATGATTCCATTGTTATTCTAGACCTTCTCTGAGAGAAATGGAGCGGTTAATAATGTTTAAGGAATGGAAAGGGATAGAATGTTGACGCTGGGTGACAGAGGCCTTAAGAGTAAAGCGCTGAAACTATGCTGTCCCGTTTACCACTGCCCCCCACCCCACCCCAGTGATTTTAAATAAGCCTTATAAATTGCCTATAGAGACATGGGAATTTTACTCTACTTGAAACAAAGCCCTGGGTAGAATTAATACTTTCAACTCCTCCTGGCAGAATATTTTCAATTCCTTGCAGAAAATAGACACTTTCAATTCCACAAACCTCCACTTGGAAAATGAAACAGAACTTCCCGTAATGTTGTTGCTGTGAAATAAAAAATACTCTCACGGAAAATTTTTCTCTCATTTCCATTCCCTGCTTTAGGGCTCTAGATGCGACGAAGCCTACAGTAAAAACTAACCAAGCTAAAACAAAGACATCTCTTTGCCAACCCTACTTAAACCCTTCCGTTTCATCCAGCAAGTCGAAGCCCCATGTTGACAGTGACTCCTTCTCCAGGGATCTCTTCTACACTAGGACTGCATGGGGCTGCCTTACAAAAACACTTCTTTCAAACACTAACACTTTTTTTTTTTTTAAGAATCTAATGCTATTTGCAAAGTTGGCATAACTGTTCAGTTAAAATAAGGAAATGTTAAATTGAGAGAGAGGGAGACCACAAGAGAACTCTTTAGTACCATTCAGTCATGAGCTTTTTTTCCTACAACTTCACACACACGTATCACCCCACTGCTCTAATGAAGAGCATCCACCAGGCACACCGCTCAAGCACTGAGGCCTAAGTCACGATGTCAAAGGTATAAATTATGGGCCCAAAGACAGCTCCAGGCACTGCTGGGCATGGAAACGCTTTCTGAGCAACCATGTTGTTCCAAACAAACTAAATGCTTCAGAGGCTAAAGGACAGTGGAGGCAATTATTGGAAGGAAATTTCTCACTAGGCCAGAAAGGAATAATTAAGTCTTTGCACGCTAAATCACATCACTGGGGTTAACAATGAAGTAATCAAGTGTAAATGGTGACAAAGCCCATCTATAGGACTCATGAAAGGAAATTAAGGTTGTGGGTAATCTAGACTATTGTTGCTTAAATACCACAAAAATTAGTCCCTAAAACTTCATTCATTTACCCTCTCTTTACACAAATGTGTGTGCTTTTTGTGGGAGGCAAGAAATTGGTTAATCCAGCAATTAAGACAAATATACTGAATCATCAGAAGTAAAACACCACTCAGCTACTAATTCACAGGCAGAGATCCAACATCATTCCATGCTACTTAGACTGTACCAAGTGCTTAGAAACAAAATCCCTCCATAATAAAAGGCATAGGGGTTTTATTCAAATATATGCCTAAAACCATTTAAATCATAAACTCAATGCATACTTTATATCTTACACTTTTCTATGCTGCAGGTCACAGAAGAGAATTCACACACACACACACACACACACACACGGAGGAGACTTAAGGAAGGAAGCTGGGGAGAAAGATGGAGGACACATGCCTAATCTCCCAACAAGTGCTCAGTATCAATTAAAACTGGTTATGTTCTAAGGGAGCAAAATAATGTTGATCTGAAAGTTAAAAAGTTTAGATTCACTTACCATCTGCAATGATGTGGATGGAGCTAGAGTGTATTATGCTAAGTGAAATAAGTCAGTCAGAGAAAGACAAATACCATATGATCTCACTCATATGTGGAATTTAAGAAAGAAAACAGATGAACATATGGGAAGGGGAAAAGAAAAAAAGGAGAGGGAAAGAAGCCATAAGAGACTCTTCACGACAGAGAACAAACTGATGATGGAGGGAGGTGGGTGGGGGATGGGCTAGATGGGTGACGGGTATTAAGGAGGGCACTCGTTGTGATGAGCACTGGGTGTTGTATGTAAGGGATGAATCACTGAATTCTACTCCAGAAACCAATACTGTACTGTATGTTCACTAACAAAATTTAAGTTAAAAAAATAAGTAAATAAAAATAAAAAGTCTAGATTCAGACTTTGGCTCTGCAATTTCAGTTTATTATCTCACCTCAGAGACTCAGTTTCTCCATCTTATTTAAGGGGTGAGGCCAAAACAAAGATTTCTCAAGACCCCAGATTGATTTGGTGTATCTGTTGTTGTTTTTAAATAACTTCAGACTCATCAAAATTTGCAAAAATAGCACAGAGTTCCTAGGCATCCTTCGCCCAGCTTTTCCAAACGGCAGCATCTTACATAAGCATAATATATTAGCTAAACCAGGAAATTCACTGTGGTGCACTATTAACTACAGACCCTACTCAGATTTCACTACTTTTTAAATGCACTCATTTTTTAATCACATGTACAGATTCATGCAGTCACCACTACAATCATAAGGAACTGCTCTGTTACCACAAAAAAACAAAAACAAAAAAAAACTGGCATATTACTCTACCTGAAATGAAGCCGTAGGTGGAATTAATGCATTCAATTCCTCCTGGCAGAATATTTTCAATTCCTCGGGAAAAAAAATTGGCACTTTCTTTTTTTTTTTAAGATTTTATTTATTTATTTGACAGAGAGAGAGAGAGAGAGAGAGACAGCAGGAACACAAGCAAGGGGAATGGGAGAGGGAGAAGCAGGCTTCCCACTGAGCAGGGAGCCCGATGTGGGGCTCGATCCCAGGACCCTGGGATCATGACCTGAGCCGAAGGCAGACATTTAACGACTGAGCCACCCAGGCGCCCTAAAAGAGACACTTTCAATTCTACAAATTTCCACTTGGAAAAGGAAAAAGAACTTCCCATGATGTGTTGCTGGGAAATAAAAAAAAATACCCTCAAGGAAATTTTGTTCTCACCTCCATTCCTTGCTTTAGGCTCCAGATCTACTCCACCTATATTAAAGAAGAAAAATAAAACAAAGACATCCCTTTGCCATCACTAGTCCATCACTCCCTCCTGCTCCCCCTTTAAAGTCACACTGCAGTCTTCCCACCTCTAACCCTAGCAATCACTGACCTGTTCTCCATTTCTAGTGTTTTAAATGGCATCATACAGCATATGTAACCTACTAAGATTGGCTTTTTCACTCAGCATAATACCCTTGTGGATCCATCCAATTTGTTGCATGTATCAATAATTCGATCTTTTCTTGCTGTGTACTATTCCCCTGCATTGATATACCAGGTTATGATGGCACATTGATTTTATTCTTTTTATGTTTTAATTATCACTATGGGGTGAGGAAGAACTTTTAAGTCTTGCTTTGCCATTGCTTAAGATGGTTCATATTCGATAGATGCTATCTTAATCAGTAATTATCTTAATCACCCAATTCAAGCCTTCTCTGCCCTACTTAAATAGTGAGCCCCCTTCCCCCTGCCTTATTATTTTTTTTAAAGATTTTATTTATTTATTTGACAGAGAGAGACACAGCGAGAGAGGGAACACAAGCAGGGGGAGTGGGAGAGGGAGAAGCAGGCTTCCTGCGGGATCATGACCTGAGCCGAAGGCAGATGCTTAATGGCTGAGCCACCCAGGTGCCCCCTGCTTTATTTTTTTCACAGTACCTGACTTCATATGTTTATTGTATTTATTTTTAACTGTCTACCACCACCGGTACCCCATCCCATGCCATGTGAATTACATGAAGGCAGGGAGGCTGTCTGATACCTGTCTCCAGCACCGAGAACAGTTCCTAACACATAAAGCACTCACTAAGTGTTAAACGAATTAATTTTTTGAGTATTGACATATTCTCTCAATAATGATTATTTTGAAGTTGAAAGACCATTGATTCCATGAGCCATCATACAAATACTAGTGGCTCTAAAAAATGGTTCTGAACTGATAAAATTATTTGTGTGAAACCTTTTCACTCCCCTGCACGAAACAACTATCGCCTACAATTTCAACAAAGTACTGGGCCCATGAAAGACTGTACAAAACACAAGGAAAAAGCACAGAAAATTTTACCATCTGACAAGCTTAAGGCACAAGCAACTCAAGTCAAAAGTCTTTTTAGGGGAACCCTGCTACACTGCTGGTGGGAATGCAAGTTGGTGCAGCCACTCTGGAAAACAGTATGGAGGTTCCTCAAAAAGTTGAAAACAGAGCTGCCCTATGATCCAGCAATTGCACTACTGGGTATTTACCCCAAAGATACAAATGTAGGGATCCGAAGGGGTATGTGCACCCGATGTTTATAGCAGCAATGTCCACAATAGCCAAACTATGGAAAGAGCCAAGATGTCCATCGAGAGATGAATGGATAAAGAAGATGTGGTGTGTGTGTGTGTTTTGTTTTTAACATACTCTGGAGGGCTACCAATGATTCTGGGCAAGTCACACAACTAACTGTATACACACACACACACACACACACACACACACTGGAATATTATGCAGCCATCAAAAAAATGAAATCTTGCCATCTGCAACAACATGGATGGAACTAGAGGGTATTAAGCTAAGCGAAATAAGTTAATCAGAGAAAGACAAGTATCATATGATCTCACTGATATGAGGAATTTGACAAACAAGACAGAGGATCATAGGGGAAGGGAGGGAAAAATGAAACAAGATGAAACCAGAGAGGGAGACAAACCATAAGAGACTCTTAATCTCCAGAAACAAACTGAGGGTTGCTGGAGTGGTGGGGGGTGGGAGGGATGGGGTGGCTGGGTGATGGACATTGGGGAGGGTATGTGCTATGGTGAGCGTTGTAAATTGTGTAAGACTGATGAATCACAGACCTGTACCCCTGAAACAAATAATACATTGTACGTTAAAAAAAAGAAAGAAAAACAGGTTTCCTTTAAAAAAAAAAAAAAGTCTTTTTAAATGTTAAAGGTTTATATAATCAAAGAAAAGACCATCTTTTCTGATAATGTGCTTTATTCTCCTTTGTTTTGTTTTTAACATACTCTGGAGGGCTACCAAAGATTCTGGGCAAGTCACACAACTAAATATAAGTGGACTTCCGCCCTGTTAAATGGAGAATTTAAACCAGATCAACTGTTTTTGACTAGTCTTTTTTTCTTTTTAAAGATTTTATTTATTTATTTGAGAGAGAGAGAAAGCACAAGCAGGGGGACCAGCAGGCAGAGGAAGAGAGATAAGCAGACTCCCCGCTGAGCAGGGAGCCTGACAAGGGGCTCGATTCCAGGACCCTCGGATCATGACCTGAGCCAAAGGTGGATGCTTAACCCACTGAGCCACCCTGGGGCCCTGTTTTTAACTAGTCTTAAAAGAACTGGACTGAGGAGGAGGGAAGTTCTGAAAAATGTAAGCAAAAATTTGGTGTTACGATTTATGTAATTGAAAGGTTTAGCAACTAACAGATATCAGGCCCATAAACATACAGATGTATGTCCTGGGGGAGGGAGAGGAATGGACTTTTTGTTTCCCAAATGGAAAGAAAGACCTAGTCTCTTTGATGAGTGGTCCATAACACACAGAAGAGTGTTAGCACCACTGTACTAGATGACCTTTAAGATTTAGAAGGGTCCAAGTCTATATTCCAAGGGGCTGAGAACTCTTCAAGCAGATAACAAAATGGATCTAACATCTCTGGAACTAACTCCTCATCTATAAAATAAGCAGTTCATGATATCCTCAACACCAAGACAGATGGATGCCTACATCTAGAAGGAACACCAAAGGACACTGGCATACCACCCATTCAACCGAATAACCCTGGTCTGAAAAACCAAGATCCAATACCCCATCTACAAAACCTCGTTCATTACCTGTATGCCCTCTCCCCTGTAGTTTCTTCATCTCTAAAACACAGTGAACAACAGTATGTGTTTTAGAGGGCTATTAAGAATAATAAATAAATAATAAAAATAAATTTTTTTAAAAAAAAGAGTATTAATAGACAACATGTAAAGCTCTTCCTGTATAATAACTGGTGCTCAATAACATTTATTATTATTAGCATCTACGTTAGTAACAAGATAATGATGATGGTTATCTGAATGGAAAGACAGACCATAAAGAAGACCAAGACTGCAATGTGAATTAAATGAAAAAGGAAAATGCTTCCAGGAGAAAACCTTTAGAGTCACCAAATAACGGTCCGGCATGGAGCTGGCTGTCACCCCATTCAAAGTCAACACTGCGGCCCCAGATCTGCTAAAGAAAAGGGCACACAGATCCAAAGAGGAGCCCATCCAGTCTGTAAAATATTAACAGCTTAATAAACATCAGCTCACACAATCAACGAACACAGTGTTCAAGTCAACGAAAGAGTACCAACTAAATTAATCCCAAGTTGACTAAATGAAATGCCTTGGGGGGAAAAAGGCTCATGGGTGATTCACTTTTATGCTGACTTCCCTATAAAAACATCTTCAACAGGAGAGTCAGGAAATTCCAGTGAGTGAAAGGGAGCGGCTATATGGAAACCATCATGGTGCACACTTCGCTTGTTCATCTACTTCAGCGTTTTGGTTCAAAGGAGCACATTCAGAAATGCGTGCTTTAAGAAGCAGAAAAGTGAGCATGCTAACGGATCTTCATATACCATCTAAGTGAATTCCACAAAAGAAAGAAAAGGCAAGCCAAAATGCACACAACTGATACTTATTTTGCTGAAATAACAGAAAAACACTATTAAAATAGAAAATGTGAAAGCTTACAAAGAATTACAAAAAGCAAAGAGACTGAGACATACTTTTCCAAAAAATTCGGCTGTAAATAAAAGATCACTTAATTTTACATAGTAAATTGATTTTTTCATGTAAGTTATTCCTAAATCAAGTCAGTCTCTCCAACTACACGTACATATCTAGAGGTCTGTATGCGTTTGCGGGATGCTTTATTTTCCGTTCTGATCTTTATTCCCCTGTAAAAACCTGTAGCCTCTCACTATTTCGTTTTTCATTTTACCTTCCCCTTTTCTAATAAACTGTCAACTATCCAAGCAAACTACAGGAGGTACAAACAAATAGCTAACACCTGAGCTTCACAAACTACCACCCACTACCTGTGGGATGTCTGAGCAAGTTACTGAACCCTTTCAAATCTCCGTCTACGCAGCTATAAAATGGGAACCATGCCAGGGACCTAGAATGATTACCATGGAAATTACAGTTAACACATGTAACACGCCTGATACACAAGTAGGCCCAGCAACTTCTCACCAAATTACCATTTTTTGAATCAGACTTTCCAAACATGGACATACTAAAAATTCAAATTTTTGTCACTATAAGCAAAATGTTCCACATTGGAAGCATTACTCCACAAGTCTCTTCTTCACAAGGGGTATCCTAGTAACTGTCAGATACCAAAAAGGAAGCTAAGTATTCTCTTTCGGGGTGCCTGGCTAGCTAAGTTTGTAGAACATGCCATGCTTGATCTCGGAGTTGTGAGTTTAAGCCCCACGTTGAATGTGGAGCTTACTTAAAAAACTAGTAATTCTACTCCTTTAAAAAGTACATGCATTGAAACAAAATCAGTTTTTAACAGCATTTGCTATTACTACATACATACCATACTAAGAATATATGGAGGCTATAACTAATTGGTAATATCAAACCTTACTACAGCTCTAAGACATTAAAACCTAGACCAACGTTTTATTAACATACACCTACCATTGGACCCAGGATCTCACTCCTGAGTATTTACAAAAGTGAAATGAAAACCTATGTTCACACAAAACCTGTACGTGAATATTTATATTGGCTTTATTTATAATTGCCAAAACCTGGAAACAAGGAAAGCGTTTCTCAGCTGGAGAATGGACAAATACACTGTAACACACGAATACTGGTAGAGCTGGAGACTAAAAAAAGGGTACATTTTAGAATTGAGAGATTTGGGAGCATTTTCCTATGATATGAATTCAAAGTTATGAAAGTTAGTTAAGTAGTCAAAGAAGAAAGATGGAACAGCCAAGACTAAACTAGTTATTTTAGGATAAAAACATGAAGGCACTAAAAGAAAGGGGAGGACCTCAAATAGAACTCATTTGTGAAGAACCACAAAACCTAAGCTTTTGAAATTGTAACCTCCCAAGAGAAAAAAAAATGAAAGGAAATCTATGATAATCAAAAACTTAAAAAAGGAATTATAAGAAAATGTGAAAGGCAATAATTTCTCTTAGCACATTGTTTTTACAGCTCATGTTCGGTAATGATACCAAGAACCATCAGAAATACCTTCTAGATAAGATATACATATACATTTAAATATTTGGCTATATCGGGGATAACGTAGGAGCTCATTTCCTTTTCAGTAAATCCACTCCTGTCAAAACCAGCCCACATGTCCAGGAAACAATGAAACTAGAATTTCAGGCTGGGGTAACTTGGGTGGAAAGGACCCTGATGAAATATATGTCATATTCTCCTCCACCAAAGTCATGAATCTTCTCATCTTGGGATGTCATAGGTTTTGTTTTTGTTTTTTCTCCTTCTGGAATGCCACCTCAGCCAGGCTTGCGCCAAGGGCAAATTCTTTTGACACCGAAGACCTGAAAAAGACAACAATTGACTTACCCCTCTTTTTCATGTTCTTGGCCTCTCCTGCCACACCTGCTCACCAGCCTCCACACTGTGGGTTCAGATGCCACAAAGCAAAGCCGTTAATGCTAGCTGAACTGAAACAGAGTCCCCAAGTAGAAGGCTGGTCCTATGCAACAGAAACCTTTAAAGGTCAATGCAGCAGTATTTGGCTAGTAGAGAATGATCAATTAGCCTTGAACTGACAAGATGATAAACATGGAGGCAGACAGTCCTCGAGGCATGTTCTATTGGGAATCAAGCATCCTCATTCCCAACTTGTGTATCCATTAAACACAAACCACATATCAAACCTGGGGGGACAGCATCCAAATGCCCTGCATACACACATACACACACACAGGCGCGCGCGCGCACGCACGTGTATGCACACAAGCTCCCGCTCGTGAAATATATGATTAAGTCAGAAACCCACCATGGAAGCAGGTCATACAAACTTAATTCAAACTGGTATTAGAAATTTATTTCTCCAAAACACAACATTCCTTTTTCAAGAATGTAACGGGGCTTTGGAAAATACAGTTTGATTGCGAGTGGCACAGCCTGGGGTTAGCACACAAACTTGCCAACCTACCATGAAGTATGAAGCCTTCTGCTGCATGCTCTCACAGCCCCAGACTGTTTGCAAAGGACAGGAATGAAATATTCCATATGTTTTCTTTGTCAGTGACATGGCTATTGAAAGCAAGGCCACGGTAGTCTCCCTGCTGAGGGACTGGGTCAAGCTATTCATGTGTAACCAGGCAGATGTCAAGATGGTAATGGGAAAAACATCTCAAACATTTTTTCTTTTTTTTTTAAAGAAAGAGACCCAGGGTAGAAAACGCACAACTGTATTTGAAACAGCCAGTCTAAATCGGTTGTGAGCAACGCTGCGTATGTTCGCTGCTGTTCTGGCTTTATCATTCATTTTCAAATCAGGTTTGAATCAAAACCCAGAAAAGTGTTTAAAGTTTCTGAGAACGATTCAACTGTGCTTAACAAGAATGCCATGTAACTTTCTAGAAATACAGAAGATCTTCTTTTTTTTTTTAAAGATTTTATTTATTTATTTGAGAGAGAGAGAATGAGAGACAGAGAGCATGAGAGGGAGGAGGGTCAGAGGGAGAAGCAGACCCCCTGCTGAGCAGGGAGCCCGATGCGGGACTCGATCCCAGGACTCCAGGATCATGACCTGAGCCGAAGGCAGTCGCTTAACCAACTGAGCCACCCAGGCGCCCCTAGAAATACAGAAGATCTTAAAGAATGGATTTTAGTTCTAAAATGACTTTATCCACAAAACTTGAGCATTAATCTCAAACGTAAAAAAAGAAGACAGTTATCCGAATATCCAATAAAATATCACTTCTAAAGTACTTAAAAGAAAAAGTTCTCTCATAATCTGACTATTTCTAGAAACAAAGCGATGGGAAGAAACAAGAATGCAGCTAAACTATCAATCCCGAGTAAATCTTAACCATCCCCAAAATGGAAAATGATCTGAGAAACTACAGTAGGCAGTCATTGGCATGAGGCTTCCCAAAGAGTTAGGCAAGGCTTAATGAAAATCTCCAGCGTTCCGAAATCTGGAAGTAGAAAATTCGTATCTAAAGATCACACCGACGGGGCGCCTGGGTGCCTCTGATCGTTGAGCGTCAGACTCTTGATTTCAGCTCAGGTGATGATCTCTGGGTCGTGAGATCAAGCCCCTTGTTGGGCTCAGCTCAGAGTCTGCTTGGGATTCTCTCTCCTTCTTCCTCTGCCCCCCCTCCCCACCAAATAAAATAAAAAATTTTTAAAGATCACACTGACACTGCCTAAGGTCACATGCCTTTTTGCTATGGGGAGATACACTGTGTCCCCTGTTAGGATAGCACCTTTCTACTTGACCACCCATCTCAGGAAAGCGGCGCCAATCACAGAGACCCAGGGGAGCAAACATGGTGTCCCCTGAGCTCTTTCCTCCAGGGAAACTATAACTAACCAATCCCCTCCCCCCAAATTGGGCTTTCCTGTTAAAAGGGGAGTAGTACCACCTATGAGAAGGTATCTTGATAAAAGTATATATATACTCTTTCTCCACCTGGATCTTTATGGTTTTCTGAATGAAAAAAATCTGCCAGGTAAGTGGACTCTTCCCTGTTAGCACAATGACTCACTGTGAAGTCTGCAACAGGCTTTGGACCTAGTATACATTCAAAGAACCAGAGAAATAGGGTTCACATACACACATGCAACTGCTTAGTCACTCCCAGAAGAAATGACAACAAATCGGGTCCTTGCCGTCACTCAAACAGGTCATACTGAAGTTTCCTAGGTGTGACCCTCGGAGACAAAGTGAAGTTACCTCTTTTTGCAGATGGAAAAGTCAATGTTCAAAGTGGTTATGTGACATGCCCACGCTGATTTGGGAACCCAGGGGTCTTGATTCTTCGTGCCATACTCTCAAAAACAAAACCATTTTTGAAGGCCTGCTCATAAAGACAGGCCTATAAAAAGAAGACTCAAGAACAGTGACATAAAAAGCTGGATTACATGACCATGGACTCAAAATGACCTTGAAAAGAACAGAAGGCCAACAAGAAAATTTTCCTTTGTTACAAAAAAAGGAAAATATTAAGATTAAAAAACTAATCAAATGAAATGAACTAGCAGAAGTTGCACAGAAAGTTTGAAAAGTGAGATTAGGAGAAACTGCTAAATGTCAGTAAACTCGTGTAATTTTTAAAACATGATACTAAAATATTTGAAGTGTATTAAGTTCACTTAATATTCCCTTAGTTCTGATCATATTGTATAAGAATCCTGTCTATGCTTCAATTTATATGAGATAAGGACAGTCTGAAGAGGACCAAAGGGCAATTACCACTTTGGAAAATGCAAAGACTGGATGAATCGAGTACCAAAACATGAGAGCATATGAACAGTCTTCAAGAACATTAAGGAACCTAAAGTTTAGTGGACATCTTTTTCTCTCCCCCCAACTCGAAAAAGAGTAAGTCTACTGACTTTTTTTTTAAAGCAAACTCTATGCCCAACATGGGGCTTGAACCCACAACCCTGAGATCAAGGGCTACGTGCTCTACCAACTAGGCCAGAAAGGCACCCCAAGAGTTGGTAGACTTCAGAACAGAGTTCCTAAGGTCTAAAGTATTCAAGGGCTTGTGATCTTCTCTGGAGAATTCTCCTGCAGCCCTCTGAGATGGTTTCCACACAAGAAAGGTGACAATCTAGAACAGCGCGGCAACCACGGGTCTCCTCTCTCCCGGGAAAATCTGGTCTGCCAAGCCCTTCTCCTATGATCCATGTAGTTTTTCCAAAGGTCTCTTAGCATTTTCTCTTAGGAAAATGGGGAAAACCCAGAAGTTCATCAACAACACAGCCCAATCCCTAGTTTCAGTGAAAAGCCTGCCAACTTGGAAGTACACCCCCTATCCTGCACCTTTAGAACAAGAACCATGGGACACCTGAGTGGCTCAGTTGGTTAAGCAACAGACTCTTGATTTTGGCTCAGGTCATGATTGCAGGGTTGTGAGATCAAGCCCCCCATCGGGCTCTGTGCTCAGCAGGGTGTCTGCTTGAGATTCTCTATCTCCCTCTCCCCCTGCCCTCCCCCCCCATTGCCTGCTAGTGTTCTCTCTCTCTCCAGTAAAAAATAAATCTTTAAAAATAACAAGAACCATGGCAAGAGTGAGAATTGGGACATCTACCTATCTTCCTAGGAAAACAGTTCTAATCAAGTTCTTCAGGGAGGTTTTGATATCACCCACTTGTACTAAGTTACTGCCTACAGTTTGTACTAGGAGCTACCTGTGAGAACTTCACAGCCTGAGGGCGAATGGAGAAGTGAGACCAGAAGCAACATGGGCTCATTCCTCAGCCCTGCCCTAATACAGCGCCAAGGTAAAGGTACCATCTCTCAGCCAAATTTATGTCACTCTTCTTAGGAGGGACAATTTCCCCAAATAAAGCCTTAAAAATGTACAGTCCTGGGGAGAATTTACCTTATGAATTTTCTGAATGAGGTTCTGAAATCTGATTCAAGCACCAAAAATATTTTGTTGTCAGGGTGCGCTAAGATTTTCATTCTTTCGATGGTCAACTTTATATTTAAAACTTCGTTAAAAAAATAAAAGGCTACATTCTATTGTAAAAATAGAGGAAAAGAAAAAACTAGCTAAAGGGGCTTACATAACCTTTTCTCTTGATTTTTAATACTTAAATACTTAAATACAAAGGATAAAGCATCATTAAATAACTTGAAATATATTACGTATGCTTCCCCCACAAGTTTCTCACTAGCAGAGACATCAGACCAGCCTGGAATCGAAATGGCCCAGCTGCCTCCCAAAATATCTATGGTTCACATTTCCTTACAAGGCTATTCTTACATTCTTATGGGCCAACATGTTGCCACAGGGGGGGTGATTCAATGCCTTCCCCATAAGGTCTTTCAGTACAGAAAAGCTAGGGAAAACCAGAAAAATATATTTTTTAAAGATGTTCACTTCTTGGACCTGGACTGTTAGAAGGGCATTCCTGTTCCTCAATCACTTGCATCTAAAAAAAGAGATGCCCAATGCCAAATCTTGCTGTCAACTTAGTGCAGAGGGGGAGAACGTGGCTACTGTTTGGCAATTAAAATATATAATGCTTTAGAGATTGAAAACAACCATCCCAAACATTCAGTTTTAACTGCTTGTACATGACACAACATATTTCACTACACTTTAAGAACCTTGCTAAAAACAGTGCCAGCCATATATATATATACATATATATATATATACACTATATATGTGTATATATATATATATATATACATATACACTATATATGTGTATATATATATATATACATATACACTAAAACAAATACTTGGGGGCACCTGGGTGGCTCAGTGGGTTAAGTGTTTGCCTTTGGCTTAGGTCATGATCCCAGGGTCCTGGGATCAAGCCCCGCATAGGGCTCCCTGCTCAGAGGAAGTCTGCTTCTCCTTCCCCCTCCGTGTGTTCTCTCATTCTCTCACCCAAATAAATAAATATTTAAAAAAAAGAACAAATACTTTTCGGCGGGCGGGGGGGGGGGGGTAGTCCAGAGTATACTACTAGATAATTACATCTTGCCATTTAAAAAAACAGGTATTTGAGTACAAACTTGCTGCAGTCTTTAGAAATTGAGGTTATTAAATGTATGTGAACTATAAAGTCATGATCTGTCTCTTGCTAAGACTGATTTCTAAACTCAATTTGGAACTCACCCAATTTTAGACCACTGAGGTGCTACCTGGCCTACAGTTTGACCATCAAGTAGTTAAACACAAAAGAAATGCCTGGGAAGGCAGACAAATTAGCCATTTGTGTAAGGGTAATGATTTGCTAAATGCCCTAGCATTTTTTTCTTCCTGGCAGAACTTTAAAATAGAGCATTTTATCATCTTAATGAAGCTCTGAAAAAAAAAAAAAAGTTCACTTAACAAAGTTGGGGGGAAAAAAGGAAAAAGTTATCCATATTCTTTTATATACAAGAAGAGCTGTTGGCATTGCCAGAAACTTGAAGGCTGCCTAAGACAATTAAAGGCAAGCTGGATAACACCCTTCTAAAGCCAAATCCTTGAGATCTAGCTTTAAAAATTAAAAGAATAAAGCTGTCTTATCTAGAACACTCTGAGGTATATTAGTTACGTTTGTCAGAGTGAAAGGCACATCTGGCAGGGCTTAATTTTTAACCCAAGTGTACCAACAAATATCGTACTTCTATGGAAATTTTTATCTTTTTTATAGAGAAACGGTGAGAGACAGTCTTA
Source organism: Mirounga leonina (assembly GCF_011800145.1). NCBI lineage: Eukaryota > Metazoa > Chordata > Mammalia > Carnivora > Phocidae > Mirounga > Mirounga leonina. The sequence goes on from NW_023270418.1 coordinate 7,397,320, forward strand.
GGAAAAATTTCAATGAATCACTAAAGGATTCTGAGAACTTTACTTGCTTAACAGTTTACACAGGTTCAGAGAAATTCAAAGCAGTGAGAGACATTTGCCATGATCTACTCCAATATCCATCATTTATTGATGAAAAAAATTGGGAATGAAGGGATAGGTACAAACAGGGAGACCAGAAACCAAAATCCAAACTTGCAGGCTGTCAGTACTTTCACTATTATAAAGATGACTAAAATAAGAATTTGAGAGATAGACTGAGAGAGGCCAAGAAAATGCCTAAACTTGCCTGGATCCACCTCCCAGTACAAAACTTTGATCTTCCCTAAGAGATTAAGTTGTCAAATGTTACCTTACAATTCTAATGTTAAGAGCCAAGTGCCTGGACATTAAATGCTTGCAATACCATAACTGTCGCGAGCATTTAGTTCGACTAGAAATCATAAAACATTAGTGGTTACTGCAAAACCTTAGGGAGCCCTGAATAAGAGAATTACAGGTTCAAGTCCTGAGGGTTCAAGTCCTGAGTATCGTTCAGACCACACCCAGCACATTGTTTCCTTGTGAGCAGTGAGCTCCCCATTCAATGGAAATATTCCAGTAAAGCTGGACAACTGGAGAAGTTTCCTGGGTGGGTGAGAGATTCCATGATTTAGAGAACTATACTTCCCTTAACCAATGGAGAGGATACAAGAAATGTATTTAAAAGAAAAAAAATTTCAAGAGAAAGAAAACTCTTGGCAGTAAGAGTTGTTTACCTCCTTGTATTATAGGTGGAGAAACCAAGGCCCTGAGGGGTTAAGCATGTCACCCACTCAAGGTCACTAGCGTGATTTATTGACAGGTCTCTCCATATTCCCAGCAGAATGCTCTTTCTTCTCTTGTATTTGAAGAGAACCCAGTAGTTTAGCTGGTTTGTAAAAGAAAGGATCTAAACTCAAAGATATTCATATACTGGCCTTTTTTAACACAAAGTTCACTTGTATGTGATATTAATGCATCTCTAGGAAGACACACTACACAAACTAAACATTGAAACTTATAGATCCTAAGGCAGAAATCAAGAGATACGAAACTCTACCATCAAAAAAGGTATAAACCTTTAGCCACTGATGACTACCCGCCAGAGAATACAGGAGATATGGGAGAAAGCAGAAGAAAATACTTTCAAATGATACTATTAAAAGAAGAAAGGTGTTTGGTGTAGTGATAAAACATACATCTTAAGGAAGAATCTAAGATGATGCTTCTAAAAGAAGAAAAAACAATAGATTATTTTTAAAAACACTTCAAAGCCTCTCAGGTAACCATCAATTCTATATAGAAAGCTATAACCTGCCCAAATGTACAGGATACCCACACCATGAAGGTTGCAGAGATTATGACTAATTATATGGAAGTGAGGACGTTGAGTAACTTTTTGTACAGTATCCAAATTACTGAAACAGAATGATTTTATTTTCCGAGTGTTAAGCCATACCCACAGGAAACAAGCAGGGCTATTCTACCCTAGCAAAGCGCCTTAGCTAGTCATGCATTCTGCAACAAGTCTCCATGGCAAATTTCCTAACACACACTTCTAAACACAAAGAACTCCTCCTCCAAGTGAGTGGTAACGAAGAGCCTTGTGCAACTTCACCCAGAACGAAATCCTGCTGCTCCTGGGATCTTTTACGAGAGGATTGTAACATTATCGTCACCTTGCCATCCTAAAATTATGTTAGAATTATAAAATCATAGAACTTCTGGAAGCTACAGTCAAGCCTTAGAAATAATCTAGTGAATCCAACTACTTCATTTTTCAGATGAGAAAATTGTTACCCTTCCCCCTCCCCCCACCCCGCCTCAAAAAAAGAATGACTTGCCCAAGGCCACAAAATTACTTAGTGGCAAGGTGAGGACTACCACCAAGGGCCCAGACCCATCAGTGTCTCCATGAAGCCACAGAAACGGCCTGTATAATCTTAAAACTGGTCACCAAACATAATCTAGGATGTGGAGACCTGTGCTCTGAGTCTACGGCACCCAAACATTGAGGCAGTAACACATAAACCAGGGGACACACGTGCACAAACTTCTCCCCGGCACCACTGGGACTTCATCTCTTTCTCTCAAGCCTCTGGGAGTGTAGGTGATTGAGTGACCTATTACCATTACTACAGGAATAACCTTGAATCCCTTTGATAAAATAAACTTTGGAATTTTAATACCAGTAAGATTACTTCCTTTAGAACACCTCAGGGTGAATTGTGACAAGCCAGTGTATTGTGACACAGGATTGAGAACTGCTCTTGCAAAATATAAATAACCAGTACAGGTGCAGGAAACAGTGTGAACACAGGAATCCCATCAACAATACGGAGGATTACGTCTGACTCTGCCCCCAGACTCGGATAAAGCAGCTTTCAGCAGGAAATAGGCACTGTTGGACGGAACAAGTTTAAACGAGCCTGAAGGAGAGGCAGCAGTATCCTCTCTCTGGGGCTTTCTCAAATCTGGACAAAAGACTAAATGCTGAGAATGCTGAATTTGGCAATCCTGTGTGGGAATGATGTCTGAATTCCAAGCCCTGAGCCTGCCTTCGGTGTTGGCCTTAAGTTATTCTCTCTTCACTGCAACATTTTTAAGTGCCTCCTGTGTACCAAGATCTGTGTACTCCAAGTTGAGTAAAATAAAATCTCTGCTCTTTGTCAGTCCCATGGTCTCCAAAGTGGGACGCACACATCCCTGGTGGAGGTGAAGACACCACATCTACCATTGAGCCGTGAGAATAAAAGAACTTTGATTAATCGGCCTCATCTTTTTAACTTGTATCTGTGTTTGTAATTTTCTGTGTAATATACATGGGTACACGTGCTCCAGAAATTCGGAAGAGGTGAGCAAAAGTTTGGGACCATGGATCTAATCCCTCGGTATGTAACTGTGGCTCACTAAAGCTGTAACGGGACAGCAGATCAGAAGGACTTGGAAAAAGATCCCAGGTGATCCCAAATCAATTGGGCTGTGCAAACCCACAGCACCTGCCCATCCTCAACATGGCTTTTGAGATTCACTGAACTAGCTGGTTTCTCAAAATGCAAACACACTGTCCTTGAAATGCCCTTTAAGTGGGGTAGTCATATAAATATATACTTTTGAGGATGAAATGAAGAGACCGGGATGAAATAAGGAGTTATCAGGAGGTCCGATCACTCTAGCTACAGGTCACAAGTGGAAAAGGAAAATGTAGCACATTTGTTCACCTCAGCAGCTCAAAAGTGCCACAACAGTGCTAGTTTAGGCAACCTAATCTGGACAGTTGCCAATGATTTTTGTTTCCCAAGCCTCGAACAGTGAGTTCTGTACGGCTCCAAGTTGAGAATATGGCATTTTACTACCTCCAGTGAGTTCTAAAGGACAATGCTCTACAGACAGGAGCGTGCTCACATAAAAATGTGATATCTCTTTGTGGTTTTAGGTACTAATGTAAAATAGCCCTTTTCCTTATAGGACAAGTCTACTCATCAAAACTGGAGGAATCTACTAAACAAGGTCTCTACCACTGGTCAAAATAGCAAAAACATGCTTTTCTATGAATAGAGAGGCTTGAGAAGTGTCAGGTAAAGGCACCTCGCCTGCATGAATTCCCTAAGTTTCAAAAGAACAGGAAAAAAAAGAGCCCCATCTCCTCTACCCAGTCTTCTTTCCCTCACTCCCACTCAAACCTGCCCACTTAATGTACCTTTTTGCGGGCAAATTGCTCTTCACTGCAAAATGATTTTTTTTTTTTTCAGTAAAAAAGTTAAATTTCACTATGCTGGAGGAAAATTATTTCAAATACATAACACGTGAGACAGGAAAAATAAGGAGGGGGAGCTGGAGGCCAAAGAATGAGACAGATTCCAAAGCAACAGGCTGCAATACTCAATGAAACCCCATTGGCAGAGAGCAAGCTGAACACCTCCCACTACCCACCTGGAAACACAGCAATGCTCTGGCCTGCATAGAAAGGATTTCTTCACAGGGTCAGTTACTCCTTTAAAATTATTTCTTTCTAAGAGGTCCCCTTCCTTGGCTATAAGGTAAAAGGAAATTCCCTTCACCCAAGGACCTCTCAGAATCCCTTCCTCTCGGCAACAGTTCTTTCACTGTTCTTGATTTAATCACTCGACTGGCCACACAACCCAAGAACAAGCGCATACACCAAGCCCTGCATTCAATTACCCTATTCTTTATTGGTCGTACTTGCCAATACCACCTACAACACCTATGTCAGATTCCTCTTCTTTTCTGAAGGGAATGTCTAAAGCCTCAGGTCTCCCTTTGAGGAGGGAGATTTCAGAAGTCAGAACCATCTGAGTGACTTGCCCAGCCCCAGGCAGCTCAAAAGTTCTGTGGATTAAGGTACAGCAGAAAATTGCTGCCCTCCATTCTAGAAGGTTGGGCAGAGAATATGCTCTGGAACTTTGATTTTCTTCCAACATCCTGTACTTCAGGTCAGCATTCCTGCTTTAAAAGGCCTACTTGGGTAAGAAGAGTCTTTTCACCAAAAGAAACCTGCAATTTCCCCCCTCCTTCCGTCTTGTTTTTGCCCGGCTCCCCCGAGCGCTCCAGAACCCTGGGCGTTTCTCGGTAAGTCCAGAGTGCAACTGGACCGAAGAGCCAGGTCGCTCTACCTGGATGAGGCCAAACTGGAAGGGGATTCACTCTGACTGAGGCACAGGTGTTTCTTCTCCCCACACGCTGGAACCCAGAAAGCTCCAGGTGTTTCCCCACGAAACGTGCCTAGGTCTGCAGACCCAGGCCAAGTTCTAGGCGCCCTCAGCCTACGGATTATGAAGCTCTTGCCAGCTGAGCCGGGGCCCGCGTGAGAAGGGAAGGTCTCCTGAAAAGGCTGCCAGGGGCAAGCGTTTCCAGATTCCTTCCTCCTGCTTGGCCCCAGATGCACTTGCAGGGGGTGGGAGGGTTAACTGTGCCCCAAAAGTCTGGGGAAAAAAGCTGCTCGCGGCTCGGACCCGGACTGGCAAAGTCTGGAAAGCCCGCCGCGCGGGACTGGGTGCCGAGCACCCCACGCACAGGTGACCCGCGCCCGCTCCTCGGGACACTGGTAGGGGGCGTGAGATTGACCACCGGCTCTACCCCCCAGCACCCCTTGTCCCCCCAGCCCCACCGCCGGCGCCCTCACCCCGGTACTCACAGCGCTTGGGTGAAGGCGCTGAGCCCCTCGGGCACAGCAGTCAGCCCCTTCCCGGAGCAGTCCACCCGACGGTCGCCGTCGCAGCTGCAGGGCGCCGCGCAGAGAGGCGGCGCTGCGCCGCTGGGCTCGGCCGAGCCGCGCAGCCCCAGGGCGAGGAAGCAGAGTAGCCCCAGCGGGCCCGGCATTGCTGCGGCCGCCTCCCGCGCCGGCCTCTCCCGCGGCGCCACTCGCTCGGCGCGCCTCCGCTGCCCTCCGACGCCCCCCGCCGCCCCGGGGCGGCCGGCCTGCGGGCTGGGGCGGGGGCTCTCCTCCCTCGGCGGTCGCGCGGGCTCGGCCCCTTCAACAGTCCACGGCAGCAGTGCAGGGACGCGGCGCTCCGGAGTTTCGCCCTTCCCGCTGCTCCATGGAAGCGCAGAGGCAGCCCCGCTCCTCCGGCGGCTCAGGCCAGCCGGCCCGGCCGTGCGCAGCTACCGGAGCCGCACTCTGCCATCGCACCCGCCTCCCCGTCCCCGGCCTCCCGCCGCAGCCTCTCTTCAAGGTTGCGGAGCGCAGCCTTCAGCCATGCCGGCCCCTCGCCCCAGCCCCCGCCCGGCTCTCGTACAAACACCCAGGCTCCTGCTCGCTCTCTCGCCGCCGCAGCTCAGTCTCCTCCCGTCCCTTTCCCTTCTAGGGTTGCACGCTCGGGTTCCCAAGCCCCCAGCCGCTGGGTTATGCAAATCACTTAGGTACATGCAAAACTAACCCTTCTCCTGGAGCGCCATTGGCCCGCGGAGGTCTCGAGCTCATTACTATGCAAGAAGGGGAGCCGCCACTGGCCAAGAGTAGGACCAGAGGGGCGTGTTTATCGGGCGTGAGTGACAAGGTGGTGGTGGTGCTGGTGGTGGTGGTGGTTCAAGGCAAAATTCCCGACTTGGCTCGATTTGCGTGGCAGACTGTGGATGGAAGGTGGACGTCTCAGAAGAAGAAGAGTCTGGTTTTGTTTTGTTTTGTTTTCCCCCTCCCCCACCCGTCTTCTTCCCTCTGCAGAAACTGGATCTCCTAAATTGGATGACCTGAAAAGTAGAACTTGCCTCCAGCATTCAGTTAAGTTTCAAATGACTCTCCACTGTTCCAAAGGGTGAGGACTTTGCCAGCTGTGCAAATGGAAAAAAGATTTTGAGGAGGAGGGGGAAAGCCTCCCTTCATCTGACATAAATATTTAGGTTTTGGCTATATACTGAATTAAAGCAGCGTACCCCCACAAGCCTCTCAGTGCATCTGAGATCTTTACACCTATTTTTATATGCACTGGGTAGCTAAGTCTTAGCAGTTAACCACCAATGATTATCAAGCTTTGGTGATCTCAATTCAGACTGCTTTCTCACGTTCTTTAAAATCCTGAAACACGGGAATCTTGTAAGGGGCAAGAGAGGTGATGTTTCTGAATATTGGAAAATTTCTCCAGACAAGAGAACATTTGAGTGCTAGGTAACTACCACTGAGAAGTCAAACAGCAACTTTGGCAGTCCTTCCTCTTGTGGACTTCTGTGGCTTAATAGACCCCATAGAATCATTATTTACACCAAATACTGCTTTATGGGCACCTCTTTTCTTACTTTTCTTACTTTCCACTATGCCTTTGGGTTGTTTTACTATCATTATTAGACAGTTTTCATGAATACTTTAAGGCAGACAGTGTTAAAAATATCACTATCATGAAGTTTCCACTCATGTCACCTTAGTAAAATTAAGGAAAATGGAAATAAATTGATACAGACCTAAGAAGTTTAAAATGAAACATTGCCATCATCTTTGCATTTGAGAGTTTATCTTTAAAAATAATGCCCAGGGCGCCTGGGTGGCTCAGTTGGTTAAGCGACTGCCTTCAGCTCAGGTCATGATCCTGGAGTCCCGGGATCGAGTCCCACGTTGGGCTCCCTGCTCAGCAGGGAGTCTGCTTCTCCCTCTGACCCTCCTCCCTCTCATGCTCTCTGTCTCTCATTCTCTCGGTCTCAAATAAATAAATAAAATCTTTAAAAATAAATAAATAAATAAATAAAATAAATAAATAAAAATAATGCCCAGTTGGGCACATGACTAATATACAGTAAATTGATTTATATGCTGGAGAGTCAATAAATACAAACATGCCTTGACTTCAAGTTTTTAAGAATGACCTATTTCCTCTAACTGTGGATCTGAAAGAGAACTCAAAGCTATATGGACAACCCTCTGATTTTCTAGATGAGAAATCTGAAGCCCTCGGTATTGTGTGCTGCCCAAGATCATCACAGAGCAACTCCTGGTCTCCCGGCTCCTTGTCTCATGCCTTTGGAGCCCTCCCTAAATTGGTGCCCATTGTCTAAATCATTTCCATTATTTTCTAGCAACTCTCATGAGAAAGTGAAGTGAGGAAAAACTGTAAATTGGGTTTCTTTAACTGATTCTTTTAAGACCACTCTTTTATAACACTGAAAGATGACAGAATTTCTCCTGCCAAGGTGTCACTTTCTTACGCTGTTTTATTTTTATTTTTTGAAGATCTTATTTATTTGACAGAGAGAGACACAACGAGAGAGGGAACACAAGCAGGGGGAGTGGGAGAGGGAGAAGCAGGCCTCCCGTGGAGCAGGGAGCCCGATGCGGGGCTCGATCCCAGGATCCTGGGATCATGACCTGAGCCGAAGGCAGATGCCTAATGACTGAGCCACTCAGGCGCCACTTGTGCTGTTTTAAAAGGAGAATTATATATTATACTGATTGATTTTTTTTTTTGCCCAAATAACTCATTTCCTTTCTTCTAAAATAGTGGTTTTTAAACTTCAGTAAGCATAAGAATTGCATGCAAAGCTGGATTAAAAACACAGAGTGATTTAATAGACTTGGGTGGAGCCCAGGAATCAGCATTTTGATACACATCACATGAAAGTGATATAGGGAGTTCATAAACCACATTATCCTTTGCTTCCAAGGAATAAAATATTAGGGCTGGCAACTTAGGTGAAAGGAAAGATTCAGATTTTGGAGAAAGGAGAGATGTAGATTTTACTGAAGGATAAATTCCTATTGTCTATCAGGTGAAGAAGGTAAGAAAGGAGGATTCCAATTTGCAGCATGTCCAAGAAGACACAATTTCAAGAGCAACAGACTTGGGTAAGGAAGAAAAGAGGTAATATCTATAAAAGTGTTAATATCTCTTATAGTCCCTATAGTATATGTGCTTTACATTAAAGATAAATTGGCCAATTAGTCTTCACCTCTAGGATAAGATGTCCTAAGAGAGCAAAACAAATTAATTTTTAAGATTCTATCCCAGAGGGATGCCTGGGTGGCTCAGTCAGTTAAGTGTCTGCCTTTTTTATATAAATAAATACAATCTTAAAAAAAGAAAGAAAGAAACAATGTTACAAATGTATTTGAGGCTCCCTTTGTACCTCTCTCCACAATCTTTTTCAACTGGGGAAGTCAGCCCTTTCCTAAATTTTATAATTAATTTCCATGCATATTTTCAGTATTTTCATGCTGTGTATCCCTGAGTAATATATAGCCTTGCTTTGCAAATATAAATAATATCATTCTGTACTCCTGTGCAACTTGCTTTTTTCACTCAACCTGTGAGCTTTATGAAATTTGTGTTCATGAAATATGTGGTCATTGTAAATTCATCTTTATTATTATATAGTATTCTATTTAAAGAACGTACCCAGTATTTATCCATTTTATTGTGAATATTAAACTTATTTCTATTTTTTCTAACAATGGTACCATGGATATTCTTGTACAAATCCCCTTGTTCATGCATGCAAGAGTTTCTCTAACATGTTTTCTTTATATACGTGTATGTGTGTGTGTGTGTGTGTGTCTAGGAGTGGATTATGTGCACTCACCATTATTGGATGTTGTAAAATTGCTTTCAAAAGTGATTGCACTTACTTGTGCTTCTCGCGGCAGAGAATAAAAATTCCCATTTCTCTATATTCTACCAACACCTGATATTGCAAGACTTAAATATTCATAAATCTGATGCATATGAAATACAATCTCAGTGTAGTTTAAATTTGAATTTCCCTGATTTACAGCTGCATCTTTTCTCTATTTATTGGACATTCCAGGGTGCTCCTCTGTGCATTTGCATTGCCTATTCATTTCCATTGCCTGTTTGTTTTCTATTGGGTTGTTCATATTTGTTTTTATTGTTTAGGGCCAGATAGTTAATACTTTGGGCTTTGTCAGCCATATGGTCTCTGTCACAACTATTCAACTCTGCCATTGTAGCATCAAAGCGACCATAAATAATACATAAACAAATAGATGAGGCTGTGTTCCAGTAAAACTTTTTGGGCAAAACTAGATGTTGGACTAGTTCTGGCCCATGAGCCATAGTTTCCCAGCCCTGTTTTATAGGTGTTAATCCCTTACTGAAGTCTGATTATTTTTGAAAACCATTTGCAGGAGGATTATGTGAAATTCATAGGGACATACCTCAAAGGTGATCATCTTTTCTTACAAGTTGAGATAGAGCACTTTCAAATTTCTGGTCTCTGTGGTGAGCTCATGCTGAAGATTATATTGCAGAATGAACTAAGAAGAGCCAATTGCAAGCAAAGAAATGCCCCCTCTTTCTGGAATGAATGGTCCAGAAAGAGTCCTGGGCACTCATGGTTTACCTTATTTTCCATCCAAAAATCACCCCAAATATTTTTGACCTGAGGCAATCCCATGACCTATGAAAAGTGGCTATTGACTTTATAAAAGCATGGATGCCAAACCTGCCACTCAAAGTTAGAAGCTGAATATGTATATTAAAAATATGTGTTTATATTTATATTAGTATGCTTATATATATAAACACACATACGTATAAATGGGTATCTGTATGTACATATACATACATAAACATTTCAAAACATGAGAGATTCAGGGAATAAAGAAAGAATATCACACCCATCAGGTATCTGGTATGTATCTAATAGTTGAATCCTCAAGAGAGATGCTATTGTTTCTAAGCTATGAGTCCTCCACAGTTGCATTTAGGGCTGGCAGAGCTCCCACACTGGTTCAGAGGCTTGCAGTCATGCTATCATGGTCTTAAATAGGTGCTTTCATCCACTTGTCCTTTTCTTCTGTGTCTCAATGTCCCTAGAGTGGTCCTGTTGTGCACAGGACCTATTGTTTAGGGATAATTTACAATGAAAACAAGCACACAAAATAACAATGTAAAATTGTTGACATATTAAAAGTTGTCCTGTGGCTGGATTTGGGCTTCTGGCCCTATTTTCCTCTACTACCACATGCGCAGAACTGATAGATCTTGGGAAGTGAGGACTGGCACCTTCTAGTGTGACTCGCTGAAGTCCATTCTTGACACCAGCTCTTTTCAAGACATCACTGAAGAGTTCTTAAGTTTCCTGACCTGGTTGGACATCCTGGGGTCAGAGACCCTTTTCAGTAGTTCTGAAGACCCATATTGACCCCAAATTTTAAAACATTTAGATAAATATCAGAAATATTTTCCTATTCATGCCTAATCCTTTCTAAATCCGATTTTCTTATCCTGATCTTTCCCTTTTCAAATCTAACCCAAGAGAAGAATGACATTCAAGAGAACTCTCTGAATGACAGAACCACATGTGGAACCCAAGGCCCGAGTGCATAAACTACTGGAGAGGAACAGAACTAGGCACAGGTAAATAAGCATTATAGAAGCCAGGCATTGTAACAGATAGAACAGTAAAGGTAAAAAAAATAAAATCAGAATAGAAATCTAGAAAGATTATCACCTAGTCACGCTGAGAATTTGTTAGGACCATAGTACTAACACAAAATTCAGTCACAGAATTGGGTTCCTTTTTACTCTCTCGGAATTCCAAATAAAAGTTTGAACGTTTTAGGAAGACCACAGCATAAAGACAAGATTTCAAAGAACTACATGCAAAATGTCAGCATCCCACAAAACAAGTGCATACAGAAGACCAGCGCTTGGGGTAGTTCTTACCTGGAGGCTGAAATATCCCGAAAGCTCTTCTTTGTCTACATGAACATATTTGGAAAGGAATCTAGAAAAGAAGGCAGTAAGAGAATTTAAACTCAAAGAGAAGCTGTGGGAAGATGGAGAGAGAAGACGTCACATTCTGTAGATTCTTTCTATTCCTGACTTGGACACGTAATACAGTGTCAAGAAGGACACTATTGAATACCTCATGGGTAATTTCAAAACCTTTCTTTTTGTCTAGTGACAGTAGTTACCACGACTCTCTTCAAAATAAGGAGTGGCAATCACAATGAAAACTTTAATAATCCTAGGACTTTTGAAAATGTTTTTAAAATCTTTTTTTGAAATGAAAAAATCAGAGACAATGCTTTTATGAAATACAGGCAAACTATCAACCTGAGCAAAGAAAACTATGGAGACTAGATCAATGGTGTTGGACATTAGAATGATGCCAAAAATGCTATTCTTGGAGTCTGGTTGGCGAACTCTTAGTACTATTTATTAAACTCTTCTTTGCCTCGTGTTAGTGTTAAAATGTATGGATTCAGTTCATATAATGTGATGAGGAAAGTTAAAAAAAATTTCAATATGAAAGTGAATGGAGAACCTTGAGGTGATAGAGAAATATATATATATTTATCTTTTTTTTAGTGAGCTCTACACCAACATGGGGCTCGAACTCATGACCCTGTGATCAGGAGTCACATGTTCTACCTACTGAGCCAGCCAGGCACCCCGAGGTGATAAACAGATTATAATAACTTTGCCAGCTTCCTCCTTTTATTTCAAAATAACACAAACTTGTAAAGATTTCCAACATTTTCTGAATTTTTTTTTCAAGGAATTTTTACCATGTATTTACTCCTCAGAATCTACTCTGCCAGGGAGTAGAGTTTAGATTAATGTAGGCCAATCCAAATGTAAATCACCTGGGAAAGATGTTTAAAAAACCCCCCTCCATTGATTCTGATGTCACAGTCCTGGGATGGAGCCCTGGATTCTCAATATTTAAAAGTTCCTGACTCTGATGTAGTCTCCGACCCAAATTTATGACTTTCTGCTAGAAGATTTTGCAAGTTTGGGTCCTTTGAGAAGCAAACACCGATGATAGGATTGCTCATGCCAGAAATTCATTAGGGGAAATGTTTCTGAGGAAAAATGGGGAGGGGTTGGACAGAGGGAGACCTTTTAGAGCCATTAGACCAAGACACAGGTTTGTTCCAGGTTGGGAGAGAGGGAAGGACAAGAGGTTGGGTGAGTCTTAGAAGTCCAGTTCTATCAAGGTTTGGCAAGACCAGTGGGGAGACCTCAAGAGAAAATCACCATCAGAAGAGTCCCTTGTCTCCTGAGTAACCCTGCCATAGGGTCTTTGCTGCTGTGCTCGGTCCCTGATTGGGTCCAGCCCAGGGAAAATGTAGTGAAGGATTTCCCAGCAGGACTGTGAGCCAGTTAGCCTCCCTATAGTCAGGGGTGCATTTCCATGGCAGCTTCACCAAAGAAGGTATGGCAAGGAGTCCCTCCCTTCAAGCAGCTTCCAGTCCAACTTAATTTATGGAATTTAGAAAACCTAAGATTAAGAAAGGACCTTAAAGAAAGTGTTCAATCACCTGTCTGAGGCTGAAGAATGTGCAACAGTGTCTCTGTCACTCTTGGATACATCATATTCACATCCCCACTGGCAGCAGAATCCATCTTTGAGCAGTTTGGGCTGTTAGGAAGTTCCATCCTCTGTGGTGCCAAACTCTTTCTCCTTGATACTTTAAAATACTCAGAAATACAAAGAAATGTGGAGATCATAAGTAAAATCCCCACATTTAACAGTGAGAAATCAGACCCACAGAGGGTAGCTAAATTACCCCCAGCAACATACCTGGTGAATGGCAGATCTGGAGCTAATATCTAGGTCAATTGCTCTTTACACTCTATAATTGGTTTAATTTGTGTTTTTAATTTAGAGGGAAAAGAAAAATTTTCACAAATGTAGTGTCATACAAAGCAAGTTAATCGCAATGCCTCAGATGGTCTTTGGTTTATTTAAGGAACGTGCCATGTCCTCTCTGAAAGGACTTTTCTCTTGATCAAACATCCTGTTTGGGCTCGGGTGAAGATAACGAAGAGGCAGAAAGCCAAAGATAATTTCCAGTTAACTAAAGTTGTTCATTAGAAGCCCTACAGTAATACTCTATGAATCCTCCTTCTGCGCAATCCCTGACAACTTATATACCGAATGGTAGGCAGATATTCACCTAAGTTGGTTATTTGTATAGGTTTGTTCTGTTTTCTTTTAGGGTGTATTTGAGTTTCCTCATTTACAATGTTTTGACTTTTATAAAATACATTTAAATATTAATTTTGCATTTAAAAGAAAAGATTGGGTACATTCCCCCCAGAGTCCCCCCCCAACAAGAGAAGAGAAAGTCTGCAGAGAGGTCAGGCCTCAGGGCAGGTTGATTTAGCCACTCAGTGATGTCATCAAGAACCTGAAGTTCTTTCCTTTTCTTCTCTGTGCTCTCTTCGGTATTGACTTCATCCTCCGGCAAGCACATGACTGCAGTAGCAGCAGTTAGGTTCCAGAAAGGGAGACGTCACATGTCACACAGCGTCACAGGGAAAAACGTGAGGGTGGTCCAGAGGCAGAAGACCTCAGCAAGCCGAGGGCTTGGGCCACAGCTAGATTCTAGAACTCAGAACAGCCAGGCAGAAGACACGCAGAGGGCACCGTTTGGGGGCGTGGAGGTTCCATGCCTTCCTTCTCCAGGGGTGCCGCTCTCCTCCTACTTCCCCACCTGTTCACCGACCCCAGAGCCAGATGGGATACATTTTTAAATCTTTGGCCTGATCTTTAGTCAGCAAGAACTGCTAGAAATTTCTAAAATAGAAACAATAGCACTTTGGTGCCATCTTGTGGTAAAATATGAAAAGGTAGGAGGAAAAAGATTATCCACATACAGTATAATAAATCTGTGAGGTTCTGTGCATTTACAGAAAGGTGGGAAAGAAGGTGTGTGTGTGTGTGTGTGTGTGTGCTATTGCCTCCTTCCCTCCTTAATAAGATTTAAAATGAAAATATTGGGCGCCTGGGTGGCTCAGTTGGTTAAGCGACTGCCTTCGGCTCAGGTCATGATCCTGGAGTCCCGGGATCGAGTCCCGCATCGGGCTCCCTGCTCAGCGGGGGGTCTGCTTCTCCCTCTGACCCTCTTCCCTCTCGTGCTCTCTGTCTCTCATTCTCTCTCTCTCAAATAAATAAATAAAATCTTTAAAAAAATAAAAAATAAAATGAAAATATTTATAATTTCCAACATTTCCAATATTTGCAAATTTTAAAAATGGTTTAAATGATGGTTTAAAATCTTGTGTATTGTTTCCAACCGTTCTTCTCACACAGTTATTTATATGTTCATGATTTTACCTTGCTGTGGGGACATCACACTTTCTAGGGTTAAATTCTCAGTGTCTACTTCTGCTTCTACCCATGGAAGCATTCACTCTATGAGAGATGGCGTGATGATCCAAGTTGTAATCTGGGAAGAAGAAAGAGGCATTTATGTCTTGGCTCTGCCCGTATCCATCTAGGGAGCGAGTGAGCTCTGCCCCTGCAGGATGGAAAGATGAGAGCTGAGTCATGGTCCAGACTAGGTAGGTCAGTCTGGCTAATTTGAAGAAGCATATTTGCTTCTCAAGCCTGAGGTATGTGCACTTGCCCAGTCTTTAATAGAAAGTAAGCTCTATGAGGCAAGGGCTTTATTTTGTTCTCTACTGTATCCCTATCCCCTAGAACATAATTGCCACATGGTAGATATTCAACAAATATTTGTAATATGAATAAAAAATAAAGGGGATATTTTGGTACCCATCTGCCAACTCATTTGTCTTACTTCCTGCCATATTCAGAGCCATAGTGGGTGGAGAGCAATACTGTTTATTGGGCCCTGTCAAAAACTCAACTTCCCAGATATTCACATGGGTAGCTTCTGCAGTTCACACCATTCAGGTTTCTCTTCTAATGTCCATCTCCTCAGAGAGACCTTCCCTGGCCTCACTTGCTAAAATAGCATTCTTTCATATTGTTCTCAACAAATACCGCCTGCTGTCTACCAGGTACTGTTCTCAGCTCTGGATATACGACAGCGAACAAAACGGAGTCCTGCCTGCCCTCGACATTCATGATCTTGGGGAGGGAGCGGGCTTACAAAATAGACAAATACAGATCAGCAGAGGGTGAAGGAGTGTACAACAGCAAGTGTAAAGACTTGTCACGTTTGGAGACACGAGAAGAGTGGCAATAGAGGGAGTTAAAGTAACTTTCTTTGTTGTCTTCCACGAACAGGACGCAAGCACGTCAGTGGAGTGAGGTAATAAAAGATTGACGCAGATGTTATCCCTATAGTATCATGGTCCTTTCTGGACTTTTTGTTTTGACATCAACATCAGCTGACAAACTGTTGCTGTTTTAATATGGTTCCAATATAAGTTCTTGATCTACCTGGAATTATGGGAAGTAAGCCAATTCAACGAGGTAGAACAAATCACAATACTGTTTCAGGCACCATATGCTAGGTGATAGGGGTACCAATGTAAATGACAGAGTGGTGATCCTTCTTGTTGTCATGGAACTAAAGTTCTAATGGGAAAAACAGAATTAAGTGCATAATATAAACAAGGCATTGCCACATTAACAGAGGAGGAGGAATGTGTATTTGGGCGGAGCGAACAGAAGCCTTAACAGAGGTGGTAGCTCCAGTTTACAACCAGAGGGAGAACCTTCCAGCAAGCGGCATTTGGTGTTGGGTAGAGCCAGTGGAGCAGGGGGAGGAGAGGAGGCTTGAGAGGGAGTAGGGAATGGAGCATGCAGAACCTTTTCAATCCTGGCAAGTTGTTCAGACTCTATCTTAAGTACCCTCAAGAGTTTTCAGGACGGAGCAACACAGCTGGTTCAGGCTGCATTCATGCCTTCCAATCAGGCATGTGGACGCTAAGGAGCCCGCACAAACCGTTACAGGGCGAAATCCCCCTGGCCAAGGGCAAACTCTCATCACGTTCCGACTGGGATAAGGGCAACTATACAAAGTTTCTCCTCAGTGCTAAATCTACTGTTGCCAACTCCTACAAAGTCTTTGAATTGAGAAAGATGCAGCCAGGCAACAACTGGCAGCCTTAAAGGAAGGAAAAACAAAGCTCGGAGGGGTTCTTCAGATGGCCCTTTGGAGGTACAAGCTCAACAGAGCTGCAGAGGAAGCGTTTCAAGCAAAGACAAAGAACCCAGCATTCCCCCGCTCCCGAAGGCGAGGAATCTCATTCTCCTAGTCAAAACCACTTCTACTGACACCTTTTTATCACACATGGGGGAAGTCCTATTTAATTTTGCTTCTGTACCTATTTTTGGTAATTGAGGCCATCAAAACATGGATCTCTTGTAGATGAGTTTTCTAGGGTTGCTGTAATGGAAGTAAAACAAGCTGGGTGGCTTAAGTAAGAGAAATTTATTCTCATGGTTCTGGAAACTAAAGTCCGAGATCAAGGTGTGTCCGCAGGTTTTTCTCCTTCTAAGGACTGTGAGGGAGAAATCTGTTCATGCCTTTCTGCTGGCTTCTGGTGGTTGGCTGGCAAATTTTTGGTGTTCTTTGGCCTGTAGAAGCATCACCCCATTCATCCTCCCATGGTGTTTCCCCTGTGTCTGCATTCACATTTCCCGATTAGAATTACTTTCCATAACTGCCAAATAAGGGCCGAATAAGGGGAACTTATCAGCAACTAATGGCTAAATTTTCTTTTTATCCCATTGGTTACAACAATTCTGGACATTGTGTAACAAATTAGATTTCTTCCATACTTCCTCCCCTAAAGAAAACATAAAAAAAAAAAAAAAGCCTTTTTATAGGACCAAATCTTGACAGTCCAAAATATACTTCTGCAGTTGATGAGACTTAGGAAAGCTCTCACCCGTATCTTGTTATATAAAGCATGCTTTTTTTTAAAAAAAAAAAAATTAAAATTGAAGGAATAAAATTTACTAATGGGTTCTGTATGAATTTACCTTTTACTTACCATATAAAGTAAATCTTAAAAATTCCATCAGGTGGAGGTTATCTCCCACCAAATAAATAAGTGTACAAAAAACTGGGTCACCACTTCATTAGTTAAAATGAGAGTAATTAACAATAGTCAATATTACAAAACCAGAATTGAAAGATTTAGAGAATGGGTATTCCGGCTTACTAATATTTTGAAGAAACTGAATGCTAACAATAAATACTTTTTGTTGTACTCCTCGTGGCTTGATACATCTTCATGCATTTTAAAAATTCACAATGCTGAATTATGCCTTTTATTTGTCTGACACCCATTCCAGCAACCCATTATCTCTAGAGCTAGGTCATATCCTTCCTAAAAATTGCTTTTCTGATTGAACAAATCCCTTACTTGAACTTAGTATGATTTTCATTCTGAATGTGGCCTCAATCCTCCACCCCCAAAACCCCACTAATTTTAGAATTCCATTAGCTTCTTTGATCCGAGTAGACAGAAATCTGAAAATTCCTTATGAATCTTATTCCTTATGAAGTTTTCAAGCATAATTTTTATTTATTATCTTTTTTAAGATTTTAAGAGAGAAAGCACAAGAGCGGGGGAAGGGTCAGAGGGAGAAGCAGGCTCCCCGCTGAGCAAGGAGCCTGATGTGGGACTGGATCCCAGGATGCCAGGATCATGACCTGAGTGGAAGGCAGATGCCCAACTGACTGAGCCACGCAGGTGCACTTCAAGCATAATTTAAAGGCTAATTCCTCGGCATCAAAAGTAAGAACCTGCTAATTTTAATTATGTGGCCACATGTCCCTGAAGCTTGTACATGCAAATAATAGCAAACACAAATAGCACTCACTATGCCAGGCACCTTTCCAAGGGCTTTACAGATAATGACCAGTTACAGGCATTCTTATTACAAATGACAGATGAGGGAACTAAGGCACAGAGAAGTAACGTATGTAAGATTACACAGTAATGGTGGGTCCAGGATTCACACCAGGGCAGTCAGCCCGCAGATGCTGTGCCGTCAATCACATGCCATACTGCCTCTCTCAAAATAACACAAGAGAATTTTTTCTGTAGTTATATTTTATGAAAGACAAAACAAAATATAGGAATTCAAAGGTTCACTCCAGTAACCGCCATACATTACGCTTTTCACCTTATTTAAAAGTTATGTTATACAGAGCTTTCAGAAACACATTTATTGTGTAGTTATACCAATTTTTTTTCAAATCCAAATAACAAGAACGTAATACAAATTTATTTTAAATAAACCTTAGAATCAGAATTAACTTGGTAAATTAAGTCATCTCTTGAAAAAGTGTTAAATCCATTTGGGGTTTATTTCTTTGCCTCCAACTAAAGAATTTAAAGTAGAAGCATCCTGTTTGTTGATATTTTTAAAAACTATGTCCAAATACAAATTAGTTTGGAAGTTCTTGAAAATTAATGAGCAAGCAATTTGGTTTTCTCCACTATTTAACCATTACAGAACTGCAACTGTTGAAGAAACACTATTGGAATTCTGGACAATAGAAAGTATAAAACCAGACTGTTAGAAGAGACAACAAAATGTAAGTTAGAAAATTCATAAACATACATTTATTTAGGAAATACAATTACCAGAGTCCTGGATATTTCAGTGATCATTCCACATTATAAAATATTCACAACATGTATTCTTTTAAGTCTACACCAAGTCATGCTGATGTTCTTTTCAGAGAAGCCATAGCCATTTCTTCTATTAAATGCTATAATATCCATTTAAATTGTAAACAAAGTACTTGAGCCAAACTACTTAAGTACTTGAGCAAAATAACTAAAAAATTTAGAAGAGGAAGACAATGATTTTTTAAAACACATCTGAATTATCAAATCCCAAACCAGGTCATTATAATCTAGTATACTATTGGATAAAGTGGCCATATGAAGACAGCACATAATTATCAATGACAGTATTTCTCATCTGCAGCTTTTAAACATGCTTTCTCAACAAATAAACATTTATTTTTGTTAAGTTTTAAAGGCAAAGGGGGCAGAAGGATGACAGACATTAAAATTTTACATTTAAACTACTGGCAGATTAAAAAAAAAGATAAAAGATAAACTGTAATTACTTCCCAAATAAGGAATGCCAAATATCTTTTATTCCTAAAGAAATTACTAAGGAAGATAATCAATTATTGTATTTGCAGCTACTTAACAGTAGCTGTAATTTGAGTTATTCTATTCTGGTACTTCCAGAGTCCAGTGTAATTAGAGCATTTTATAAAGGGGAAAACAAGTGGTTCTCTACCCTAGATGTCCTTTAGAACCACCTAGAAACTTTAAAAAAACAAGTATCTGGCCCCACCCTTGGAGATTCTGAACTTACTTGGTATGGAATGGGACTCCTGTAGTACTATTTCTTAAAGCTCTGCAGGGTGTTCTAATGTGCAGCGAAGGCTGAGAATCACTGAATCCACCCATTTTGAAATACCAAGAAAATAGATGGAAATTGGGTAGTTTATAATTTACAAATAAAAAACTTATTTACTTATAATGTGTTTACATTCATGAATCATACATTTATTTATAAGATGACAATTCCCTTCATTCCCTCACTATACTAGACCACTACTGTACATCTTTGCCACTGAATGACTGTATTTTTCTGTGGTCAAGATTTAAAATTCTGGGATACACTGTGAAAACTCCATTAACAAAAACAAACTACTGCTACTCATGCTCAACAGTAGCAAGCAAAACTACTGTATTTGGCTCCTTTAAGCTATCTTTATTTTAAGAATTATAAATAAGTGCCAACCCACACAACGAACAGATTGTGGATTACTGTAGAAGAAAAAAAAAAATAGCTTACTCAACTTACTAAGTTTCAACACCAAAAAAGATTGAACTTGGCTGAAAGTTCTGAAACAGCTGAGATACTGAACCAGGAAGCTATAATTTATAATGAAATGCTGACACGCCCTTAAAAGCTACTACAGCTGTAGCTATACTAAAATAAGATTTTTCAGTATTTACTTACCCTGTAATGCAATACGAGCATAATAATATTACTGTTTTTATATGCACCAAGATCTTTCTTTAATATGTAAAGCTCTACAACAAATACCTCTAATAATTTTACAATTAAATTAAAATAAGTCCATAATTCTTCTACACTACTTTGGTCTCAACATTTTAAAAACATCAATTAATTTTGAAAATACACAATTTAACAACATGATCCTATCAATACAAGCACGTTTTATAGTGGACTAAAGACACATTCAACCATGCAATCCAGTGTTCAATACCTAAATGATAAGTAACAATGCTGATTGACTTTTATTCTGAAAATCACTGAAAACTGGAATAATCTTGTAAGACTCACAGTGCTCACAAACATGCAGAAAAAGGTATACATTTCTATTCTTCCTGAAGGAATGTTACAAAATGCCCACTTTTTACACAGGGTCAGTAATTAGGATAAATTCCTTATACATTTCAACCCATTATCTTCTTTTTAGCATCTGTTACTTAAAATTCTTAAAATCCGTACAAATTTTCCTATAAATTGTGACTGAAAATGAACTTCGACTCTCAATTTCCATCTTGAAAAAGACCTCAGTCATAGTCCTACACTACTAGCTGCCTTTCAGTAAAAGAGTGACATCCAGTGGACAAATGAAAGTATCTCTCAGAATTCCCATCATTTGAATCAAAGATCAAATCTCTAAATTCAACCATCTCAGTATGAATGAGTTCCTACTCATTTTGACTTAAGAGTCTGCAGATTCTTATGAATATATCACCTCATAATTTCTATGTATCTTAGGTATATACTTCTATCTTCTTCCTATTTAAAATCAATTATTTTAAGTTGAGCTAGTTAAGAGTGTGTAACTCTTGAGGCTAGTGAGGTTAAAAGTATTACTTTTCTGTCTTTGCTTCTGCTATTTACCAGCACAAACTAACTGGCTCATCTCTAGGAATGGAAAAACCAAAATATAAGAAATATATTTAAATAAAAATGAACAGCATTAAAAAAAATTTGCAAAAGATGAAACCTGAACCTGTTTTTGCATTTGTAATTTATGCTATATTGAACATAAATAGATATAATCAGTAATGCCAACAACCAAATTACATCCTCTTGCCTCACTGCTCAAATATTATGAAAGAATATATATTTTAGCATTGATTGTTTCAGTGTTTAAAAACTTTTATAAATCAGTATAAATGAATATTCATTATACATTATGTTTAAATAAAAGTAAAAAACTTCCACTCTGCTGCGTTATGATTTACCACTGATTATATATATTATGCATGTGTTCAAAGTACAAAATGCAGCAGTGGTGTTAACACTGATAGTGTAATGAACTGCTGTAGCTGAGACTGTTACGTTTAATTTCTTGGAAACCGTAAAGAAATTTTACAGGTTAAAAAAAATAGAGTAAGCAAAAAAAGAATTGGAGAACTGTTATTTTTAAATAAGCAGCCAAATGAAGAAAACTTTTTTTCTAAAAAAAGATTAAGAATGTAAAAGTACATTTTAATATTAAAAAAGCATTTTTAAAAATCTATAACAACTTTATGACAAAATCTGCATTTGAAAAAGGCCTGTAAAAACAGCAGGACAGAATTGCCCTCATCACCTTTCACTTTTTCTTGTCAGAAAAAAGTGTATGCATCTCTGGAACCATAAACAATGTTAAAATAGGTGTTTATAAAATGGCAAGGAGGATTTCACGGGAAGTTTCTTTTTTACAATCACTGGCATTGCGGCCATCAGTAGGTCACAAGTAAAACTTTCCTAGCTAAAAGCAAAATGGAATATAAAGTTTTGAATTGCATTAGGTCTGTTGCCTGCGTTTCGCTGATCTCATTTTTTCAAAGCGTGACTCCATTTCTTCTAGGACCTTGGGTGTATATCGTACTACTAATTTAACCTTTCCCTGAGCTGCTTTCAGCAGTTCTACAGCTTTTTCATGATGTTCTCCTTCAACGCTCTAGGAAAAAAAATAGACATGAACACACACACAATTAATATTCAGGTTTTGTTAGATAACTCAAAATACAAAAATGTTTAAAGTACATATAAGTAAAAAAGTTTTAATGTTTTATCATCACAACACTACAAACCTATGAGATAATCTGGCTTTGTCATTTTAATCAGTGTGAAATTCTCTGCTAAATCATATTCTGTTTATAGTCCAGGAACTGATTTTTAAGTTCCAAATAATTACTCTGAATACCAATCAATTTGCCCTATTATTTCACTAAGTCAGAAGTAAATTAAGTAACTGCTATTCTGTAAGACTAAAATGAGGGCAGACTTCTAATTTAAGGTACTTCCTTAACTACTGGAGAGCTTAACTACTTCATAACAATCATACTAAGCATTGCTAATTTACAATGGAAAAGAAGCAAAACACACTTAATTCCTTAAAAAGTATCACTGTCCTAAAGAGTACTGCCCAGGATTCCCCCAAGGGATTTCTTTATTTAATAATTTATTTTTATTAACACGTAATGTATTATTTGTTTCAGGGGTACAGGTCATCAGTCTTACACAATTCACAGCGCTCATCGTAGCACATACCCTCCCCAAGGGATTTCTAAACTACAGAGCTTTTTTGGTACACCCCTCCCCACCCCGCCCATTTTGTTTCTATAACTCAAATACACCCCCAAGTGGTTACAATGCATTACTACAAATAGAAATAAAATTCATCCATACCACTCCATTAACAGAAAGGAGCTGATCTCCTCGCTTGAGGCCCCCATGTCTATCAGCAATTCCACCTGGAATTATTCGAGATATATAGATTGGAGAATTTTGTTCTTTGCCTCCCATAATATTGAATCCAAGGCCTTCTTCTGTTTTTGGTAGCTCAACAACTCGAGGATGAGAATGTCCTTCGCTGGCAGCAAATGCAGCCACAGTAGCCTCAAAGAAAATTTTACATATTTAAAAATGTGATCTTTATTGTTTCAGTTCTTTTGTGTCTTTTAAATTTTTTTATTTTTTAAAGATTTTATTTATTTATTTGACAGGGAGATAGAGAGAGCAGGGGGAGTAGGGGGAGCAGGGAACCCGATGCGGGGCCATCCCAGGACCCTGGGATCATGACCTGAGCCGAAGGCAGACGCTCAATCGACTGAGCCACTCAGGTGCCCCTTTTTGTCTCTTTTTTAAAACTACTTTACTTTTGATGTCTGCATGCTCACACATTCACTGGCAGTTAGGAGAAGGTAAAAGTGAGTGCATGGGGTTTTAGAGATGATGACGGGAAAGCATACCCTCGGTCCATGTAGGAGGTATTAAGATTGGTTAGGTCACTCAGGCCACCCAGTGTCCAGAACTTCTGTGCAGCAACAGGCAAGCAGGCTTGCCTGGCAGATGAGCACTGGTGCACATTAAAGAGAAAACTCCCCCAGCATACCAGCAGCCCTAAGCTTTGGGCTGAATAGCCTGGCTCCTTTAGGAGCTTTTGTACAAGACACAACCTACCTACATAATAACCTGTAAGGAGATTAAGTGTCCTTATGCAGTCATTTGGGCTGCTGTACTATCTCTGTACTATATACTAAATAGCTAATTAAAGAAATAATTCAATATTGAGAAAAAGACGGATACATATGACCATGAAATTTTTTTGTTGCTTTATTAACAACCCAGTTAATACTAAAATCCCACAGAAGATGAAACAGAGTCACATCTTTAAAACTTTCAAATTTAGACTAATCTACACTAATTCTAATGCAAAGTTGAGATTTTTGGTTTCATTCTGCTTTTATTTTTTTTAAAGATTTTATTTATTTATTTGACAGACACAGCGAGAGAGGGAACACAAGCAGGGGGAGTGGGAGAGGGAGAAGCAGGCTTCCCGCCGAGCAGGGAGCCCGATGCAGGGCTCGATCCCAGGACTCTGGGATCATGACCTAAGCTGAAGGCAGACACCTAACGACTGAGCCACTCAGGCACCCTGATTTTGTTCTGCTTTTAAAGGTAATGAAATAATCTGGTACCATTTTTCATGATAGACCAGCATCCCATGAGCAAAAATGGGAAGAAGAAGGAAATCAAGATTTGCTGAATACCACTAGGTTCCAAGGTCTGAAAGAAGCCCTGTTTTACAGATATTAGAACTAAGGCCCAGAAATTCAGTAAGCCATGAAGGTCATAAAATTAAGGAATTTCAAGCCAAGTTTCTATACTTTTACAGCAAATGGTAGATATTTGATAGGTTTATTTTGAAAACTAACACAGTATCTTTCAAGCCACACTAAACTGTCTCAAATACAGAGACATTTTTTTACACACTTCCAAACTATACCCACATGTTTAAATGTTTATATTCAACAGAGAATCCAATATTTCCTTTTATGGACCAGTACCTAACAAGGCAAAATTATCTGCTAATGGCTAAGTCTAGTATAAGTCACCTAATGCTGATATTAATTTATTTTAACAAAACATGACAGACATTGAGGTCAATGCTGGAAATATCGGAGGAAATCACTGGCACAGAAAAGCACATAAAACCTGCCATATGCAGCTCTGAAGAGGTAACCTACTAACAACATTTACCCGTATTTGCACAGTTAAGGTAAAGGAGAAAAGCAAAGAGCAACATGGGGGAATACCCAGTTCTACCATTTGCTGTCTGTGTGGTTTAAGAAAAATAACCTAATCTAATGTTTCCTCACCAATAAAATCAGAATAATATATACCTCAGAGTTTTGATGAAAATTTATGTAATTAGTGATATAATATGTATATTATATATAACTATGTATTACATGTGTATTACTATTTTTGTGCAAGTGTATTTTTAATGCATTATCTAAACGGTATGATAAAAGTATTTCTTGTAAAGCCAATAAAAAATGTCTTGTCTCTGTATTTAAGACAGTTTAGTGTGGCTTGAAAGATACTCTATGTTAGTTTTCAAAATAAGCCTATCAAATATCTAATAATTCCCTATTTTAAACCTCTCGTTTATGATGAATTCTCTCACTTTTACTAAATAAAAAAACAAAACAAAACAATTACCTTTGCAGTTGCATTAGCTCTCACTTCAGGACTGCTACTGATGTCCACAGTCTCGTAGACATGTTCATATACCTGTAAAACCCAAAGTTATCACCATGATTTAAAATCTCAGAATATACCATGTTTGAGTTCTAAATCAGGTTAATGAGTGTGTTCAAGTTTTAGGCAGTTATGCCATCTCGGTAAAATGTTTTTCTATTAAAAATTCCAAAAAATGAAGAGGTACAAAATTCCAGTTATAAAATGAGTATGGACATGAAAAGTATAGTATAGGGAATATAATCTTAGTACTGTAATAACACATCTGGTGACAGATGCGGACTACACTTATTGTGGTGAACACTGAGTAATGAACAGAACCTGAAATTCATATAACATTGTATGTAAATTACACTTCAATAAAAAATTATTTTCAAAAAATGAGATGGATAGGTTCTAATATTTTACTAAAGTTTGTTTTCTTAAAAACTTCTGAACCCAGATTTCAGAGTATTATCTTACACCTAATTAACTCAAGCTTTTGGTAAATTTAATCCCATTTACTTACCTCTCTTACAGCATTACAGAATTCACTTTGAAGGACTCTTTGTAAAGCCTGAAGTTTCTGTGGTGGTACCTCTCCACTCCTTTGCAGTTTTTCCAACAACTCAATTGCTCTACAAATATCTAGAGTTAAACAAACATACACTGATAAATAATTTTCTCTGAAGATTCTTTAAATGCCTGTAACAGGATTCAATCCTCAAGGATTAACCAGAAAAATGTAAAATATGGAGGAAAAAGTGTAAGAGTGCGAGCTTGTGTGTTTGGTGGGGAGGGGATGTGAATACACATTAAGAGGGAGGGAATGCAAAATCTGAGAATGCTAAATTTTTATGTAATTAAGAACCTAATGTTGCACACATACAAGATCTGGAAAATAGTATCTTTGAAAGATGGAGGAAAACTGAAAATAAAATACTAAATGTCACAGGAAAGGACAGGTTCAAATGTGAGAGACACATGAACACTTTATTGCTTCAAAACACTGACAGTTCTTTCTGGAACTAGTCAGTCAATAAAAATTTATCTATCATTATTAGTAATCAAAGCACAGAGTAGTGCAAAGACTGTGTGCTAGTGAAATTCCTGTTCATTTCCCAAAGAAAACCACAATTTATATGT